>NC_058132.1:307317550-307582915 GCF_016433145.1 Gracilinanus agilis | reverse complement strand
TGTGTGTGTGTGTGTGTGTGTGTGTGTGTGTGTGTGTGTGTGTGTGTTTCTTTGATTCCCCAGTGCCTGGTGCAGTGTTTAGGACATGATAGATATTTGACAAATACTTGTTGAATTCAATTGACTAACTGATCCTCGTGGCTGAGCTCAATTCTATGCCTACAGAAGGGATATCTGGCAGTGGGTATGTAATAATTAAATAATTAAAATTATGAGGCTGGTTGTAGCTTAATAACTTTATTAAATCAAAGTAATGGTAATAGGAAAGAGAGGGAAAAATAAGAGAGGTAGAGAGGTATTTAACCTTTCTAATCTATTGCCGGCACTATGGCTTCCTAGTCCCTGCCGCATGTCCAATCTGCTCCTTCACACGCATGCAAAAGACCTAGACTTGTTCCTAGTCTCAATTTATAAGCTTCTTTCTCAATCCACTAACTCTCATGAGTTACATCTCAGGAACCAATCATAGTTTCTAAATTTGCCTGGGCTATTGAGGGGGTCAGTGTTTGTGGAATCATTGTTTCCTGTCTCATTGGTTCTTTAACTTCCTTTTTTTTTTAAACCCTTGTACTTCGGTGTATTGTCTCATAGGTGGAAGATTGGTAAGGGTGGGCAATGGGGGTCAAGTGACTTGCCCAGGGTCACACAGCTGGGAAGTGGCTGAGGCCAGGTTTGAACCTAGGACCTCCTGTCTCTAGGCCTGACTCTCACTCCACTGAGCTACCCAGCTGCCCTTTAACTTCCTTTTTCTGAGGCTCACCTATACCTGAATTTACTCAGTGGTATTTGACCTCCAGGTTACTGAGAAATGACATAAAAAAAGGGCAACACTGGAGAGAGAGAAATTCACTTCTGACAGGTACCAGCATGTGAAATTGCCCTCAGCCTAGATACCCTTAGCCCCTTAGGGACTGAGTTATTGCAACATCTCTCTCTCAATCTCATGCTCTCTCTCTCTCTCTCTCTCTCTCTCTCTCTCTCTCTCTCTCTCTCCTTTTTGTCTTAATTTTAAGACAGAAGAGTAATAAGGTCTAGACAGTCAAGGTTAAGTGACTTTCTCAGGGTCACACAGCTAGGAAGTATCTGAGGCTAGATTTGTGCTTAGGTCCTCCTGACTCCAGGTTCCTACAATAGCTTTTCAGTTGTTTTCCCCACCTTAGTTTCTTCTCCCTTCAACTGGTAATTGCACTCCAGTGCTGGTTTACTTTCTTACAAATCCACAAGAGTTCTGCATTTCACTCTGGATTGAAAGTGTTACTCATTGGCATATAAGACTTTCCCTAAACTGACCCCACCAGTTTTATTAGACCTTATTTCCCATTCTTCTCTAATACATACCGTTACATCTAATACATCCAGTTAGGCTGTTCCCTATCATAATCAGTCTCAGTGCTCATGCTATTTTCTGTTTTGGAATATCTGATCTTGATTCTGCCATTATGCTACACATTCTACTTATCCTGAAAATCCTTCCTCCTCCATGAAGTTATCCCAGATAATTTAATTCCTTAAGGACAAGGGATATATCTTTTACCTCTTTTCTGTCCTTCAGAGTCATTGACCTGTTTGGAGTCTATGTGGAGAACTTAGCTGACCTTCAATTCACCAACTTAGTCTCTAATTGCTTGACTTTGTACTTAGGGAGTTCTGCTTCCCTCCTATTCCCACTTCATATTCCTACTCCGGAAGTCCAGAGCAAAAGAATCCTGAGGGGATTGGACATAGGACCTGGAAGCTTTGATGGGATTTGGAAAAAAGAGGAATACTTCCTGGGAGGGTAGGACTGGCTAAGATCCTAAATTGGGAGGGGGTCATCTCTGGAGAGGCAGGGGCAGCAGGAGAGTCTTGAGTACCTAGGGAGGAAATGGGAGTAAAGGGCATATATACTCCTCAAAAAATAAAGCAAAACCAAACCTTCTACTCAACTTTAGTATTTATTATGTGCCTACTGCATACCAGAAACTGTGCTAAGTGTGAGGCATATGAAGATAATAAATGAAACAATTTCTGTTCACATGGAGCTTGCATATTAATGGAGAAGACAAGGACACAGTTATGCATATATGATGCCCATGTAGATTATGTGTATATCCAAGTGGGTTTGGCTAAATGTGGCTTGAAGGTATAGCTATCTATGCAATCTTGCAGGTCCTATTCCAAGAGACATTTTGATTCCTACCTAGAGGGAAATTAGAACCATGAGGCTAGTCACACTGATCTCCTCAGAGAGGCATATCAGACTGGAATTATATCTATCTGTCCCCCTGAAAATATTGCTAGTCTGGGGGAGATGATTTCTAGGTTCAAGACAATCTCCAGGTTGCTCTCCCTTTACAGGAAAGGCGTGCCTCAGGGAAGGCTTGCTTGACTCCCTTCCCACCAAGTGCTAGTTATACAAAGACCATCACAAATATTGAATAATGAATAAACCCATTTATCCAAGCTGATAGCAAACAAAACTGAGAAAATTAGAATATAGAGGACAATATACTTCTGTATAATATATTCTGTATCCTAATATAGATGAAAATATAGAAGACAATGCTTCCAAATGAACTCTCCCACTGGGAGCAAGTTATTGGTGGGGGGGGGCAGATGAAGAGAGACAGAGACAGACAGACAGACACACAGACAAATAGACAAAGACAGAGAGACAGAGAGAGACAGAGAAAGAGAGAGTCCCTGAACCTATTTAGTGGAAAATTCTCCAAATTCTTTAGTGTGGTAGCAAATGGGAAATTAGAGGCATTTTGAGGTGTTCCCCCTCTTCATGTCTGCTTCTTCCCAAATAAGTCTTTCTCTCCAGGGTTTTCTCCCTAAAGAATGTCCAGAACTTTGTCTTCTCTTAAAGTCAGAAGTCAGACTAGCTCTCCTATCCCAAACTTTGCCCCTCAAGCAGGGCCTGCCAAATAATCTTTCTCTTTACCACTGGGGAGAGGCTTTTGCAAATGCCCTAGGCTTGAGCTATAGGTTATTTGAGTTTATATAAGAGAAACAGAAATACATACAATATAGTTAAATATATGTCAGTTTGAGAGGGAAAGCACTAGCAGTTGAGGATATCAGGAAAAGTTTCATATAAAAGGAATATCATACATTCAGTCCAGGAAAAGTCAGCCATTTCATGTGCCCTCCTGCTTCCTTCCCAGAAGCCCCCCTCCAAAGTCTCTGAAGTTGGTCCCAAGGTCTTTTCTCTAATGCACTCATTTTGAAATGCAAAAACAAGTATGCCAGTGGCTGGCCTGGGGTTCTGCTTTCATTTCTCCAGCTGCCCCAGGCTCTCTGGCCTCTGTGGATGGAGCTGACTCTGGCCAGAGTGGGAGGCAGCCTGATTTTTCAGCTGCTTATAGGCTGACTATATTAACAGGAAAAGGAAAGCACTTTGTAGTTCCAGAATTGTCCCACCTCCCTAAAGCTGTTTGTTTTCTGGTAAGAACATAATTACATATGAGTTTGCATGTAGGTCTAGACCACAGGATCAGTTTATCTCTCAGCCTCTCTAGCTTCTGTGACATAGGGTTTAGACCTAGGTAGGGTCTCAGAGATCAACTAGTTTAATTGCTTTTCTTTACAGAGGAGGAAACTGAGAACTCAAGAAGATAAATGACTTTTCCAGGTCGAAGAGCTAATAAAGGACAGAGCCAAAATTACAGTTCACTTTCCTAGCTCCTAGACTACTTATTCTTTAGGTAATAACTCAGATTTGATTTGTATTTTATTTGACAATATACTTAAATTTTATTCTCACAACAACTTATATAGCACATAGTATAAGTATTATGATAATTAGATGGAAAAGAAAGCTGATTTTAATATACATGTAACCTACATGGGCAACACAGATACCCTTAGTCTTTCCTCTCCATCCTGTCCTTAATGGTTATTGTCTCTGTCCTTCCATAAATCCTCGATATAAAGTAATATGACTGGTTTTGGGATAACTAGGTAGCACAGTGGATAGAGCTCCAGGCCTGGAGCCAGGAGGACCTGGGTTCAAATGTGGCCTTTGATACTTCTTAGCTATGTGACCCTGGACAAGTCATTTAACTCTGTTTGCCTAGCCCTTGACACTCTTTTGTCTTAAAGTTGTTAGTAAAGGGGGAAACTAGGTAGCTCAGTGGATAGAGAGTCAGACCTAGAGTTGGGAAGTCCTGGGTTCTAATCTGACCTCAGTTGTGTGACTCTAGGCAACCTCCGTTGCTGAGCCCTTACCACTCTTTTGCTTTGGAACTGACCCTTGGTATTGAGTCTAAGGCAGACGATAAGGGTTAAAAAAACTTTGATGCTAGGACAGAAGGTAAGGGTTTTAAAAATAAAAAAAATTAAAAGATTGGTTTGGGGTTCATTGTTATATGTAGTAAAGGCAGATAATAGATATAATAGATAATAATAGAGCTGACCCTGGAGTCAGGAATACTTGGGTTCAAGTCCCGTTGTATGACTTTGGCAAAACCATTTAATCTTCCAGAATCTCAGGCAACTCTCTGTAAGTTACAGAACAGGTTCCCACCAGCACTGGTATAGAGAGCTCCCTCTACAAATGAAATCACAGGGCTGTTTGTAAATAACAACAAAATCCACCTTGCTACAGGACTGAGTTCTAGTGTTGACTAATGTTTCACAGGGGCTAACTTTGTCTTGTCAAGTAGACTGTGAGTTCCTTGAGGGCAAGGATCTAGCTCCTTCCCTTTGTCTCCTCAGTGCCCAGTACTGGACTCTACACATATTAGTCCATAGGAAATGTTTGATTGATCAACCAAACTTAGACCACAAACTCCTGTATTAACAAACATTCCTTATCTCCACCATTCTCGAGGGGGATGAGATGTGTATGCTGCACACATCCTGATGATAAAGTCCTTAATAACTACAGGATGAGTTGGCAGGATGATTTAGATCTAGAGCCCAGGGAAGGGCGATTGCATCTGGCTCACAGCTAAATAAATAAAAAAATAAATACGCTTTAGCTAGATTTTTGAAAAGGTATATTCAAATTTATAATATCAAATGTCAAATGGGGGTGATGGCTTATCCAACCCATCTGAGAACTGTTGTGTAGAAGGCAAAACTTTCATATGCATGTTGGTTTCCCTCAAAGGTTAGGAGCATCTGATACTATTTGGTGTGCTAATTGTCCTATCCATAATGTTGGAAACCCGTACAACAGCAGGGAGATGAAATTCTTCAGGTAAATCTTTCCACTGGAGGCTTTCCTCCACTGCCTTTGGACAAATGAGAGTTCTGAAAAAAGGAATTCATCTCATGGGTTTGACTGTCTTGCTGAGTTATTTTCACTTTTCCACTACTTTCCCACTCTGCCATCCAGATTTTCCCATCCTTCAAGATCCAATTCAAGTGCCCACTCCTCTATGAAGTCTTCCTTAGCAACTCTGGACCTCAAAAATACCCCTTCCACTCCAGCCTTCAGAGCCTGTACCACACAATCAAACTCTAAATTGCATACCATCTTGTATTGTTTGATAATTGTTTTGTGTGGATCAGTCCTTTGATTTGGGGGAAATGCACCTTTTTTTTCCTGAGCTGGAAATACTCTATTTCAGTGTATAAACAATATATAAGTGTTGGTTACTTTTGTGTAGTTTCAAGGAAAGAAGTGATTTTTAAAATTTTGAATTCCCTAGTGTAGTGTATAAATATAGGATTATAGTATTATAGATTTAGAGCTTTGAAGGGATCTTAGAAGGCATATAGTTCAATTTCTTCATTTTATAGATGAGGAAACTGATTTGCCCAAGTCACAAAGCTAGTATCAGAGGTGGAATTTGAACTCAGGTCTTCCTGATTTCCTGACTCCAAGTCTATTAGACTCATTAACATCTCCTTGAGAAGACCTCAAAGATTGAAGTTTTCCCCTTGGCCTGAGTACTTGCAGACTCATTTTCATTTAATTGAGAAGAGGTGATTAAGGGGATGACTTGACTGTCAGCTTTTCTATGTTGAGAAAAAGGAAATCAGAAAGTTGCAGAGGGAGTTGAACATGGGCATTTTAAGAAAGATCACTGAAACAGAGCTAAAAGCAGAACTGGGTCTGATAGAGGGAGATGGGAATGAAGATGAGGTAGGAAAGGGGGAGGAAGAAGTTGCTACATTCACATCATCTTCCCATTGACAGCATCTAGTGAGAACTGAAGGGGCAGAAGCATGTTGTAGTGGCAGCAAGGAGAAAGAGAAGAAAAAGGAGGAGGGTGCCTCTGACTGCATGGCTTTAAGAGAGGGTGGAACCATTTGACCCAGCATCCAGGAAAAAGGAAATATTTCTGAGACAATGTTGAGTTCCTAGAAAGTTCCAGGACCCCATTTTCTGTAAGGAGAAAATGGTGTTCCTGGCAGCATGAGCTCCTTGGAGAGAAGAGGATTGAGAATATGTCCCAAGAAATGAAGGAAGAGACTGAGCTATGATATAGAGGAGCAAAAAACTGGGTTTGACTCTTTGCATGAATTATTTAGACAGTATAGGTCTCACAGGAAGGCCACTCTCATGACCTCAAGTTCATTCTACTTTTGGCTGAAGTCAAAGCCCTTAGAATAGTAGTATTCTGAGGCTAGAGGCCAGAATATGTCCCAGGGTTGAAGGTGAGACTCACCAAGATGCTCAGGTTTTACTAAGGATTATACCTACTCTTTCTGAGCTTCTGTGATTTCTTTGTTTTATTTTTTCTGTGGTGGTCAAATTGAGGCTTTCTTGCATATCTGGAGTGCCAGCATGAGATGTGGGAGCTCTTTTATCCATATTAGTGGAGATCTAGACATGACATATAATCTGAGATTCTAAAAAAAATTCTATTTGGGGTAAACATGAGCCAAAAACTATGGTTTTTGAAAGATTTTCCACTTCCACAAAAGAAAAAAAATGGAATCTGGTCCATATGGACTCAGAGCTTGAGGAACTCAGCCACAGGTTGATTGTATGTGTTAAATAAGTAAGAAAACCAGTAGTGGGACTGTACAGTATACTGTTAGGTATCTCTCTATCCTTTTCCTCATCCATTCCTAACCTGAACCAGAGTAGAAGGAGCTGAGAAATTTCCTCAGCTTGAGTCCTGAGACACAACCAAGATTCAGGATGGGGAGAAAGGAAGAAATCCAATGAGTTAAATGAATGAATGAAACATTTCTTAAGTGCTTACCATATGCAAAGCATGGTTTTACAAATGGAAACACAAGACAGTCTCTTACTTAAGGAACTCACATTATAATAGGAGAGAGAACATATTGAAGGTATCTGTTGAGAATCAGATGGAAAAGTCCCATAGCCCAAAAGAGATGTTAATACTTCTTTATGTCATTTCCCCAGATGAGATCATATTAATTTATGATGTTAAACTATTGGCAGTGCTAAGGACATTACTGGCAAGAACTTGAAGGACAGAGAGATAGGAAAATATATAGCGAGATAGAGAATACATGGACTTCATCAGATCTCTGTAGCTTAATGGGAGTCTAGGGTCTCATATTCAATTTTGCAGTTTCAGAAAATCAATTTTTACCAGTCTATCTAGAGGTAGTCAACCTCTGAGAAATAGAACACTGTCACTAAAATTACAAGGGACTGACTGATAAACAAGATGATAATTTTTTAATTCTCATCAGACAATATGTCTTCCCCAAGAACCAGTAGCTGTCTTCTGCATATGGAGGATTTCCTCCTGATGATTAACCCTACCCCAGAGACCAAATGACATTGTTAGAAGGTTGTCAAGCAAGAATAGCATCTGAATGGAGAGAGTCAGATATTTTAAGGGATAGTTCCATTAAATGAAGGTAAGCTAAGGAATTGCCCTTCTCCACACTATGGATATTTGTGTCTAAAGAAATAGCATTGGTCCCTTAGTATTAGAGCAACCTCTTCCTTGGACAGGGATGGATAAACAGTAACTGATTTAATTATCCACTTTTCCTATTTCAGTTTATCTGGTCAGTAACAACAGTGCTTTTGCTATTATGATATCTGATGGCTAGTATTGGTTATAATTTCTGGTTATAATTTATCTTACGTTATAAATTGAAATCTTCCTAATGAGATTTTAGGGCATCTGACCTTGGGAACCCTGGGCTGTGATTAAGGAAGCATTTTTGTCTTACTAACAGGATACTTATAGTCCTTTTTTTAGTGAGTTATTTCTTGGGAAAAATTTTATTTCAACCATTTATATGAGGCTTCTTCTTAGCTTCCATTTATAGTTGGACCCTTTCTTGCCATTTCTCCAAATTATTAGGGTGCATAATTTTTAGTTCCTTTGGCCCTTTTATTCACTGATGCCACAGATAGTGTTGACTTTGGAGTCACAAAGATCTATTGTCAAATTTTGCCTTAGATATTTATTAGCTATGTGACTCTTCGCAAATCACTTAACCTCTCTTTTCCTCAGTTTCCTCATCTGAAAAATGTGGATAATAATATCTCCCTCATAGCATTATTATGAGGATTAAAAGGGATGACATATGTAAAGTACTTTGTAAGCCTTAAAGCAGTGATTCCCAAAGTGGGCGCCACCACCCCCTGGTGGGTGCTGGTGATTCAGGGAGATGGTGATGGCCACAGGTGCATTTGGGGGTGGTGAATAAATGTAAGGGGGCGGTGATAGTATGTGACAGGGGGCGCTAAGTAATATTTTTTCTGGAAAGGGGGAGGTAGGCCAAAAAAGTTTGGGAACCACTGCCTTAAAGCAATATATACATTCTAGCAATTAGAGGCTGATTATGAAATAGAGAAGAAGAACTTTCAAATTCAGAATTAGAACAGAAAGGTAGAACAGAACATGGCTGTTGGTGATGGTGGACTCTGCTACATCACAAACAATGAACAATCACACAATTTATTGTCATATGCAGTTTGACTTTGCCCTCATGAAATGTAAAGTCTAGTAGGAAGAGAGGATACAAGCAATAACAGTTTCATGTATTTATAAAAATAAAATGTTAAGTTGATTTGAAAGATTTAAGGGGAAAGATAATACTGATTCAGTGGAGAAGATGGCAGGGATCAGGAAAATTTTCATCAAAGAGGTAGCATTTGATTCAGGGTTTAAAGGTTCAATGGGAATTCTAAGAAAACAAATGAAAAGGGGTAATGTGAGGATTTTAGAATAGTGTGAGTAAAGTCATGGAAGCAGAAGTAGTCAGGGCATAGTCAGGATACAAAGAATGATCCAGTTTGGCTAGAGCATACAGAACCTGAAGAGGAAGGATATGATATAGAGCAGGAAAGAGAAGGTGGGATTGGACTATAGAAAGACTAAAAATATCAATCAAAGGAATTGTAACTTTGTCCTTTAATTAATCAATCAATTAATTAATCCACATTCTGGTAGCTGTTATCCACTGACCTCCAGAACCTTTTCTCTCTTTTCTCAATGAGCTCCGGGCCTGATTCATAGTCCTCCTTTATAGTCCAACACCTGCCCTCATCTTAAGTGACTTCATCATGTATATTGATGCTCACTCAAATACCTTAACTTTACAATTCCTTAATCTACTCATTTCCCATAACCTACCTCTCCATTTCACTTGAACAAAGCACAGAATTGGCTATATCCTTATTCTTATCATCATCCACAATTATTGTTCTATTTTCTTGTTCAAGTATTTTGAAATTCCTTTATCTGATCATAACTTTATCATTCTGTCTTTCCCTATGTTTTATGATTCTTTTTTTTTAAACCCTTGTACTTTGGTGTATTGTCTCATAGGTGGAAGATTGGTAAGGGTGGGCAATGGGGGTCAAGTGACTTGCCCAGGGTCACACAGCTGGGAAGTGGCTGAGGCCGGGTTTGAACCTAGGACCTCCTGTCTCTAGGCCTGACTCTCACTCCACTGAGCTACCCAGCTGCCCCTGTTTTATGATTCTTAACCTTGTCCTCACCATTCCTTACATTCTTTACCTCTCAGGTCTTTCTCAAGCCATTGCTCCCTATATTTGTGACACTCATGAGTTGGGTAGTATTCTTCTTTACCAGTCCTCTGAATTCAAGGTTGATCATTCGGTTGATCAGAGTTCTAAAGCCTTTTGAAATTGTTCATTTTTTAAAATATTGATGTTATAATATAAATTGTTCTTCCAGTTCTGTTCAATCCACTCTGAAATAGTTAATAGGGGTCTTTCTACATCTCTCCCCCCCATTTCTTACAAGAAAATAGTATCCCATTAATTAATATACCACAATTTGTTCAACCATTTATCAATTGAGGGGCATTTCCTTAGTTTCCAGGTTTTTTTTGCTGTCAAAAAAAGAGTTCCTATAGATATTTTTGTGCATATAAAACCTTTTCCCTATTTTTTGACCTCTTTGGGTTATAGATCTAGCAGTGGCATAGCTAGCAGTCAAAGATATTATTATGTTTAATAATTTTTTGGGTCCAGTTCCAAACTGCTTTCCAGAATGGTGAGGCCCATCTATAGGTCCACCAATAGTGCATTAGTGTGACTATTTCCCTCACAACTCCACTTATATTTGTCATTTTCTTTTATTAGTCATCATTACCAATCAGATGAATAGGAGGTGAGGCTTCACAATTGCTTTAATTTTTGTTTCTCTAATTATTAGTGATTTGGAGCATTTTTTTAACTGGCTTTAGATAAACTTGAGAACTATTAAGTTCATGTTCTTAGATGATTTGTCAATTGGGGAATGGCTCTTATTCTTATACATTTGAACTAATTTCTTATATATCAAGGAAATCAAACCATTATCAGAAAAGATTGCTACAAAAATTTTCCCCAATTGTTTTTCTTTTTATTTATATTAGATTTGTATAATAATAATAATAATAACAAAGATTCATTTATGATCCTCATCCTTCCTGACCTATTTTTAGCCTTTGATACTTAATAACACTATTCTCCATAATAATGCTGTTGTTACCCATTTCTCCTTCTACCTTTCTGACTACTCTTCATCAGTCTCCTTTGCTGTATCTTCATCTAACTAATTTCCACTAACTATGGATGTTCCAGAAGGATCTAATCCTGGTCCTATTTTTTTCTTTCTCTATATATGGCTTCACTTGGTGATCTCTCAAATTATCTTAAATTCAATTACCATCTCTCCAGAGATGATTCCTGGATTTATAGATCCAGCTCTAATCTCTTTCCTGAGATTGTTCCCATATCATGACCTGAACGTACCATAAACATTTTAAAAGCAACATGACAAAAACATAACTCATTCCTGCCCTCCCCTCAAAAAACACCTTACCTTTCTTCCCAATTTTCCTATTAATGTTGAATGTATCATTATCCATTAATCACTCAGACTCATCACCTCTATGTCATCCTCAACTCTTCACCTGTGCTCACCCTAAATTTCCAATTCTTTCGTAAAATTTTGTTATTTCTTCTTTCACAATATTCTTCACATGTTCTTGCCATTAGTTTCTTTCTACTCTAATTCACCCTCCACTCATTTTCAAAGTGATTTTCCTAAAGTGCAGGTCACTCCTTACTCAAGAAAGTACAATGGCTCCTTGGTACCCCAGGATCAAAAGCAGAAATCTCTGGTTGACTTTTAAAGTCCTTCTTCACAACATAATCCTTTCCTATTAGATGTTCCTTGGGACATTCCATTTTCAGAGTCCATTACTTTGTACTTTCTCTACTCCATGGTTGGAAGGCTTTTTCTCCTTAACCTCCATCTCTTAGCTTTTCTCTTTTCCTTTAAGACACAGTTCAAATCTCCTTTTCTGCTGGAGACTTCCCCTGCTGGAGACCTATCTCTCCTCAACATCTAATCCTTTGTACTGTTAGTACCTTCCCTCTGGGATTACTGTTGAGCTAGTCTTTATACAGAATGTATGTACCTAGTAACTTGCATGTTGCCTTTGCTATTTGGCTATCAGCTCTTCAAGGAACAAGGAAGAGAAAAAAGAATTGATTATTTAAGCACTATAGGCCAAGCCCTGTGTTAAGCACTTTACAAATATTATTTCATTTGATCCTCAGAATGACCCTTCACTGTAGCTACTATCACTATCCCCATTGTATATTTGAGGAAACTGAGGCAGACAGAGATAAAGTCTTGAGTCACAGAGCAGTGTGTCTGAGCCTGGATTTGATTTTAATTCTTTCTGACTCTAGGTCATGTATATTATAGTGAGGATTCTTTTCATGTATTGGTTAGCCAAGATGGCTCCATTTGGAGGTTCCATCCAACCAATGGTGTGCTGGTAAATATTTTAACAATTGTCTCTCTGAAAAAATGTCAAATAACACACTTTTAAGTTTAATTGACATTATTTATATTTCCCCCATCACTTTCTTAAATCTAGACAATCAACAAAGTAATAAATCAAGTCCTGATGTGAAGCTTTTGCTGATTTTTGAGATGTAAAGGCTCACACTGAAAATATAATGGTCAGTTCTCTGAGCCCATATGAGCTGGCTTCAGCACATCTTTGCTTAAGCTCTCTAATTCTGTGATTCTATAATTTTTTGGAATGAATTGCACAGGATCACACAGTTAGTATGTAGCAGAGGTAGGAATGGAACCCAAATCTCCCTGATTCTAAGGCTATCCCTTAATTTACTACACCATTTACCTCTCCAACAGAATATTTATTGTTCCATCATTTTGGTTAAGTCCAACTCTTTGTAACTCTCTTTAGGGTTTTCTTGGCAAAGATCCTGAAGTGGCTTACAATTTCCTTCTCCAACTCATTTTACAGATTAGAAAACTGAGGCAAATAGAATTAGCGAACTTGCACAGGAACTTCTAGCTAGTAAGTGTCTAAGGCTGGATTTGAATTCAGGGCTTCCTGGCTCTAGGTCCAGCAGTTTATCCAAAACTGAGAGGGAGGGACTAAAAAGACTAGGCTCAGCAATAATATACAAGCTCATGGTTTTGATTCTTGAACCTATACCTTCTGTCTTAAAACCAATATGCGCTATTGGTTCTAAGACAGAAGAGCAGTAAGGGGTAGATAATTGGGATTAAGTGACTTGCCCACGATCACACAGCTAGGAAGTATCTGAGGCCAGAGGTTTTGATTTTTAGAAATAGGATTTGGCCAGATTCAGGGCACAGGATGCCTTCCTTCTGTAGCAAGTTTTGGACCTCTTTTGGATATATGCCTTCTTTATAATAATCCTTTCTGCAAATAGCCTGCTAACGGAGAAAAGAAACCAAGGAAGAGGGCATGGAATAGAGGCTATGGCTAAATGACTTAATAGTTAAGACAACCGTGAATGACTTTTGAATGACAGGAATATGGGGGTTTAAAAAAAGCCAGAAACAGAGGCAGGAATAAATGTTTATGAGGACAGCAGGATGAACTAAAAAGGCAGGGGAACAAGAAAAAGAATATCCCTGCATCTCTGCTAGGAGAAATCAGAAAGGTCAACTTGTGATGTAAATGACTGTTTGTAGTCTGTGGCCTTTGCCTGATCTGAGCAGAAAATAACATAATAGCTGGAGGGATCTGCCAACCTAGTGACCTGCTGCTCTCCACTGCCATGGCTCAGGATCTAATTGATTCACCTTTCTTTATTCTGGGAGATGGCCAGGTGGCTGGTCTAGAATCTAGATGATCTGTAATCTACCTTCTAGCCCCACGTGAAGCACCATTAGGTTTCTATTGCATCTAAGATCAAGCATGAAAAGCTCAGTTTGACTTAAAACACTTATCATCTGACCCCAAGCTACTCCTCAAGACTATTACAAGTCTATGAGGTGTTCAGGGAGGACTAGCACCTTTGGTGACAGGGCCAGTGTTCTAGGTACTATGGTGCCACATGGCTGCCCAGTGAGGACTAGTACCTCTGGGGTATGAGGACTTGTCAATCCTTTTCAAGGCTACTCAATACACCTTTGGTGCCCTCCTGTCACCCAACTCTCACCTGTGGCTCCAAGAAGCTGTAGTAGGCACAGCAGCCATACCTCATTAATACCCTCTGAACAGATAGGCTAAAACCATTTTGAGAGCAACAAACAGGTCTCAAACCCATAAGTGAGGTAGGGGAGGTCCACTCTAAGCATGTGAAGACTTCCCCCAGTGGAAGGGATGAATGGGAATGATTTGTTCCAAGGGCTGTGAAGGTGACAAAACAGGTGCTATGGAGTGCTGAGAGTTTGGTCAGACATTGAAAGTCATCACCTGCATCCCAGGCTCTCACCAGTCATTCTGACTTTTGTCTTGCCACTAGAGTCTGGTGACTCTGGAAGAGAGGGAGTGAGACCAATGACATTGCCTAATTCTGCCTCATTTAAATCCAATTTATGTATGAATCAAAAGACATCATTAGTGATATTATTTTGGTCCTCTTCAAATATGAAGGACAACCAGACCAGATTCATTAGTCCCTCTTATTCTCTTGTCTTCCTGCCTTTGCTCATATTATCCTTTGTGCCTGGAATTCACTCCCTCTTCATTTCTTCCTCTTAGAATCCTTAGCTTCCATTGAAATTCAGCTCATGGGGCATCAAGTACATCCTTTATCAGATGCTTTGTATACAAATATATGTAAACATTTATATATATATATGTGTATGTATGTATGTGTATATAGTTTTAAATATATGTAATCACATTCATATATATTTATATATACACACACATATATATGCATGCACACATACTATTGTCATTTCCATTGATAGATGACAAGTTTCTTATTTTTTTAAACCCTTACCATCCATCTTAGAATCAATACTGTGTCTTGGTTCCAGGACAGAAGAATGGTAAGGGCTAGGCATTAGGGGTCAAGGGGCCAAGGGGACTTGCCCAGGGTCACACAGCTAGGAAGTGTCTGAGGCCAGATTTGAACCCAGGATCTTTGGTCCTGACTCTCAATCCACTGAGCAACTCAGCTACCCCCATGAATATAAGCTTCTTAAGGACAGGCACTATTGTCTTTGCATTCCCAATGCCTAGCTCAGTGCCTAGCATGTAGGTGATATTTAATGAATGATTGTTTATTGAATGATTGACTGATATGTGTGGATGAAGGTTCTTTAAAGTTTGCATTCAAGATGTTCAGATCTCAATAGTTTGGAACAGGTGGGATGGAAACTGAGATATTAGGGATGGGTTCCATGTCTTCAGATTCAACTCAGCAAGGGCTGCTGTTCTTGTCATGTAGCCCTGGAGAAACCTGTTTATTAGCAGAAAATAGTTTGTAGGGAACATTTATTTCATATTGTATCCTATGTCTAGAACTGCTTTTGCTCAGAAAATTGGGAGAGAATCACATGTGTTGGAGCTGAAAAGGATTTTAGAGGCCCTTGGCCACCTTGTCTAACCACTCATTTTACAGATGGGAAAATTGAGGCCCAGAGATGTAAAGTAACTTTTCCAAGGTCACAAGCTAATGATAAATGAAAAAGTTAGAACTCAAACCTATATCTTCTGACTCACAAATTCAAGGGTCTTTTCACTATACCATAGAAGTTGGGGACATCTTGCAAATTCTCTGGGTCTACATCTCTAGACATTACAAAGAATGAAATCTAAAAAAGATCCCAGTGACGCGACTACTAAAGACAAAAAAACAAAAAAAAATCAGGGCAAACACTAATAGTGTAGTGGGTATGATGTTGTACTTGGAGTCAACAAGACCTGAGTTCAGAACTTGCCTCAGATATTAGCTGTGTGACTATGGTGAAATCACTTAATCTCTGTCTGCCTCAGTTTCCTCAACTGTAAAATAAAAAAACCCCATTATAGCCCTTATACTACAGGGTTGTTTATGAGGGTTAAGTGAGATAATATTTTCAAAAGATAGCTCAGTGGCTGGCACATAATAGGTGCTTAAGAAATGTCTATTTCAGAGGCAGCTAAGTAGCATAGTGGATAGAGTGCCAGGCTTGGAGTTGGGAGAATCTGGGTTCAAATCTGACACTTCCTAGCTATGTGACCTTGGGTAGGTAAAAAACCTCAATTGTCTAGCCTTTCCTGCACTTCTGTCTTCAAACCAATACTAAGAAAGAAGGTAAAGGCTTAAAAAGCAAACAAGTAAACAAAAAGAAATGCCTATTTACTTCTTTCCAATAAAGAGGGAAAGATTGAACCAGGAGATTGTAAATAAATCTTGGGTTGGGGTTGGGAGTGGAAGCCATAGGCATAGAAACTTCAAATTTCAGAAGGGTAGAATTTAGGGGAAAATATGCTCCCTTGCTTCTTCTTAGTCCAAGAAGGTTTATTCAAATATATTAAGTTTCACTTATGAAATTATTAGAGGAATTGAGCTTAATGGGATAGGGAAAATTTCCAACAGAGAATAAGGCTTGGAAGAAGGTGAAGAAGTCAAGAAAGAAATGAAGAGACCAATGGAATATGAAATCAAGTGAATCTCAGAGGAACTGAAGAGAGAAGTCAGGAAGAAGGGAGAGACAAAGGATGAAGGTTTAATGCAAGAGGGGGCAATAATAGGCTTTGAAATATGCCACATCAACCATTCTTTGTCTAAACTGAAAACCACTGCTTCCGTCTAAAGTTGGGGTTGATTGCCTGGAAAATGAAGGCACTCCAGGCATCTAGTAGTTGTCTTTCCTAAAATGTATGCTTCATTGACCAGTGATGCAGGCTGGTTAAACCAGACCTCTTACCCCAGAGGGCAGAAGGGGACACATAGAGAGAAACAGCTAAAATGACTAATGAATCCATGAATATGACTCCTAACATAAAAGAAATTCTACCATTGTGTTTATCCTTGTCTGACCTGCCTCTTTATACAGTGTCCAACAAGTCTGGCATGTACCTCCTCTTTCCCTTGGACTTTTAGTATCCTTCTATCCCTTAACTCTCAGCTCAGTTACTGCCTCTAGTGTGGTCTCCCCTAGGTGCTGGATGCTCATCTCAGGAATTATTTTGTATATACCTTATATAGTTCATATTTATTTTTGTTGTCTATCCAGATGAAAGGCTCCATGTGGTCAGGCACTGCTTCATTTTTGTATTTTTATCTAGCACAGTATGTAATCTCATAATATGCATTTTAAAATGCTTTTTAATGGATGGATATTTGCTACTGGTATATTCAAAGGTGCCTTGAGCCTGTTTCTACTAAAATGTGCTTTTGTAAAAAACAAAAACAAAACTCTAACCCTCCCTCTTGTCAAAACCAAACCGACCAACTAACCAAATGACCCGTCAACCAACCAACCAAACCAAAAAAAAAAAAATGCTTCAACTTCCTTTCTCTACCTCAAGACTGAATCTCTCTATCTCATTCAGACTGGAAGTTCAGTGTCTACTCACAGGCCTAACCAGCTATTGGTTTGTAAGCTTCGATCCCTATATTTCAGACCAGGATGAGTTTGTTCCTTTTTAGGCAACATGGCTGACTGTTGTTTTAATCAGTGTTCTCAAGTCTTTCAAAGTTGATTTTCTTGACAATGTTGTTGACTTTTTATAATTTGTTCTACTGGTTCTGTTCATTCATTTCACAGTCCACACTGATTCTCTAAAATTGTCTTTTGTTATTTCTTAGGGTAAAACAATGTTCCATTCCATTCATATAGCATAATTTATTTAGTTATTCCCCAATTGTTCAAGAGGCAATGGAAAGCATCCCATTAGATTCTAGTTTTTTTTTTTTCTTTCTCCCTTGCTCCTGTTTTAATCTCCCCTTCAACATCAGGGAATTTGTTTTGTTTGTAATTATTTCCTCCCCACTCCCACCCACCCCTGCTTATTTCCCTATTGAATCTGATGTATTTCTACACCAACCTGTGTATGAGTGTTCAGCTCTCCCATTTCACATAAGAATAAGGTTCAGTTAATGGTTACTCCTGCCACCTCTAACTCCATGTTTCTATATTTTTCTCCTCCATTCCAATTATAAGAAATAGTAAGTTCTACTCCTTTCTTCCTCTCATTGATATATATGAATTCATCCTTTGGTTTCCCTTTTCTTTTCCCTCTTCATAACCTCAGGACCAACCAATTTAGCCCCAGGTTCTCAATTTTCTTATTTAACCTCAATAATCTTTGAAGACTTTAAGGGTCTGAAGAGACACTTTTTTCCCCTCCCTTAATCAGAATGTTTGTATCATATCATTGTATAGCTCCTTCCAATTACTCAAGTTTACCTTTCTAGATTTTTCTGGACTCGTGTTTATATTTCAAAGTTCCTACTTAGCTCTAGTCTTCTCATCAGAAATGCTTGAAAATCTTCTTTCACATTATAAGTCTATTCCTCACTTGTAATATTATACTCGATTTTTCAGAATAAGTTATTCTTAGTAAGCTTCTATCTGTTGCCTTTTGGGATATAGTATTAAAAGATCTATTCTAGTTTTGGGAAGACCTTGCCAGGCACATTAGCAGAACTTGTGTGATTTTGACAATAGTTCCTCAGTATTTTTCATGTATAATTTCTTGAAATATAGTGTCCAGGCTTTTCTTTAAAAAATTATGGTTTTCAGGCAATCTAATGCTTCTTTAAATTATCTCTTCATTACTCATTTTCCAGGTCAAGTGTTTTTCTTATAAGAGAAATCTTTAATTTTCATCTTTTAATCTTTTGAATTTTTTTTTTTTGCTGACATGGATTTCTTTCTGATTCATTTCTTTATGTTTGGTCTTTTCTAGTTTTCAAAGATGCCACTTTTTGGGGAAAAAGTTTACTACTTTCTTTTCTCACATTTATTTTCTTTAGAATTCTTTCAACAAGTTTTTAATTTCATTTTAAGCTCCTTGCTTTGTTTCTTTTTTAGAAAATAAAGATATTTCATGTAATAGTGATTTTCCACATAAGTTTTCTGAAGTTATATGATCCAAATGGTCTCCTTCTCTCCCTTTCCTTTCCCTTCCTGGAGATGGTAAGCAATTTGATCTCAGTTATATATGTATTATTATGCAAAACATATTTTCATATTATGTATTTTTGTAAGAATAATCATATAAAGCCACCCACCCAACAAAAAAACCAAATAAACTGAAGTAGAAAAAACAGTATGCTTTGATCTGCATTTTAACTCCAACAGTTCTTTCTCCAGAGGTGGATAGTATTCTTTGTCATAAGCCCTTCAGAATTGTCTTGAGTCATTGTACTGCTGAGAGTCTTTCACAGTTGATCATTCCACAGTATTGCTGACACTCTGTACAATGTTCTCCTGGTTCTGCTTATTTCACTCTCCATCAGTTCATGTAGGTCTTTCCAGCTCTTTCTGAAATCATCTTGTGTATTGTTTCTTATAGCACAATAGCACAAGTATTCCATCACCACCAAATACCACAATTTGTTCAGTCATTCCCCAATTGATGGACATCCTCTTAACTTCTATTTCTCTGGCACCACAAAATGGCCATTATAAATATTTTTGTACAAGTAGGTCCTTTTCCCCTCCCCACTTTTAAAAAAATCTCTTTGGATACAGACCTAGTAGTGGTATTACAGAATCAAAGGGCATGCACAGTTTTATCTTTTGGGAATAGTTCCAAATTGCCCTCCAAAATGGTTGGATCAGTTTATATCCCTACCAACAATGCATTAATGTCTTTATTTTGCCATATTCCCTCCAAAATTTTTTATTTTCTTTTACTGTCATAATGGCCAATCTGATAAGTGTGAGGTAGTACCTTAGAGTTATTTTCATTTGAATTTCTCTAATCAAGAGTGATTTGGAATATTTTTTTCATGTAATTTTTGATAGCTTTTATTCCTTTATCTGAAAACTGCTTGTTCATATCTTTTGACCATTTACTAATTGGAGGATGGCTTGTATTCTTTTAAATCTGACTTAGTTCTCTATATATTTGAGAAGTGAGCCTTTATTAGAAAAATTTGTTATAAAAATTTCCTAGTTTTTTGTTTCCCTTCTAATCTTGGTTAAATGGTTTTGTTTGAATAAAATCTTTTAAATTTAATATAGTTAACATTATTCATTTTACATTTTGTAATGTTTTCTATCTCTTGTTTGGTCATAAATTCTTTCCTTCTACATAGATCTGTCAGGCAAACTATTCTTTGTTCTCCCAATTTACTTACAGTATCAATCTTTCAGTCTAAATCATATATTCATTTTGACTTTATCTTGGTATTGGTCTATATATTGATCTCTTCCTAGTTTCTGCCATATTGTTTCCAGTTTTCCCAGCAGTTTTTGTCAAATAGTGAGTTATTAAATCCAAAGTTGGGAGGGATCTTTGGGTTTATCAGACACTTGATTACCAAGGTCTTTTGCATAATAACTATTTCACTGACTCACTAATCTATTTCTTAGGCAGTACTAAATTAAATGATTACTGCTTTGTAATACAGTTTGAGATCTCATAGTTGTAGGCCACCATCCTTCACATTTTTTACATTAATTCCCTTGATATTTTTTGTCTTTTGTTCTTCCAGATGAATTTTGTTATTATTTTTCTAGTTCTATAAATAAGTAAATTAATGTAGGTAGAATTGTCATTTTTATTATAGTAGCTCACCCTACCTACGAGCAATTAATATTTTCCCAATTGTTTTAGATCTGACTTTATTTGTGTGAAAAGTGCTTTGTAATTGTGTTCATATATTTCATGTATTTGTCTTGGTAAGTAGATTCCTAGGTATTTTATGCTGTCTAGAGTTATTTTAAGTGGAATTTCTCTTTTTATCTCTTGTTGCTGAAATTTGTTGGTAATATATAGAAATGCTGATGATTTATATGGGTTTATTTTGTATCCTGTAATTTTGCTAAAGTTATTATTTTGACTTGTTTTTTATTTGATTCTCTAAGTAATGCCATCATATCATCTGCAAAGAGTAATAGTTGGTTTCCTTGTTGCCTGCTTTAACTCCTTGAATTTCTTTTTCTCTTCTTATTGTGAGAGCTAGCATTTCTAGTACAATATTAAATAGTAGTGGTGATAATGGGCATCCTTGCTTCACCCCTGATTTTATTGGGAAGGCTTCTAACTTATATCCATTGCAGATGATACCTGCTGATGGTTTTAGGTAGATACTTCTTATTTTAAGGAAAGGTCCATTTATCTCTTGCTTCATTTCTTCTAGGTATTCATTTACTCCTTGTGAAGAATTCATTTCTTTTCTTCTTTGAGTACCTCTGCCTTAAGTAGTTCTGTAGTTTGATTTACAATAGTTTTTGATACAAATTAGCATTTCTTTTGGTTCCCAAAAATCTATAGATATTAAAAAGGGGCTTTGGGTCAGGGGATAGCTCCATTTGTCTCCTGCTTTTGGGTGTTTGTGGTAATCTCTGCTTGATCTCGTCATGGGTCCCCTAATTTAATGTATTGACCTCTTCCTCCCAGGGTTTGTTTTAGTTCTTTGAGATCCAGAGTACTGGATATTTAGTACGCTTTTTTAAGAAAACAGGAAATTATCTTAAGGTTATAGGCCATTAGCAACATTAAAGTCAAGCACCATAAACATGTGTTAAATTTAACAAACATTCATTGAGAGTTCACTTTGTTGAAGATAAGGTGTTTGGGAAAGGAAAAAATAAAAGATATAGCTCCTGCTCTCATACAACTTACTGCCTGGATAGAGAGACCAGATTGCTATAGCAACACTTCAAGGCCTTTGCATCTATAAGTACTTGCAGATCTGTCATAATGAACCCCTTAGGCTCCAAGATATAGGTAAAGGGATCTGCAGGTAACATTTCATATGACCCAGTTTCGTCTAGTTCCATAAAATATCTGCTCTCCTGCTCAGAATAAATAGGGCCAATGCTTTATAAGCAGCCCTAGGGATTTTCCAGTGTATAGTCTGTGACTCTGATCAACCACTTAGCCTGTGTGCAGTAAATGCAGAGTGATAACTCTCCTTGTATAAGCAAAGAGAAAGCTAATGCAGAACTTGAGACTTGGAAAAATTCTGACTCTGTTCAGTGGCAGTGTCCAGTGGGCAGTTTAATGCTGCCCTTGTGTATGAGTGTATTTGCTATTAGGTCTGTGCTTTAGTCATTGGTCCAAGGCTTTGCCTGCTGAGTTCCCAAAGAAGCAGAATTCCTTGGGGTGTTTGTGTTGGGGGTGGTCCCACTGGTCTAAGTCTGTGAGAGGTGTAATGGGTCCTAGGGCTCTGTACTCTGTTGGCCACTAGTAACAGTTTCATACTAATGTAGGTGGGTATGTCTAAGATTGTGGCCACTTCTAGTTGTTTCTAATAGGGAGAGCCACTGAGAAAGAAAACACTTTCATTGGGCATATAAAAAGAGAATGGCCAAAACCAAGCTATATGTGCTGTCTAAATAAGTGGCGTAGACATTGCATGATATGGGAATTCACTTTTCCATAGCCTTCTCCAGACCCTATTCCTTTTGATCCAAGTTTCTTTTGGTCCCCAAAGTACCCCAGTAATTTTATCACCACAGACTCTGGCAACACTGTGAGGACACCCCTGCCTCTTCAAGCAGCTATTTCAGCCTTATTTTCAGGACAGAACTTGACATACGATGTGGTTTCAACCCCTCCTGATAAAACTGAGTCCTTCCAAACCATATTCAATATTTTTTAACATTGCACTGTACTTGAATGCCTTAAAAAAACACACACACACAATAATCTTCCATCACCAAAGCCACCCTCCTCTCCCCCCCAACATTGAAGTAGCTGCCAGATTTTATCAGAAACAAACGAATACATCACTTAGGTAATGGCTTCTTTCGAGACAATAATTATAAAACACTTAGCAGTATTTCTAAATGATTATATGTTTTATTTAAATATTTATCTTTCTCAAATTTGACTTAAAATCCATAAGTAATTAGTTATTGGACTGGCTACCAAGATGACAGGCGGTTTCCTTAATTTCCTATTCAGACGACAGGTTAGAACTCTAAAATTATTCCAGTCACACCACACTTCAAAGGTCTAAATGAAAAAAAAAGTTAAATGCCTTAATATCTTTGAGATTTGCAAAGATATGTGGGGATTTGCTGTGGGATTCAGTGTAGGATGAAGAAAGCATTTTGTTAGCAAGGAGACTAGCTTGAATCTACAATTTAAAAGAAAATATGAAATCCAGATGCACAAAGATTATTCAGATGTGAGGACACTAAACAGTCATTGTTATTCCACCACAATCCTTGCCTTTGAGTCCTAGGTTAAACTAGTTCAGAAGAAATACATGAAGGTGTGTTTCCCTTCTGTGTTGACGGTGACTGAATGTTTAATTAGCAGTGTTGTTACAAATTCAATATGGCTGTCTCTAATTATCAGGCAACTAAAGCATAATTTAACTTGGAGAAAAAAAACAACAACAAAGAGTGAAAATTTTGAATCCATTTTCTTGGGAGAAGACTAAACCACACTTTTTGTTTGCTCTGTCTGGTGTCCTAGCACATCATGGCTGCCTAATCAATAGGAAATTATTATGAGAACAATGCTGTTGCTCATGAACAAGGTCATTGTGGGAGCCTCTCATGGACAGTTTTGCAATGTGTAGTGATCTTGTATTTTTATACTAGTGCTCTGTAGGGAATAAGACATTCAGTAGAGAAGGAAGCTGAGGGGTCAAATGTAGTTTTGCAGTGGCTTTGATAATAGGGAAAGAGTACCAAATCTGGAATCATCAGAGAACTGGGTTTGAATCTAGCCTCCTTCATTGAATAATGGTGTGACTCTAGCAAAGCCACTTTACTCTGAACAGTCTCAATTTCCTCATTTGTGATGGGAGATGATCATACCTAAATTAGCTACATGATGAAATTGTTATGAGGATCAAATGATCACAGTTCTATAGCTAGAAGAGACTCTAGAGGTCATTTAGCCTAATCCTCTCATTTTATAGATGGGGTAACTGAGGTCTAGATAGGTGAAAAGACTTGCCCTATGTCAAGGTTATATAAATAGTGGAACTGAAATTCACATACAAGTCTCGTGCCTCCAATTTAGTACTTTTTTTACTTTATTCTGATGCACTTTGCCAACATGAAAGGACTCTATAAATGTCAGTCTAGCTTAATATTTAGAATGAAAATTGAGACCAGAAAATAGCTATGTAACTTGTGGTCCAGAGCCTTCCATATCTGGACTAGGTCTAATCTTGAAGCAGTTCTAAAGATTATTTTCTCTTTGCTTCATATTGCTCCTACCCAGATTTTACTCTAGGGAATCTCAGAATGTGGTTCATACCCAGATCTCCATAAATTAGGGTAAAAGGCTCCCCAGTTACCAAATGAGTGCCCAAGGTAACAATGATATTGGCTATAGGAATTTAGATTTTACTCCACTGAAAATGCAAAAGATACAAAAGACTCATAGGAATCCCTTACCCACTTGTTCTGCATCTCCCACCCCTATATTTATAGTTCTCTCAAGATCTTTTTCAAAAAAAAAGTCAGAAGGGAAATTTTTTTTAATTTTTAATTTTTATTTTGAATATTTCCCCCTAAGTACATATTTCATGTTCTTTCCCTTTCCCCCAAGCCTCCCCCTGCCACCTCCCTTAGCTGATGCACAATTCCACTGGGTTTTACATGTATCATTGATCAAAACCTAATTCCATATTATTGATACTTGGACTAGAGTTATTGTTTAGTGTCTACATCCCTAACAAATCCCCATCAGTTCATGTGTTCAAGCAGTTGTTTTTCTTCTGTGTTTCTCTTCCCACAGTTCTTCCTCTGTATGTGGCTAGTTTTCTTTCTCAGAAGCCCTCAGCCTTGCTCTGGATCCTTGCATTGCTGCTAGTAGAGAAGTCCGTTATGTTCTATTGTACCACAGTGTATCAGTCTCTGTGTACAATGTTCTCCTGGATCTGCCCCTTTCACTCTGCATCAATTCCTGGAGGTCATTCCAGTTCACATGGAATTCCTCCATTTCTTTATTCCTTTGAGCACAATAGTATTCCATCACCAACAGATACCACAATTTGTTCAGCCATTCCCCAATTGAAGAACATTCTCTAGTTTTCCAATTTTTTGCCACCACAAAGAGCAGGGCTATAAATATTTTTGTACAAGTCTTTTTCCTTATTATCTCTTTGGGGTATAAACCGAGCAGTGCTATAGCTGGATCAAAAGGCAGATAGTCTTTTTTTTTTTTTTTTTTTTTTTTTAATTTTAAACCCTTAACTTCTGTGTATTGACTTATAGGTGGAAGAGTGGTAAGGGTAGGCAATGGGGGTCAAGTGACTTGCCCAGGGTCACACAGCTGGGAAGGGCAGATAGTCTTTTAAAGCCCTTTGAGCATAGTTCCAAACTGCCATCCAGAATGGTTGGATCAATTCATAACTTCACCAGCAATGCATTAATGTCCCAATTTTGCCACATCTCCTCTAATATTCATTACTCTCCCTTGTTGTCATTTTAGCCAATCTGCTAGTTGTGAGGTGATACCTCAGAGTTGTTTTGATTTGCACTTCTCTAATTATTAGAGATTTAGAATACTTTCTCATGTGCTTATTGATAGTTTTGATTTCTTTATCTGAGAATTGCCTATTCATGTCCCCAGAAGGAAAAAAAATTAAAAGAGATCAAGAATACTCTTTTATATGTCAGCATAAAAGAAATGGGTCCTTCCATAATTGTCTATTTTCCTAAGAAGCTGAGTCAATTTTATTCATCTTGAGGGCAGTGTTTATTGGCAAAATCCATCCTCTACTACAGTGATGGCAAACCTTTTAGAGACTGAATGCCCAAACTGCAACCCTCATATCACATGTGAGTCCTTTGCCTTACCCCAGACGGGGGAGGGAAGAAGCTCTCCCACTGGGCTGTTTGGAAGAAGGGTGAGTCATGTGAGAAATGTCCTCAGGTACTTGTGGTGAGGGGGAAGGGAGCAACCCCCTCTGGCACACATGATATAGGTTCGCCAACATGGTTCTAGTAGATACCCAGAGGTAGCTTCAAACCAATTAATCCATCTAGGGGACAGCCTCAGTCTTTAGATTTCTCAATCAAGAATTTATATATAAAAATTACATCTTTGTTTTCACTAACCTTTATTTAGTATTTCCTTCAATTATTTAGAAACATTATTCTGAGAAGGGAAACATAGGCATCACTAGGCTGTTAAATGAGTCTAAAGTACAAAAAATGTTAAGAACCTCTCTACTGTATAGCAATGATCTCAAAATCAGTATCAAGAATATATAAGGGGAAATAGCATGACTAATCAGAGGGTTGCATTATATGACATGGTCACCATGATGAACAATTATATATTTGTCTCCAACACAATAATAGTTTATTGACACTCTTTATGCCCCTCCTCAACACTTGCTTCCTATGGATTCACAAGGCAATGACCACTCAGGTTAGTTACAACCTAGGTATGACACTCTTCCATATTTCCCTATAACTGTCAAGGGCACCATTATCCATTCACATTAGTGTTACCTTGAGAGGAACAACTCTTATGGGAAAAGGGCCTACTATCTCTGTTATGGCTAACATCAACTTTTCAAGAATGTCCACTGACAGGGAATACAAACTAGCCTGGCTACTGAAATAGTAAGTCCTTCTGAGGGTCAAACTATAATCACTATCCCTATTTCCATTACCAATGAGACAGATGAGGATTCTGTGCTCAAGAATCCCAGGAATAATAATTCCTCCTTGAACAGTGACTCTGCTTCTAGTCTACCCCCTGCATGATTTAGGAAAGAAATTATTGTGATGATACGACATGGAATTGTAGTAATGCATCTCCTAGCTCCTTAGCAGATACAGCTACTATAGAATTGGGAAAGAAAATTCTCACCTTTGAAAGCTTTAGTACTGTCAAGTGGTCCACCATTAGAAATAGATATAGTTCTATATTCGTGGAAATGACATTAAATAAGATGCACTACAATCTGCTTTGTCACTGTACCCTAAGGAAACTGAGACCTTTTCGTCTGACTTGCTGCTAAAACATTTTCTATATGTTGCTTCCCTGGATTAGAATTTGAGCTCCATGAGAGCAGGAATTGTTTTGTTCTTCTCTTTATAACCCTGAGCCTTAGAACAGGCTTCACATGTTGTAATCAGTTAAATAAATGCTAATTAATTAATGCACACATTCACATAACTTGCCCCTTACTTTCCCTTAGCCTATTTATCTAATCAGCTGCCAATTCTTGTCATTTATATTTCTACTCAGATGCAAGAGCATCTCTCCCCTTCCCTCTACTCTCATGGCCACCACACTAATTCAAGGTCTCACAAACTCTCTCTGGGTTAATAAGAAATAACTTATTTACTTCAAATCTCATCCTTCTCTAATCCATCCTCTACAAGCTGTCAAAATGATTTTCTTAAAGCATAGGTTTGATCAAGTTACCTCCCCCACATGACTGAATAAAGTCTAATAGGTTCTTATAGACTCTAGAATAAAATATTATTTCATAATTACTAGGTGATGCAGTAGATAAAGTACTGAGAGTGGTATCAGGAAGATATGAGATAAAATCCTACCTCAGATACTAGTTGTGTGACACTGGGTGAGTCACTTAACCTTTGTCTGCTTCAGTTTTCTTAACTACAACATGGGAATAATAATACCACCTAACTTCCAGGCTTGCTGTGAGAATCAAATAAAATATCTGTGAAAGTGCTTAGCACATAGTAAACATTTAATAAATTCTTCCTTCCTTTAAAAATGTCAAATTATTTATGCTTTATAATGTATGTAATTATAGCTTGTACATGTATATAATTCATAAATAAGTAAATATATACACATTGGGGAATTACTCTAATTTTTTTTCCTGATGGAGTGCATGATCAAAAACTTTAGAGAATACTACCCTGCAGGTAAAAGGAATAAAAAGTCTTCAACAAATGCTTACCACCTGGTAAAACCATCAGGTTAATTAGAGAAGGTCTTTAATCAATTGGCCCTTTACCTATATGCAGAAACACAAAGATATGATATTCCTTTGCCAACTATATTCAAGTGTAATAGAAAGAACACTGAATTTGGAGACAAAGGGCCCATGTTTAAATCCTCATTCTTTTACTTACCATTTGTGTGACCTTGGGAAAGTCACTTTCCAACTGGAAGATTCTTTTTCACTGTAAAAAGGTGTTGGTCTCTATGATCTGCAAGGCTTTTTAGGATTTTAGAGGTATGGCTCTATAATTATATTTTATAGGGCTGCCCTGGAATCTTTAATCAATTCTATTGCATTGTGGCTTTGCTAACATGTCCCAAATCTTTAGTAGTGCCTAACAATTTAACATGGTTTATGCATGAGAAGAGCATGGAACAATGGAACAAGAACTGAATTTTGAGTAATAAGATCTGGGTTCAAATTCAGACCTTATTACTTACTATCCATGTATCCATAGGCAAGTGATTTCACTTCCCTATGTCTCAGTATCTCCAACTACAAAACAGTGGGGTTTGACTAGATGTTTAAAATGCCCCCAAGCTTTTATTCCTATGATCTTGATGGAAGAAAGGTGGAATGGATATATCAAGGGAGACCAACCATAAATTACTGTCAGACTCCATTGAGAGAGAGACAGAGAGACAGAGAGACAGAGACAGAGACCAAAAGAAGATGAAGGAGAAGAAGGAGAAGGAGAAGAAGAAAGAAGAAGGAGAAGAAGAAGAGAAAGAGGAGGAGGAGGAGAAGGTGGAGAAGAGAGACACAGACACATAGAAACAGACATAGAGGCAGATATAGTGAGAAAGGCAGACAGAGACAGATAGACATAAATGGTGGGGGTAGGGGGAGATGAGGATAATGTAAACCAAGGGTTGAGTAACAGTAACCATTGTCTGTTATATTCAGTTTAGTACTTAATCACAGAGTGCCTTGTTCTCCAGTAGGATTCTAAATTTACAGCAGTAAAAGAACTCGGGAAATTCAGGCCCATAGAGGTAAAGTGACTTGTCCAAGGTCATAAAAGTGCTAATTGGCAGTCAGGATTCTAAGCCAGGCATTTTATCCTCTGTATCCAATTGTCTAATAATTTAATATAACAAGAAGACAATAGACTCTGAGAGCTGAAGCTGTCACTTTTTTTTGGCCTTCCCAAAGTGCCTAGTGTAGTGCTGAATGTGTACTCAATAAATGTGTGGTTTAAGGATAGGTTATTCTGTGTTAAAGACAGATTCTGATTTTTTTTTAAAAATTAATCTAATATTAACTTATGCCACGATTTGCCTTTTGCTGATAAAAATCTGAGTATAGAGAAAAATTCTAGTCATTTGATAAGTTCATTTATTTAGGGTTTTATGTTATTAGTATGACTAAGTCTTAAATATCTTGGAATATTCACTTGAATATGGAAGTTTAATATTTGACTATATAATGTTGTGGGTTGTTCTTTAATTGCCATTACACTTCAAGTGTAAGTTATCTGAGAGCAAGGACTGTTTTATTCTGCTTTTCTTTGTATTTCCCATAATGCCTACTATAGGACTAGGTACATAATATGTGCTTAATAAATATTTCTGAACTGACTGATTTATTGATTTGGGTATGATGAACAAATTCAACTATAGAAGCTTCTTCTAGGGAAAGTAGATGGGAAGGGGGTGGAGGGTGCAGGGCTATTATTTCAAGATTAGAAAAAGACTATTTTCTCCATCCTCATCATTACAATTCATGCAGTAAACTCCTGTTCACAGTGTAAGAACAATTCCAGTCTTAATATTCCCTCCTCTTCACCATTTCTCTTTTAAACTTCTAAAGCCAAAATTCTTTTCACTATGCTAGAATACTTAAGATCATAGAATCATAGATTTAAGGCTGGAATTAAGCTTAGATATATAATTTAACCCCCTCATTTTTTAATATGAAGAAACTGAAGCCCAGAAAAGTTAAGCCATTTTCCCAGGGTCATACAGGTAGTAAGTGGTAGAAGTGATGTTTGAATTTAGGTCCTCTGACTTCAAATAAAGCATTTACTACTGCACTAAAAGTCTTATCTTGAAAGAGTGGATTTTCCTTGATCACTCAGACCCTTAAGAATAGACTAGTGTTATCAATGGACTACTGGTAGAGACAGTGGCATTTGAAAATCGTTGCTGGAATAGGTTGTCTTTCTAATAAGTATTTCAGGAATAACAGCATCAATAATGATAATAACTCATATTTATATAACAGTTTGTTCTATGTACAGCTTTGTGGAAGGGTTAAAAAGGGCCTATCCTCTAGGAAAATCTCAAATCTTTAATTGAGTCATGCAGAAATCAAGCTATGTCACTTCTGGACTGGCTGAAAAATAGAGGTGTTTTCTTTTTCTTTTCCGATGTGCTGTAGTACTCTCTTGGATCGAATGTGATTAGGCAAATATGGTATCACCTTTCAGGGTTCTTGTTTAGGATTTTTTTCCTTTTCCTTTTTTTTCCTTTTTGAGTTTAAAAGGATGAGTGGTGTGTGATAGATAGCAAGACAAAATGTTTTCCTCTTCAAGGTGTCAGGACCATGGACAGCAGTATTTGAGAAGCAACCCAACACCCTGCCTATTTCTGCTGGCTGCTTCTCTTCTAGGGTTCTTTGAATCTATCTACAAATATGACACATTTGGATTCTCAGCTTGGCCCATTCCTCCCGGTCACTCTCCTTTATGATGCTTTATTTATCACATTCATTCAAGGTCATAATGTGAACACAGTGTGATTAGACTAATAAATACAAAACATAGGACAAGTCCTCCTGAAGACAACAAATCTCTAGGTTTTAGTCAAGCTTCAAATCCTGCCTCAGTCTTGTTAGCTTTGTGCCTCTGGGAAAGACATTGAACTGCCATATGCCTCAGTTTCTTTACCTATAAAATGGGAATAAGGATAGTGCCCACCTCATACAGCTGATGTAAAGATTAAATTAGATATTTGTAAAGCATTGACCACAGTGTCTGACATATAGCAAGTGCTTAATAAATACTTACTTATTTCCCTCTTCCTTTCCTAGCCCCCATCTCAAATGCACAGCATAGGATTGAGGAAGAAAAATAACATGGATATTCAGTGTCTTATTTCTACTTTCCATCTTCCTGGAATTAAGAATTGGACACAGTAGGATTGCAGGGTGCTACATAAATGTCAGCAGTTCTTACAGTCACAGCTTCCCAAGTAAGAAGAACAGAAGAATACTGGCTTCGCAGTCCCAGGAACTTTAGTCTAGCATCTGGAACTTAGATATACTTTTGTCTGTATCTGAAACTCCAGCACTGAGGTTGAGCATGACTCAAGTGTCCCATAGATGCTAAAAAACTATGTGGTATGAACTGACTGTGCAGATCTAATGTCTACTAAGGTAAATGGGTCTTAGTCACTATTATGTTTCCCCCAGTTATTGTCTCTTTTACTCTCAAGTCTCTAAATTCAGAAATGTATCTAATTTAAGGATTCATTTATCTATTATCCACCTCAGCTCTGGAGGCTAAACAGGTGGATGAAGCTATGTCACAACATCAGAACCCTGCCAGTGACTCATTTAAAAAATCTTTCCTTTAAGGTCTAAGTCAGGTGCTACCTACTTCATAAAGCTTTCCTGCCCCAATATGCAGGAGATGAAAATGATCTCACCTTTACATTAATTTCAAGTTCACTTTCCTTTGAATTATAGTTCATGAAATAGTAGACTCATACATTTAGAATTGGAATGAAGATTAGAGATCATCTAACCTTACCTCTTTATTTAAAGGTGATAAAACTGAGCCCTGTAAATTCATCCACATCCAGCTTGCATGTAGCAAAACTATGGTTTTATGGATGATTGTACATTTTCTCCCTTAAATCCAATGCCCAATCCAATGCAATAGTTATCTTTCTCTCAGTTAGATCACAAGAGGTCCTGTGTCAACTTTATATAAGATCAAAGAATCATAGATTAAGAATTGAATGTCATTTTAGAGATTATATACTCTAACTCACTTTACAAAGTAGGAAACAGGCTTAGAAAGTTAAATGATTTACTTAAGGTCATTCAGGTGACATATTTTCTGTTTTCGCATTTCTAGTTCATGCAGGTACAGCTAATAAATACTTGTTGGATTGAACTGAATTCTGTTGTCTTTTATGCTCCAAATTGAATTGCTGTAAATATCTACATACTGTAGAGTTTTTACTCTTGATGCTTAAACATGGATCAGACATGGTCTTAGGACTCAGATAAAGTGCTATGTTTTCCTTGCTTTTTTCTTTTTAAAATATAAAATGCCTTCTGACATCTTGTTCGTTTATTTTGAATACAAAACATACCTTCATCCCCTTTAATTCCTTGCATTGACTTAGATCTTGCAATCCATTATTGTTCTCAGTCATTTAAAAGGTCTTAATTTGATTATCTTGCTTGAAAATGGATTTCACTTTGTTTTCCAAACCCATGTCAAGTTTCATTCAGAGACTAGAAAGCTGGATCTTCATATGGTTACTCACAACTATCCTGAGTTTGAGTATAACATAGGAAACAGGGACTAGGTTTCTTAGATCCCAAATCATACTTCTTGATTAACTCTCATCTCAGTGATTCACTTGATGTTTAATACATGGGCTTCTATTCGAGAAAACTTCTCATGGATACTCTAAAAACGACCTACTGAGAAGATGTTCATTTTGGGGTTCCTTAGCAGGAAGCAGTCCTCTACTGTTCAAATTCACAGGTCTTCTTTTCCCTTCTTTCCCACTGGCTTCATTCACTCCCACACTTGAGCCTTCATACTTTTAAGACTATCAAAAGAACAAATAAAACAATCTTTACATTGGCCTAAGAAATAAATGTACTACTTCACTAAGATCCCACATCCTCTTGCTATAAGGTTGAGGAAGAAATTGATTTCCTCTCTTTTTGCAGAAGGGGGAATTGATATTTAGAGAATTAAAAAGTTCTTTAGAATTGGCAAAAGAGCAAGGGATGGAACACACATTCCTGAACCATCAATCTATTAAGTTATCTTGTCAACTGCATTGCTGGAAGATGCGGTTAAAGAAGGACGAACATTTGGTTTCTCTGAGAGCTATTTGCTTTTTGGCCTCATGGAGATTTATTTATGGAATCTATCCTTACTGGAAAATCTCAGGACACAGTGGATAGTACCTGGATTCAAGAAAAAAATGAGTCAACCATCTTACACTTACTGTGTGACCCTGGACAAGTCATTTAATCTTTGGATATCTCAGCTTCTTTTCTTTAGGGGTTAAGTGCATTCAGGAAGGCATAATCTTAAAATGATGAAGATTTGCTCTTTCCTTAGAATCCCTGGGATCAGTAATAAAAATAGTAGCTTTAATATATAATGCTTTAAAATTTGTTAAGTGCTTTAATATATATCGGCCTTACAACAACCCACTGAGGTGAATGCTATTATAATCTCCATTGTATAGATGAGGAAATTGAGGTTACAAAAAGTTGTGACTTGTTCAGGGTCACATAGCTAGTATCTTAAGGAAGATTTGAATTCAGTTTTTCTTGACTTTAGGTCAAATACTCTATCCACTGTGCCACCTACCTGTCTTAAGGAAAACCTGAGATAGAGTCCTGCCTCTGACACTAACTATGTGATCCTGGGCAAGCCACCTAACTTCCTTCAACTTTAATTTTATCATCTGTAAAGTGTATGTGATAATAATAGTGCTACCTCATAAGATTGTTTTAGGGATAAAGTGAAATGAATATAAAACAAAACCTTTGAAACCTGAAATCATTGTGTGAATTCTAGCTATGATTTGTATTTTAATTATTGTTAATAATTATATAATAATAATTTATGATGATAATGATGATGATGGCTTTGAGACCCTTCTGGGTAGAAAGTGGAGGCTCTGGAAGAAATTTCTCAAAAGGCTGGGCTTACTCAATACTTATTCTATTCTCTGAGAGGGAAATTGGTTAAACTATATCCCATGAAACTAACCCAAAGAGAAGTTCTTATGGATACTGTGTGAGAGTTAGATACAAAGGAAGAAGTAGAAGTCACCTTGGGCTCAGAACTCTCCCCTCGAGGTACTCTGGAGGATATTTCCTAAATTAAATGAAATTATTTGTAAGTCACTTTGCAAACTTTAAAGCTTTGTGTTAGCCTCCTGGTGGCTTTCTATGAGATGTAATATCTGGGTTAGGAGGGATGGATAAGGACAGCTGAATATGGTTCTCCCATTCCAAGATGGAAGGCAACTGAAGGCTTTGGGAGCAGGAAGATATTCTTTAGATTGATATCCATTCTAGGAGTTCTTTGCATTGCTTCTGACATTCTGGAGTTTGGTTGGTTCCAGTAGGCTACTGGTTACAATCCTTTTACAGTTGTATATCTTAGAGTTACAGATTTGGAAGTTGTTCAGTTTTTTTTCTTATAGAACCTGGAATTCATGTTTTCCCTGTTTCTCACAGGGTCCCTATGGCAGTGACCATGATTCAACTCTTTTAAGAATACATTTTCTCAGAAAATTAAATTTATGGAACTTGTGAGTGATTAAGGGGCCTTAGAGATAATCTTAACTTGTTTTACTTTTGAGCATCTCTTTGTGTTTGTTTATGGAAGAAAACCTCAATTTCATTCTGCCATCCTCATCTACTAATTCACCCTTGGATCATAATTTTTCAACTATTCCTTCAGGAGGGTCTTTTATGCTGTCACAGGGTTAAACTTAAGAATGTATTCAGAAGCATTTGAAAACATCATGCTGCTGGAGCCTTAGAAATTCTAATTTATAAATTCTAATTTAATTTGAGTATAATTAATTAAAATAGCAAGCTACCAGGTGGTATGCACTTTCTCTCCCTACACCCTGCCCCTGCCCTGACATTTTGCTCTTTTCTAGCCTAACCCTGTCTCAATTTCCACTCTCTGAGGTGCTTTATATTACTTACCTTGAGTATAAACTTGCTAATTGCAGCTCTGGCTGAAGAAAGCAAGGTAGGGTGACATAGTATAAAAACATGGTTAGATATAAGGAGATCTGGTTATGAAAACCATAAAGTCATATGAAGTCATTGGTCATGAGAGTGATTCCAACTGTTGTTTAAGAATACTCAGGGAGGACAGAGTCCCAAATGTTCCTATACCTGTTTCTCTTTCTCAGCAATATCCAAACTCCTTGAGTTTTGGGGGGCATAGCAATACTCTCAACATATGCCATCTTTATATTTCCTTATAAGATATAGCAGAATATATGTCACATCCAAGGATAGCTCTATAATTCCATAGTACTTCAAATTCTAATCAAGATTCTGGGTAATGTATATATCCTTGAACCTGTGCATGGGTACCCTCAACACTATTGGGCAAAGACTAGTTGCTGGATAAATACTTATGGAATAAACAATGGTATGAATGATGGAATGAATTAGGCCCCACAGCTGGATTTGTGATGACAATAAGAACTGTAGGCTGATTCATTTGCTAGGTTAAATGAGGACCATAGTGTTCTAGGCAGAAGGTCATTGGTGATAGTGGACAGAAGGTTAGACATTGGCACCGGGGACATAGATGACTGTTTCAGGGACATCATGAAAATGTAACTCAGATTGTGACACATAATGTTGATGTCTGATCATCCTCTTTGGTTGGTGGTCTTTGAAATTTTTCTGAAACTATGCATGGAATACCTTAAGATATATGAAAGAAAAAAATGAGCAAGAATGAACTCCAAAGCTTAAATAATATGGTGCAAGTAGGAGAGTTTGAGTTTGACTGAGTTTTTTAGGAGAAATAAAAAGAAGCACAACTTGGGGACAAACATAATATTCATTAGTCCTAAAGGATTCCTTTTAGGCTCTACAAAAAGATCCTGGTTCAGGTCTGATTGATTTAAACAAACATATCGATGAAATATCAGTAACAGACAAGGGAAATTTGATGCTTTGGGGGAAACTATCTAGCTTAGATGTTGATATGAAAGTTATGTTCTCCAACAGAATCTGTCCTATTTACTCTTTATCCCTGGCCCCAACCCAATGCAGTCCTCAGCTTCACTTGCTCTTTCAGAATCATTGAAGTCTAGTGGCATGATAACATTAAAGATGACTGGTGATGGCTTGGGATGAATTGGATGACCTTGGCTTCTTCAGTGTTTAACCAAACTCAAAGTGTTGCATAGTGTCTGGTTCACCCATCTTCATGGCTGTTGGAATAAATTGTTCTCATCTGTCTCTTCTTCACATGCTTGGGATATATGGAGTGTTCAGGGAAGACTCTGGTTTGAGGGTCTGCTGAGTTCTTTTCAGGGTTGCTTTCCTCCTTTGGGATCTACCTGTCAACTAGCTCTTACTGATGGCTCCAAGAAGCTGTAGCATGCATAAATCACACCCCAGTAAACCATTTTGGAAGGTGGGCTAAACCAGGTTGTGGGTGACTAACAAGTCTAATATTCATTGGTGAGTTAGGGTGGTGTCTACCCCAGGCTTGTGAAGGCAGGCATATTAAGGACTAATAATAAGAAAATATAGAATATTAAGTAGAAGAGAGCTCAAAGATCAATTAGTTCAACTTTCATTTCTTGTCACATATTATTCTTTACTGTATGCTATTATCATACACTTAAATAATGCTTTTTCAACTTCTCAGTTTATTGGGCAGATTGTCTCCTCCATAACAGCTTCTTCATATTTCCATGGAGCCCTGAATGTCAACCTGATGGAATTCCAGACCAATCTGGTACCCCATCCACATGTCTACTTTTCCCTGGCTACCTATGCCCCTATAATATCAGCTGGGAAGTCTTAACACAAGCAGATGTCAGTGGTAGAGATCACCAGTGCCTGCTTTGAGTTTATCAACCAGATGGTCAAGTGTGATCCTCACCACAGCAAGTACATGACCTGCTGTGTGTTGTACCAAGGGGACATGGTCCCCAAAGACATGAACGCTGCCATTGCCACCAAGACAAAACATACAATTCAGCTTATGGATTTGTGCCCTACTTTATTCAAGGTGGGCATCAACTACCAGGCTTCCACTGTGGTGCCAGGTGGTGACCTGGCCAAGGGTCAGTGGGCCATGTGCATGCTGAGTGACAGCAGAGCAATTGCAGTAGCATGGGCAGGGCTGGATCATACATTTGACCTGCTGTATGCCAAGTGTGCCTTTGTCCACTAGTATGTGGGGGAGGGCATGGAGGAAGGTGAATTCTTGGAGACCTGGGAGTTATGGCCAATCTGGAGAAAGATTTCAAAGAGGTGAGTGTTGATTCAGCTGAGGTCAAGGCCAAGGAAGGAGAAGAGTATTAGCAGAAGAGGAATGCCAGAGCTTCATTTCCAACCCACTATGAGTATAACTGGTTACAAAATTTGTTTACTATAAATGAATTTGTTTATGATCAACTATCAATTTGTTTACATCAATAAGCATCAATCAACAAGCATTTATTAAGTGCTCATTATGAGCTAGGGGCTATGCTAAATAATGGGGATACAAAACAAAACATGATCTCAGCCTACTCCCAAGGAGCTCACATTCTATTTGGGGAGAAAAGACTTTCACATTTTCACATCCATTAGCTCATTTGGGCTTCACAATAATCGTGTGTGTGTGTGTGTGTGTGTGTGTGTGTGTGTGTGTGTGTGTGTGTGTGTGTGTGTAGTAGGGTATTTCTATTTTCAGTTGACAATAATTGGGAAATTGATACTCAGAGAAGTTCAGCTACTTTCCTCAATCATAAATACAGTTAATGGCAAAGTCAGTACTAGATCCCAAGTCTCCTATCCTTAGCCCCATGCTCCTTCTAGCAGACTATATGTCTTAAGTGTGTACCAGTCCACATATTATTATTCTGGATGGACTCTGAGCCAGGAAGATGGGTTCAAATCCAGACCTTGGATACTTCTTAGCTGTATGACCCTAAGCAAATCATTTAACATTTCACAGTCTCAGTTTCCCCATATGTAAAATGGGATTATTACTATTATTAATATTAATAATAATAGCACCCACTTTACAGAGTTTCTGTGGGGATTAAAAGGGACAATGTGTAAAGGATATTGCAAACCATAAAGCTATATATGCTAGCTATTATTTGTTCCCTTCTCTTGGTCTCTTAACTGTGCAATGGATTACTTTGGGTAAGATCTCTGGCCCCACTGGGTGTTCTTTCCATGGTAAATGCTAATCTGTTGCTCCTTCACAGTCTCATTTTGAAGTCATTTTTTGAAGCTGACTCCCCTCCCCTCATTCCCCATCAAGACAGTAAAACCAGCTTTGAGAGGCGACCCTGGCTAAATTATGGTCCGTTGTCCTTTTCACAGGTGTGTTTGGTATACAAATGAGCAGCTGCTCCCAGAAGATTCCTGGGGAAAGGTTAGACCTTCCATGCAGCATCTTCGATGAATGTTAGAACCCACTCGATACAAATGAACATTTCAGCAAAGAGCACTTACATTTGATTAATTGGTACACATTTTACTGTGATGGGGGTCTGGCCGAAGGAGTTGTTAATCATCCTGCTACAAGGCTTGGGTGTCAGTACTCAATATGATGCCCACACTCCCATGGAGGGAGGGACTGCTGCTGTCAGGGGAGTCTCAGAATACCACCAAAACAAATGCTCTTTGCTCCCACTTTCCCTGATTGACTGTGTCCCTCAGATGGTCCATGAGGCTCTGAATGTGGGCATTCTTGTTCACGCTGGGAACTGCCAAGATGTCTGACACCGGAGAAGGCAGGAGGGACAAAACTCATCGGATTTCATCAGTCATGGCCCTTCAAAGGCAGCAGCAGTGGCATTGTTATTAAGCTGTTCAGAGCGCAGTGTCCTCAGAAGGAGGATTAAGAAAGAGCATTTGGATCAACACTCCTTGGGATATATGTCTGCACCATTGGCATAATTTAACATTGATTGAATGCCTGTTATAATAATATCTCACATTTACCTAGTGCATTGACATTGTGCACTCCTTCCCCCTCCATGTCCCAAAAAAATCTTCAGTAGCTCCCTACTGCCTCTTGTCTGAATAAAATTCAAAATACTCAGCCTAGAATTCTATCTGGTTCCCATGTATCTTTCCATTTTTATTTTATATTTTTTCCCTTCACGATCTCTCTGTTCCAGTCAAACTGGCTTAGTAGCTGTTTTCCATGTGTGGTATTTTGTCTTCTGACTTTGTGTTTTTGTACAAGTGGTTCCTCTATCTAGAATGCATTCTTTCTTTGTACTCACTTCTTAGAATCCCTATTGTTGTTGTTGAGTCATTTTTAACTCATGTCTAACTCTTTGTAAACTCATTTGGGGTTTTCTTGGCAAAGATACTAGAACAATTTGTCATTTCCTTCTCCCGCTCATTTTTTTCAGATGAGGAAACTGAGGGAAACAAGGTTAAATGACTTGCACAAGGTTACACTTTATGCCTGACTCCTGTTTGTTTTTGCCACTTTTAGCTCTGTGGTTTTATTTTTGATTGTTTGCTGGACCTTCTTCTCACAATGCATTTCTCTTTGCTCCCTCTTTTTAAAAAATCTGTTATATCAATGGCTTTTAAAAAATTATTTATTTAGAATATTTTTCCATGGTTAGATGATTCATTATTTTTTTACACCCCTCTTCCCTCCCCTCCCTTGCCCCCGCAGAGCTGACTGGGTTATACATGTATCATTGTTCAAAAACTATTTCCATATTATTCATATTTGCAATAGAGTGAACTTTTAACATCAAAACTCTAATCATATCCCCATCGAACCACGTGATTTATCATATATTTTTCTTCTACATTTCTGCTCCCATAGTTCTTTCTCTGGATGTGGATAGCATTCTTTCTAACAAGTTCCTCAGGATTGTCCTGTATCATTGCATTGCTGTTAGTAGAAAAGTCTATTACATTTGATTGTGCCATAATGTATCAGTCTCTGTGTACAATGTTTTCCTGGTTCTGCTCCATTCACTCTGCATCAATACCTGGAGGTCTTTCCAATTCACATGGAATTCCTCCAGTTCAATATTCCTTTCAGCACAATAGTATTCCATCACCATCAAATACCACAATTTGTTCAGCCATTCCCCAATTGAAGGGTATCCCCTCATTTTCCAATTTTTTTTGCCACTACAAAGAACAGAGCAATAAATATTTTTGTACAAGTCTTTTTCCTTATGATCTCCTTTGGGGTATAAACCCAGTAGTAGTATGGCTGGATCAAAGGACAGGCAGTCTTTTAAAGCCCTTTGCAGATAATTCCAAATTGCCCTCCAGAATGGTTGGACCAATTTACAACTTTACCAGCAATGCATTAGTGTCCCAATTTTGCCACATCCCCTCCAACATTTATCACTTTCCTGTACTGCCATACTAGCCAATATGCTAGATGTAAGCATTGTTTAATTTGTATTTCTCTAATAAGAAGGAATTTAGAACACTTTTTCATTGCTTGTTGATAATTTTGGTTTCTTCATGTGAAAACTGGCTATTCATGTCCCTTAATCATTTGTTGATTGGGGAATGACTTGATTTTTTGTAAATTTGACTTAGTTCCTTATATATTTGGGAAATTAAACCTTTTTTCAGAGAGTTTTGTTATAAATGTTTTCCCCCCAGTTTGTTGCTTTCCTTCTAATTTTGGTTGCATTCATTTTGTTTGTACAAAACCTTTTTAAATTTGATATAATCAAAGTAATCCATTTTACATTTTGTAATGTTCTCTTGATTGGTCTTAAATTCTTTCCTTTCCCACAGATCTGACAGGTATACTATTCTATGTTTACCTAATTTATTTATCTTTTCACTCTTTATATTTAAGTCATTCACCCATTTTGAATTTATCTTGGTATAGGATGTAAGATGTTGATCTAAATCTAATTTTTCCCATATCATTTTCCAATTTTTCCAGCAGTTTTTGTTAAATAGTGAGTACCTACCCCTAAATCTGGGATCTTTGGGTTTATTGAACACTAGCTTGCTGAGGTCATTTACCTCAAGTCTATTCCATTGATCCACTCTTCTGTCTCTTAACCAGCACCATATTGTTTTAATGACCACTGCTTTATAGTACAGTTTAAGATCTGGTACTGCTAGGCCCCCATCCTTCACATTTTTTTTTTCATGATTTCCCCTGATAGTCTTGATCATTTTTTCTTCCAGATGAACTTTGTTATAATTTTTTCTAATTCTATAAACATTTTTTGGTAGTTTGATAGCTATGATACTGAATAAGTAGATTACTTTGGGTAGGATTGTCATTTTTATGATATTAGCTCATCCTACCCATGAGCAATTGATGTTTTTCCAATTATTTAGATCTAGTTTTAATTGTGTGAAAAGTATTTTGTAATTGTGTTCATATAATTCCTGTGTTTGTCTTGTCAGATAGATTCCTAAATATTTTATATTGTTTAGAGTGATTTTAAGTGGAGTTTCTCTTTCTAACTCCTGCTGCTGAGTTTTATTCATGGCTTTAAGATAAAAGGAAGAGGAAAGGATTTGGGAGAAATCTAGGGGATGTGAAAACAAAGATGTTAATTGAAAAACTAGATTTAAAAGAAGACTAAACTATTTTAGATTTTACAAATGCTATTCATACTGCGAGGCCCAATTCAAGTCCTTCCTCCTCATGGAGACTTCTATTGCCAATATGTGCTACTTTGAATTCTTTTTCCACCAAAGAGAAAAATTTCTCCTAAATTGCCCTCCTTTTTGGAGCATGCTACCCTTTATAGCTAGACACTCTTTTAATCCTAATTTGAAATACAAGGACTAAATATTCTTATTAAACACTTAGGGTTACAATGCTTAGCAGTCTGAACTTCTAACACAAATACATTGAAGGATCTGGGTAACATCCCAGCTAATATGAAAACTTGACTTTTAGCAACATGTTTATATGTAGTACCTTTTCAAAAAGAGAAGAATAGGCATACTATTTGCATGTGTATATGGGATGAGGAATTACTTTATTCTATACTCATGTCTGAGCTCTGATCATGCTTCTCCCCATGTTGCTGTACATACATTTGTTGGGTTATAGTGAAGCTCAATATATATGTATATATACACATGCAATCAACCTACATCTCTCTCTCTCTCTCTCTCTCTCTCTCTCTCTCTCTCTCTCTCTCTCTCTCCCTTTCTCTCTCTTTCTCTTTTTCTCTCTCATTCTCTCTATCTCACAGAAATGTTGTCAAGCCACAGGAAGGAAAGTATATACCTAGACATTAGCCAAAACCTTCTTATCAAAGCTGTGCAATACAAGTTACTCTTTCACAAGCAAAATCATCACAAGTTCTCCATAAATCATCTCTCCAAGAATCATAGAACAACCCTATGATTTGGACTCCCTGAGAAAAGTAAACATTCAGTGTGTTCAGGAGTTACTGAATCCCCTTTCCATCTGACATATATTGTGTCTCTCTGAATATTTCTCTGATTTTGTTCTCCAAATAGGACACTGAGCAGAAACTGTTTGGATCATCTTCTTTCTCCAAGGAACATATTGTACTTTTCCCAAAGAGGTCTAGTCCCTTAACCTTTGAACTTTGGAATCTCAAAATTGGGGTCAATCATGAGATGCCTGCCAAACCTGGTGCAGCCCAAGAAATGTCTTGTTTCTGGTCCAAAAACTATATTTCAGGATCATGCTGTCTAAGTGGTTAAATTTTCTACTTCTTTATAGGAAGTTGGGACTCAGGAGCATTGTTTATAACCCCAGCTTTCAGATTACATGGGATCACAGTCAACTTCTTCTTAGGTAAAGGGCTGAGGTAAAGGATAATAAAAAGGTAAAAAAGAAAATAAACTTATCTCATAGCTCTCTTTATAGACCAAAGAGCAGAGTAATTCATCTGAGAAAAGCCTGTACCATGAATCTTAGCCAGTCATCAGCAGTTCTCTATAGTCTGGTCAGCAAGGTATAAAGGGCATGACTAAGGAAAGAAGATCCTCAGATATCTCCAAAAACTGGCCTATTCCTTATAATCTCATTGGGTTGATTTTGGAACTCTTGGATTGGATTGGATTGGTAAGGAACTCCCTAATCATTCTGACTCCACCAACACACATGCCTTTATGCATAATGAGGGCAAATATTTGTGTGGGCTGACTCCATGTTCTTTCCTTACTCCCCATAGCAAATTTTCTTTGGAAATCTACTCCTACCCCCAGTTCTCATTCTTACCACTACTGGTCTTTGGTGATATCACCCAATACCTACTCAGATTGGGTTGACATTCTTTCATCAGAATATGTTAAAAAAGAAAGAGTAAGCAGTTTCCTTATGTGTGGCAAGAAATAGAGTTTACAAAGGACAAGAGTTTTAAGTACTTTGAAGATATATCTTCCTAGTCAGAGTATGTGCTAGGTGACATCATCATTCTATATAGCTTTCTGAAAGGTATATGTCAAAGGGAATTTCTTCTAATAAGTGAGACTAATAGATTAAAAAAATTCCCTTAAAGACATTTTGTGCCAAACTGTCTCCTTCCCTGGTCTTGGCAGGTAGGGATTTATAACATGCTGATTCCAAAGCAAAGTAGAATTAATTAATTTATATCCTTAAAACAACTAGATTGCTTAGGAAAATAAAAAACAAAAAACAAATATGAATTAATAAAGAGCAAGCTTAGCCCTAAATAAGAGATATGGAAAGTATCTTCTCCTACTCTTTTGGAGGTGTGTGTGTGTGTGTGTGTGTGTGTGTGTGTGTGTATGGGATCCATGAGTATGTGCTAGGTGACATCATCATAATGTTGCTTTGTGGGATGTATAGTCCAAAGGGAACTTCTTATAATGAATGAGACTCTCTTAGTTCCAAGTACCATGGGAATATGAGGTCCCTCTGAATGATATGATTGAGGAAACTGAACCCTACAGAGAGAAAGTGAATTGTCCAAGGTTTTACAAGTGGTAAGTAAAAGAGTCTACTTTCAGACTTGACTTCTTATGCCAAATCTAGTGTCTTTTTCACTTCATTCTATGGAATGTTGATTCCACAAAACCTTGGAACTCCAGAAAAGAAAGTACCTTAGAGATCATTTAGACCTGGAGTTCTTAACCTTATCATTTATCATGGGTCCCTTTGGCTGTCTGGTAAAGTCGATAGATCCCAATTTCCAGCTATGTTGTATGAAAATCTGAACATGCAAATACCCATGTATCATGATCATGTATCATCTAGCAGTGTGGACTAAATTATCATACTAATTTTGAAGAAATGATGAGCACAAATGATATTTCTAGATATCTGCAACAGGCTGTTTTGTGACATGAAAATAACTGATTTCTATTGGTGATAAAATTATAGGTGCTGCCAATACTATTGTGGTTTATTGCCTACATTCATAATGGAAGGAAATGCTCAATTCTTTTTAGAGGTTATTTGAAAACACTTTTTTTCCTCTCTAAGATCATAGACTCCCTGAAATTGTCTATGGAAGTCAAATTAAGAACTACTAGTCTAGTTCAAGTAACTGATTTTATAAGATGAGGGAAGAAAATCAGAGAGAGTGTAACTATCTCAAGATCATATACCAAGTTAAAGGTGCAGCCAAGAAACTAGGTCTCCTAGTTCTCAATCAATTCCATTCTATTCCATTTAACATTTATTAATTGTTTACTGTATATAATAAACTCCACTTAGAACCTTAGGACAGAAAGAAAGAAAAAAATGAAAAATAAAGTATTTCTTTCCCACTCTAGTTCCCAGTCTAGAAGAGAAGTTTATCATCATATTCCTCCGTGGGAAAGATGATCAACTAATCTATTTGGCCATCAACAAGCATTTATTGTGAGCCAACTATGTAGCAATTATTGTCCTCACATGATAGAGTCACAGAGAAATGAAATAATTTCCAGAAAATAACACAGCAGAGGCAGGACTAAAACTCAAAGCTCTTGCCTATCAAATTTAGGTTACGTGTTGTAAAAGGGGGATTCCTTTGCAAAAAGGAGTTGATCTAGACTTCTAACTCCCTGATGCCCTTCTGTCTGTCTTTCTCTATACCACCAAATTCAATGAAGTTTCAATGCCTGGAAACCCTGCTTTCATACCAGGACCAGTATGGGAGACATTTTGGGACAAAATGCCTTTAAGGGTTTTGTATGTGTTAGTCTTCCTTAGAGTTGTGACCACATGAGGTTTGGGATTACTTCATTCACCTGTACACATGACTAATCCTACCAAGGAATCTTGTGATCTGGAGGCTAGACTCTGTTGGCCTAGCTCTATAGAAGCCCAGAAGTCTTTGGGTTTGGAGAAATCAGAAGGGGTTTGGCTAACCCAGGCAATGAACCCTTGGGGGTGGGGCAGATGGAGGAGCCATCAGTGAATAAAATGCATCAAATGAATTAAGAAAGTAATAGTCCGGAAATCAACCAAGAAGGCAGCTGAAAGCCCCTCCTGGTGTGGAGCACTTCTCAGACTCCCAGCAGGGAAGGAAAAATGGGCTTTTAAGCATCTCAGGGAGAGCTGCCCTTGGAAATCAAGTGCACTCTGAAGAAAGCTTGACATGCATTTTGGTGGCCTGTCATCTTGGCCTTTCTCTCTCCCTCTGGTCCCTCCAATAGGGAAAAATGTTTTTCATTCAGTTATGGGATTATACCATCAGAAAAACACTGGGCTCAGGCAAATGAAGGTGGGGAGGGGAGCTGTTTGGAGAGTTGTACAGTATTCTATCTATCCAGGAAATCTTTAGTCCTGGTGCTTGAGAGAGGGAACCAACTATTCTATAGTTATTAAGTCTGAACCTATTATTAATGACTGAGGAAGATCTGCAACAGAGAAAGAATCCTGGAGTAGGAGTCAGGTCACTCAGTAAGAACTTCCTGTTTCTGCCATAAGCTAAGGTTGTGTGGCCTTAGGTGAGCTCTTCATGTTCCTTATTTGTAATATGAGAGAGTTAGCATGGATCATCTCCATGGTCTTTTCCAGCTATAATATTCTATGATTCTAAAAGAATTGTGACCACCTTCTAGTTTTTCAGCAAGGCAGCATGTTGTAAAGATATGATAATAACAGTTAACATATATACAGCACCTGTTATGTGCCAGGTACTCTGCTAAGCACTTTTCAAATATTATCATTTGATCCTCACAATAATCATATCATCTTCATTTCTAAATATATCATTCACCTTCCAGTGAGACCTGACTTATTAAAAAAAAACCCATATCTGGGAGGTAGGTTCTTTTGTTACTTCTATTTTACATATGAATAAACTGAGGCAAAAAGCTGTTCAGTGACTTGCCCAGGATCACACAGCTAGGAAGTGTCTGAGATAGGTTTTGAATTCAGATCTTCTTGACTTTAGACCCAGCAGTTTATCTACTGTGCTGCCAAGTTGCCTTCATGATGGAGAGAGTTTCAAATTTGGAGTTGGAGGATCTGGGTGCTGACTGTGTGAACTTAGACAAATAATATCACCTCTCTGAATTATCTGTAGAATGAAGGAGTGGGATTATGTTGGCATTGCTAAGGACTTGTTTCTAAATCTATGATCCTCCTTCCATTTTTTCCTTAGAAAAAAGATTCAGCATTTAATTACTATACATATTGTATCATGTATAGCAAAGTATAAGATTCATGTTTATAAAGACATTAACCATTGAGACCTAATGACAAAGAGACAGTGAGAAGAAAAGACTTTGAATAAATCACCTTTATTGGGGAAGAGAGAATACTCATCTAATCAACTCTTATACTCACCTATGTGCTATGGGGAAAGGATTATAGGAAAAGAAGAGTCCTTGGTTCCTGGCTCCAAGAAGCTCCCACTCTAGGTGGGTAGAAAAGGCACACAGGAAACAAGAATGCGGTATAAAAAATATTTTATTTAAAAAAACGAAGAGGTTGGCATTCTGAAGAAAAATTTGGAACCATGTATATCTTTTGATCTAGAAATATCATTACTAGATATGTACCCCAAAGAGATTTTTTTTTAAAAAAAGGAAAATGTACTTATATGTACAAAAATATTTATAGCCATTTTTTTTGTAGTGGCAAAAAACTGGAAAATGAGGGGATGCCCATCAATTAGAGAATGGATAAACAAGTTGTGCTATATAATTGTAATGGATTACTATTGTTATAGAAGAAATGACAAATAGGGTGCTCTCAGAAAAACTGGGAAGACTTATATGAACTGATGCAGAATGAAGTAAGCAGAACTAGGAGAGTATTGTACCCAAAGACAGCAACATTGTATGATGATAAACTGTGAATGACTTAGTTATTCTCAGTAATGCAATGATCCAAGACAACTCCAAAGGATGCATGATTAAAAATGCTATCCACCTCCAGAGAAAGAAATAATGACAATTGGAAAAACACTGATTGCTCATGGTTAGGATGAGCTAACATAATAAAAATGACCATTCTACCCAAATTAATTTACTTATTTAGTGCCTTACCTATCAAACTACCAAAAACCTTTTTTACTGAATTAGAAAAAATTATAACAAAGTTCATTTGGAAGAAGAAAAGATCAAGAATATCAAGGGAAATAATGAAAAAAAACATGAAGGAAGGTGGCCTAGCAGTCCCAGATATTAAACTATACTATAAAGCAGTGGTCATCAAAACAATATGCTGGCTAAGAGACAGAAGGGAGGATCAGAGGAATAGACTTGGGCTAAGTGACATCAGCAAGACAGTGTATGATAAACCCAAAGAGCCCAACTTCTAGGACAAAAATCCACTATTTGACAAAAACTGCTGGGAAAACTGGAAAACAAATGGGAGACATTAGGTTTAGATCAACATCTCACACCATACACCAAGAAAAATTCAGAGTGGGTGAATTGACTTGAATATAAAAAAGGAAACTATAAGAAAATTAGGTGAACACAGAATAGTACACTTGTCAGATCTCTGGGAAAGGAAAGATTTTAAAACCAAGCAAGAACTAGAAAAAATTACAAATTGTAAAATAAATAATTTTGATTACATTAAATTAAAAAGGTTTTGTACAAACAAAAACAATGCAATTAAAATCAGATGGGAAACAACAAACTGGGAAAATCTTTATAACAAAAAACTCTGACAAGGTCTAATTACTCTAATATACAAGGAGCTAAATCAATTGTACAAAAAATCAAGTCATTCTCCAATCCATAAATGGGCAAGGGACATGAATAGGAAATTTTCAGATAAAGAAGTCAAAACTATCAATAAGCACATGAGAAGGTGTTCTAAATCTCTAATAATTAGAGAAATGCAAATCAAAACAACTCTGAGGTATCACATCACAGCCAGCAGATTGGCTAAAATGACAGCAGGGGAGAGTAAAGAGTGTTGGAGGGGATGTGGCAAAATTGGGACATTAATGCACTGCTGGTGGAGTTGTGAATTGATCCAACCATTCTGGATGGCAATTTGGAACTATGCTCAAGGAACACTAAAAGAATTCCTGCCTTTTGATCCAGCCATACCATTGCTGGGGTTGTACCCCAAAGATATCATAGGGAAAAAGACATGTACAAATATATTTATAGCCGTGCTCTTTGTGGTGGCAAAAAACTGAAAAATGAGCAGATGCCCGTCAATTGGGGAATGGCTACACAAATTGTGGTATATACTAGTGATGGAATACTATTGTACTGAAAGGAATAATAAATTGGAGGAATTCTATGTGAACTGGAATGACCTCCAGGAATTGATACAGCACAGTGAAAGGAGCAGAACCAGGAGAACATTATACATAGAGACGGATACACTGTGGTAAAATTGAATGTAATGGACTTCTGTACTGGCAGCAATGCAATGACCCAGGACAACTCTGAGGGACTTATGAGAAAGAACGCTACCCACATTTAGAGGAAGAAATACAGGAGTGGAAACACAGAAGAAAAACAACTGCTTGAACACATGGGTTGATGCGGACATGATTTGGATGTAGACTCTTAATGACCACCCTAGAACAATGATCAATAATATGGAAACAGGTCTTGATCGATGACACATGAAGAAACTAGTGGAAATGTGCATTGGCTTCTGGGGGTTGGGGGAGTGGGGGGAGAGAGAGCAAGAACATGAATCATGTAACCATGGAAAAAATTTTTCTAAAAAAGAAAAAAGAAAAAAAGAAATGATGAAGTCTGAATGCAGATCAAAACATACCATTTTCTATTTTATTTTCTTCATGGGTTTTTAAAAAGTCTTCTACAACACGATAAATACAGAAATATGTTTTACAAAATAGTGTGTGTATCATCTATCTGAAATTTCTCAATGTCTCAGAGGATGTGAAGAGAAGGAAGGAAGATTTGAAATTCAAAATATTAGGAAACAAATGTTAAAAATTGCTTTTACATGTAATTGGAAAAAATAAATATTATTGAGGAACAAAGAAAATGAGGGAGTAGAACTAGATGACTTCTAATATCCCTTTCAATTGTCAATTCTGTGATCTTAAATACTTAACTTTGTGGTTTCTATCCTAAGTCCTCTGAATATTTATAAAAAGGTGAAATCACTGTATGGTGGAGTAGTCAAGGTTGGCTTCATGGCTAAGGTATATATAAAAGTTGAGGGCCTACTATCAACCAGTGAATGATTAACAAATTGTAGTCCATGAATATAATGGAAAATTGCTGCACTATAAGAAATGAATATAAAGAATTCTGAGAAGTATATTATATGTGAACTGATGCAAAGTGAAGAAAGCAGAACAAGGAAAATCATTTATACAATGCCATAATAATGTAAATGGAAAAAACAACAAACCCCCATGAAACTGAATGCTATATAATTTTTTTTCAGATTTTCTTTTATTTTAAACCCTTAACTTCTGTGTATTGACTTATAGGTGGAAGAGTGGTAAGGGTAGGCAATGGGGGTCAAGTGACTTGCCCAGGGTCACACAGCTGGGAAGTGTCTGAGGCTGGATTTGAACCTAGGACCTCCTGTCTCTAGGCATGGCTCTCAATCCACTGAGCTACCCAGCTGCCCCACTATATAATTTTTTAATGACCAAGTTGTCTGAGAAGAATAGAGGGGAAAATATATCTCTGTCATTTCTTTACAGACTATGAGTATGAAATATTGCATGTGCTGTCAGACTCATTTGATGTGATGATAAATTTTCCTGAACTGTTTCCTCTCCCTTATCTTTTTCTTTTTCAATGTTTTATAAGGTGGGACTCATGGAAAGGGTGATGTAAAAACAAACAAAAAATTTGTAAGGGTTGAAGACTTGGTAGCTGACTGGATCTAAAGGAGATTAACAGCTATCTGTATTATGAATAATCCTTGTCTCTCCACAAGAGGACAAATCCATGATACTGGTCATTCAAAAGTAGAATAGGAATTGGTCCCCTAAATGTTTATGGCTTAGAGGTTGAAGGAACCAAGGGCTGTGTGGGTAGTGGTATTTATGATGGATGGGTTAGAACATAGAAGAGAGAAGTTAGAACACAGAAGCTTAATGAATAGAGATAGAAGCACTTTCATTGCAGACCTAGGGCAATGGAGTTAAGAACTCTGACATACTGGGTCCTGGAGGGCTGTTGAAGGTCAGAACTTCTTGACTGATAGCTGTAAATTTATGCCTCTCAGGGGTCAGTGAAAGGTTTAATAACTAAGTGACATTTTTGAGCTCCTGGTAATGTTAATAAGATAAAAGGACCCTCAGGGATGAGCCAATGAGCTTAGAGACTAGTGGAAATTAGGGAGAGGAACATCTAGGTCCTAACAGTAGAACCTAAGTTGGGCCATAAAGGTTGAGTATGATTTGAGGAAATGGGAAAGCGGTATATAAATTCAGGATGTGTTTACAATGTGTAGATATCTAGACTGAGTCTAGTGATAAAGGGAGCAGGAGCAGGCAGCAGTGACTAAGGATAAAGGGAGATGTTACTGAGAAATAAGAATTGTTATGGCAAATTTTGTGACCTAATAATTTCAAAGATGAAATTCAAAGATGAAACTTTGTTTAGTAAGTTTAGCTCCTGAGAACACTGATGTTAAGTACTTGGTTCCATTTAGTGATGAAGACCAAGTGCTGGCACTCTCTCACTCTCTCTATAACTTTTATGGAATTAAGTGTTCTACCTCAATACCAGGGAAAACTTTGGGCAGGCATCAAGCTCTAGATGACTCTCCTAGAATTGTTTACCTCTATGCCTGAGCTCTGATGGCTCTTTCTTTCCCTTAACCATTAGTCCCACACCACATTGCCTTTTGGATACTTCCAACTGCATACACTACTATAGGTATCTCAAATTCAACATGTCCAAAACAGGTTTCATGATCTCCTCCTGCTCTAATCCACATCTATCTTCCTAATTCCCCTATATCTGTTGAGCACTCCCCAATCCTCCCAGTCACCCACATTCAAAACCTTGGAATCATCCTTTAATTCCTCACTTCACATATTCAATCAGTTTATCTCCACAACATCCCTTATACCTGTTCCATTCTCTCTACTAACAAAACTACCACCCTAGTTTTGGGCTTCATTGCCTCTCATCTAGACTATTGCAACTGTAATAGCCTCTTAATTAGTCTCTCTTTCTTTAAACTTTCCTCTCTCCAATCTATCATACACATATTTGCTCAAATAATATTTCATGTTTTCTATGACAAAACAATTCAGAGCACATGCCCAAGTGATCAGTAACATATCAGCAATATTATCCTGTTGGTGCACGAATGAATGTTATCTTCTTTAATTCTACTCTAGTGTGGAAATATTTAACATGAATATATATATGTATATATATGAGAAATATATATATATTGAAGGGATTTTGACACAGAGTGCTGATGATGCAAGAATGACAACCGATGGCAGTTAGAAGGTTGGGAGAAGCAAAGACTTCTGGGAGGAGGAATGACTGGGGGAGTTCAGTTTTGAACCTTGGACTGAGAAGAGCTCCAAATCCAACCTTGGGATTGAATCCCCATCATTTCCAGAGGATCTCCCAATATTTACCATTGCCCTTGCTGACTGTGAAGTGACCTTGTTCATCAGTATCTGAAGACCTGAGGACTGGCAGGACATTCAGCTGCCCAAGAGGATTTTATACTGGAGGACAGACTGTGTTAGTCCTGAAGAGAGAAACATCTTCCTCTGTACTTGCCACATCTAAACCATTTGGATCTCTTTATTAATAGATTAGATTAGCCAGCATTAGAAAGTCAAGAAGATTGAGACAGTTTCCAGGCTGGTCCTTTCAGTTGGCGACCAGCTGAAAGGAACCTCCATTTCTCTTTGAGACTTTAGTTAGGGAACTCCTGTTTAACCTCTTTCCTTATTTCATCCCTTGTTTTTCTAAATAAATAGTTGTTGAGAACAAGTTAGCAGTCAGATAATTGAATAAGAGGATAGTAACAGCTTAAGAACAAAAGGTTTATTTGGGGGAAAACCTTTCTTCATACTTGGGTTGTCAGATACTAAGTAGTTCGTTACTGGTTTACTTTGGTAGGGGTACGTTCAGAAAGGAATATTGGGGAAGGTTAAGTAATGCAAAATTCCCCAACCAAACGTCAATCTCCATTCCTTCAGTGTTCCTTAATCTGATTCATACATCTACATTTTCCCCTACCATCACCATATTCAGGCAGGCACAGAGGGCAGCCATTAGCTCTCTGGCCGGTGAGAAGAGAGTATTCTTGGGCTTGGTTCAGTAGCACAAACCAACTAACCACTATAGCATCATCCCAGGGATTCTCTTTTCCTCTTTTAACAAAATACACAGACATACATATACATATATTATGTGCATACATGTATGCATGTTTAGTCATCTCTCCATCTAGCCACTGTCTAGCCATCTAGCTGCTGTCTACCAATAATCTAGACATTGTCTCGCTATCTAGCCACCATCTAACTACCTAGTCTCTGTTTAGCAGTCAATTTCCAATTCTTTGCCCCCACAAAAAAGAACTGCTACAAATATTTTGTACAAATATGTGTTTTTCCAAAAGGAAATATCTTGAATAAAAACACAAACAGCTCTTAGGAGCTAAAAGGAGCTTTTTTTCTCAGAGATACTGTCAAATGACTAAAGTGTATTATTTTCCAGTAACTAATTTAAATATGACAATTTTTCAGGACTTTGGAGTTCATTTCTGAGAAACTGTATTGAAGAACTGCTGGACTATGACTGTTTTTATGATCTGACAGAAATGTAGACTTTCGATTTCATGTTGGTTCACTATTTATGAAGAAGCTCTAATCTGAACTATAGAAACCAAAGATGAGAAACCAGATCAGAAGTTCTCAGTGGTTCCCAAACTTTTTTGGCCTACTACCCTTTTCTAGAAAAAATATTACTTAGCTCCCTGGAAATTAAATTTTTTAAAATTTTAATAGCAATTAATAGGAAAGATAAATGCACCTGTGGCCATCACTGCCTTCCTGGATCACAGAAGCACCCACCAGGGGGCGGTAGTGCCCACTTTGGGAATCACTGATCTAGATTATTAAATTGTTTCTTAAAGAGATGACAAATCTCTAAGTCTCCAGTCCATAACTGACAGTTGCCTTAGGTATATGGGTTTAACTTCTATAAGTTTGTTCTCACTTTCTACTTCAGGATTGTAGAAAAGATAATAAATAATGGAGACACCAGAGATGTTATAATAAATCTAAATGATTGTGAGTACACACACTGGGTTGTAGGAGAGACTAGACCAGGCTGGGGAGACCAGAGGTCAGCTATGCTGCTGCTAACTGAAAAATTGGCTGTTGATCAACTGTCACCACTGAGCCAGAGGCTTTGAATCTAACAGGCAAGGTAAAAGGTTTTAACAGGGTTTAATTATATTTAACTAAAATAAAGGTGGGAAAGGGATTTCTATACTTAAAACCTAAAGGGTAAAACCACAGGGCAAGGGGAGGACTTATTCTACTCTAATCTAAGGGATCCAGCAGGCAGGGCCCAAGGAGCAGTGCAGTCTCTGGAAAGCTGATTCAAGCCTGGTGCCAGCCAGACTTGAACAGCACAGCTATGGATCAGAGGGGTGGTTTTGAGGGTTCTCACAGTTTTCCAAAGAGGTTCACAGGATGCCAAAATCCTAGGTGGTCCAAGATACCAAGTAGAGTGAGTGAACTTGAGGTGCTGTCCACCAGGTCTCAAACTCCTCCTCTGCTTGGTTCTGCTCTGTAGGTCTTCTCCTCTTGCTGGAAATCCACCTCCACTCAGGATCCCAAGGAAATCAGGAAGCAGGGTCTGAGATCTCCCTGGGCTGGCAACAGTTTGCCCACCACTAATGGAGTCTCTCTCTCAGGGCACACACACACACACACACTCCCTGCCCCTTCATTCCATCCTAGAATGCACCAGGCTTCCTGCTAGGTCAACCTTAATACTTAATTAGTAACTAACCTTCCTCACAACAGGATACAGTGTGCATTGTTGAAATGTTGAAAAGTCTTACTTAGATCTATTGTTATATTTTGCTTATTCTAGCTTTTGTTTCCCCAACTAGTAAATGTTTCATGATTAAGAGCTAGTTGTGGGTCATTGTGATTGATTTGTGCAGATTGGAAGTACCCTTTTGGGGGTTCAAGAGTTATATATAGTCAATAGTGGTCGGTTTCTTTCCCCTCTCCATACCATCTCCACTTGTCCTTGGCTATAGTACATTGTTTCCCAGCAGCACCTAAAGTGCTATTGTGTTTACACTCTTAGCTCCAGGATGGTGAGAGGAAGTTTTAGCTATGTGGCTACCTGTGCCTGAATCTCATGCCAATACATCCTAAGAAAATCCTGCTGACTTGCTATGATGATTACCGGCTGGTGTGAGTAAGTCCAGAGAAATAGAAAGGGGATGGGGATGTTTTCTCTGGATCAAAGGCATAAAACATGTGGCCCAGGGATCAAATTGCAGCCTATAACACTACTAAGGGCAGCTAGAACCAGATCAACATGTAATTTCAAAATAGTTGACAAAATAAATAAACATACAATAAAACAATGACATTGTTAATGTGTGATTTTCTCAGTCAACATGTTTCTATTGGATTCTGTATATATGGTTTAGAGGGCCCCATGTCTATTTGAGTTTAGGACCTTTTCTCTGAATGTTTCTTTACATAAATTATTCTTATTCTCCTCTGGTTGATAAGAAAAGGGATGGTTTTCAAGTCACTCTTCTTTTAGAGATGTCTTGGCCAAGTGCGAGAACATGGAGCGACCCATTCCTAGCATTAGTACTATTTAAAATAAAACACAGTAGTGGTGAATATAACCACATTCAATAGGGCAAATGTGGAGAGGGGAAATTCAGTGAAGAAACTACAGGGAGAATAGAAAGAGAAGTATGCACAAAAAGCTCAGTGGTGCATGAAAAAAGATACAGAAAATGTAAAAGATGGTTAATTTATTATTAGATAATAAGATCACACTGGCTAGGGAACCTCATGAGATAAAGGGATGATGGGAATTGAAAACCAAGTTACAAAATAGATTAAGAGGTAAATAGGGCAGCAGATGGATAATAGAAAGAGTAAAAAGGGCTCTGGCATATGGAGATGAGTAGACAGCAAAATTCCTGGCACCATACAGCTGGAGACTCTATCTTGAGCACTTATTAATTAACAAGTTAAGTAGAGGTGAATTATCATTATAGGCCAGCTAATCAGAGATTGAAAATAAAGCATGCTTTCTGTTGTCATAAAATTATAGCCAATAAATGTTTCTAATCAGAGTGTGAATTAGTAATATCAGCATGATTTAAATGGAAGTAAGGGCAGATGAGGCTGTAGGTGGTATCTCCCTAGGACAGAAGTAGACTAGTGTTATAAGGGAATATTTAGGTTGAAATATAATCTGACTATATCAGCAATTACACTGGATTCTATAGTTAATTTGGGACATTTAGAGATATTAAACAGAGGGAAAAGAATTGGACCATTATTTATCAAAGTGGTCTCTTTGGGAGTAGTGCCTGGGGATTGTGGGTATTGATGGTTAGCAAAAACTCACAAGTTGGGAACTGGATGTAATGACTTAGTTGGAATTTGAAGTATCTTCCTGCTTGCCCTCTAATTAAGAAATGTTATGAGATTTGGGACATTTATATCCCTAAGCATGTGTGCTTCTACCTATGTTGACTGTTTTCCACTAGCTTGGACATCTATAACATGGGATACCATTGTGATAACAAAATATGGCCAAGGTTAGTGAATAATTCACTCCAAGAACAGTCTCTGCTTCTACTCCAAAATAGTGTAAGTTGTTGGTATGACTGAATTTGATTGAAATGATCACCCTTTAATGTTTGAGCATCTTGAGGCTTGATGATATGTAGATTTAAGATGGGGAAAAGATCATAGGATCAGAGACTTAGGATTAAAGTGGACTTTAGGGGTAATCTAGGTCAGTCTTTTAATTTATTAAATAAGGAAACTAAAATCAAGTCAGTTTATATGACTTTATGATGAAGACAGTAGTGGGGCAGGGATTTAATTGTAGCTATTTTTATTCTAAGTCCAACGCAACGCTCTTTACCCTCCAGTTCTCTTAGAAGAAAAAGAGTAAAAGGTGAAATAGGGGAACCAAATATCTCCAGCTGCATGTCCCATCAGTCAACATGTATTTATTAAGTGACTACTAAGTGACAGGTTCCTGGAATACCAATACAAATTTAAACAGTTCCTTCTCAGAAGTAGCTTGTATTTTATCAGGGGAGATAATTTATACTTAAAAATATAAACCAAAAAATACAAGAAAATTTCTGAACTAAGGATAATGTTTGAAGGAAGACTAGTCCTTACTGGCCACTACAGAAGACACTAAGAAATGACAGCAATGAGTCAAGATATCTCTGGTCTTAAAGGTGGTATTGCTGTCTAAGTATGCAATGTGCACTAGTTTATCCCCAAATCAGGATGAGTGATAACTTCTAGCTCTCAGAGTAAGAAATGTACTCTCTGACCCTTGGAAACTGTGCTGATGAGTAGTGAGAAACTTCCAAGCAAGGGCAGCTAGGTGCCTCAGTAGGTGGAGTGAGGACCTGAGGTCAGGAAGACTCATCTTCCTGAGTTCAATATGGGCCTCAGACACTTATTAGCTATGTGACTCTGGGCAAGTCACTTAATCCTAATTGTCTAAGATTCTTTATCTGTAAAATGAGCTGGAGAAGGACATGACAAACCACATGAGTATCTTTGCCAAGAAAATGCCAAATAGGGTCACAAAGAGACAAACATCATTGAAATGACTGAACAACAACATCTGGATTGCCCTAATGCCATCTACTTATATCAGGTGAGACTGCGGATTTATGATTGGGACTGAATTTGAAATGAAAATGACATGATGGTTGAGATTCCAGGTATTCTCCCTGTTATTCTTCTTAGTTTTGGTGCTAAAAATAGATTAAACTTAGACTTCACACATGCTTCACATAACACCAGCTAGGAAGATCATGATGAAACCATAATAATTCTGTATTGATTTCTGTGGTTTAGAAAGACTAAATTATTGTGGAAAGTTAGAAAAATGAATTTATGTCATACATGCAGAATACTGTATAGGATTTTGTTTTAAGGTAATTATCTTGGTTATAGAATAACAGGAAATATCTGATTGTTGACTTTAGACAAGAAAGTAATACTTTCCCATCTCTGTTGATATAAGCACCTGAACACTGGCATCCTTAAAACTGGCTATAATGCTGGCTATTGTCATCATCATCATCTTCAAAGGTTTCTAAAGTATTCTTCATTCTAGAATTTATTACTTGTTCTTTATAGTATAATATGACATCAGAGAGCTCTGGGTGAAGACGATTCTTTGGAGACTGTGGTGTTCTATGTATGATGGCTAAATTCCAAACTAGAAGTATATTATAAAATCTTTGAATCATGCAAGATCAAATCTTAACTTAACCCATTTCAGGCTTCATAGGGACAGAGGTTTAGAACTGGAAGGGAATTTTGAAATTAGTTTGACCATCCTCAATTTGCATATAAAAATTCCATTGCATTATGATCTCATTGATCTAGAATTAGAAGGGATCTCAGAGGTCATCTAGTCAGAGGTGTCAAACTCAAAAAGAAATGGGGGCCACTAAATCATACATAAAAGATCCTTGTGGGTCACCTCTTAATTTAGAAAATCATACATTTACATATTTATTCTTCTATTAATACAGAAAAATATTATATTTCTTTTCTATTTCTTTTCTATATTTCTTTTTTTATTAATACAGCAACACATTAAAATCATACAGGAACTACATTTTAATCTGATTCAGACCACACTTGGAAGTGTTATGGGCTGCATATGGCTTAAGTTGCTTTGTTTGATACCACTGATCCAGTCTTCCCTTTTATTTTCATAGACTTGATAAGTTAAGGCCCATGGAAGTTAGTTGACTTTACCAAGGCCATTAAAGTAGTATATATTTGAGTTATTTGAACTCAAGTCTTCTCATTCCAAAAACGGTACACTTGCCTCTCTACCACAGTGCTTTTATTACTTTTCACCCTTATCATTGTCCATAACCTGGATGCTTGAACACTTATCTCACAAGGCTGTCTGTTTCTCTACTTAATAATCTAATTTGCAGACTGTTGATCCTTATGTTGAGTCAAAATCTGGCCCCCAAGAGATTCTATTAGTCCTCTCTAAGTTAATTATTATCTCCAAATTGTTTCATTCTTCTGAGGTAACATTTATATGCATCTAATAATATCTCTCACTTACACAATATGATACTTGACTTGTAACACCTCTGTGAAGACAAGTGATATGTATTAAAATTCCCCTACTACAGATTTGTTTCATGGATTTGTTAGCATTTCTGTAATGAGCTTGTTTTGTCCATCAAGGACAGTGGAACCACCATGTTTAGGCACCAAACTTTAAGGTCAAAATTTGCAACCTAAGCAAAGTGGAAATGGCATACAAAACAGATTGGAAGAACTATTGGACCACAAAACTGCAAAAAAGTATTCAATATTGGAGATGACATAACTTTAAGAAGGGTTTTGTTACTATTCTTCGCTGTACTGAAAGAAAATACTGAACAAGAGGAATTACCATAATTTATAATATCATGACACCTCTGGGGAAAAATGAAATCAAGATGGTGTCAATAACTACATAACCATATGGCTACCTTTCATCTCTATAAAAATAGATCTTTATGAGAATGATCTTCATATATTCTAAAGATATAATTGATTAAATATGATTGGGGAATAGGTTGGTTTTCACAGATGACATTATGTGGCAGGTCATAGCTTCATAAACCCATTCTTTACTGAAAAGGGGAGAGTACACAAAACCATCATTTTTGTTATTTAAAAAGTTGTTTCTATACATAAAAGCATTTGATTTAATAGAGAACATGAAGTTTTAAAGAATTCCCTTAAACGTAGTTCCCTAATAAATATGTTAAGGTCATATAAGATCTTTGATAGATAAATCTATACAGATAGCTTTGCTTATTAATCTATTAAGAGAAGCAATAGACAGGGATAGCTATCTTTACTGAAGGTATTCACCACTATCACTGAAGATTGGTCATCATAGAATCCAATATGGTGAGGTCCTCCATACGCTCTTATTTGCAGCTAATTACATCAAGCTCCAAGACAGATAACGAAAAGGCTCTTTAATGATCTTTACAACCACTCCTATGTATTCATTCAACCTAAAACCCATAGAGAAAACCTAAGTGGATAAAGACTATCTGGGTGCCCAGATTCATTTGGATTAACAGCTTATAAAAATAGTGCAACAGTATTATATTTTGGAGAGGGAAATGACCAATGATTTGGGTCAAAACTTCATAGAAGAAAGAAAGCAGGTTATACTGAATTTTGAAAATTGTATAAAACTTTCAAAGATCTCAAGCATTTCCCTGAAATAAAAAGTTACCTTCTTTACACAGACACATAACTGTCATAAACAGAATTGTAACTGTTCTTTCTAAGCTTTACAGTGATATCTTTAAAATGCATTTTTTTCATGCATTTTTTACATCACCATAATTTTCCCCTGTATCCTTCCCTTCCTTTCTCCCATCCCAGAGAGCTATCCCATATAACAAATGACATGTTAGAGACCAAAAATAAAAGGAAAAAATAATAAAAAACACTTGAAGAACTAACCAACACTGTAAATGAAAATTTGCATACAGGTGTGTGTAGGGGGAGGGCTGTTTTCATCATATCTCATTCTTTTTTAAACTCTTGCCTTTTGTCTTGGAACCAAGGCAGAAGAGTGGTAAGGCTAGTCAGTGGGGGTCAAGTGGCTTGCCCAGGGTCACACAGCTAGGAAGTTTCTAAAGCCAGATTTGAACCCAGGACCTCCCATTTCTGAGCCATCCAGCTGCCTCCTGGTCATATCTCATTCTTGAGCTATGTTTCTCTTTTGTAAATTTTCAACAATCAGCTCAGTGGATGAGAGCCAGGCCTAGAGATAAACAGTCTTGGGTTCAAATCTTTCCTCAGACACTTCGTAGCTGTGTGACCCTGAGCAAGTCACTTAACCCTCATTGCCTACCCTTTACTGCTTATCTTCCTTGGAACCAATACACAGTAATGATTCTAGGGTAAAGGCTTAAAAAAAGTGAAAAGAGCTGCATCAGGCTTTCATTGCCTATAGGCTCAATTATCTGAGCCATCAGGATGGCAAGACTACAAAAACCCCTAATGCAATATTAGATTGAATGAAGAGTAGCATTTCAGTGGCTTAGAAACTACTTGAAAAGAGGCACCATACTGTATTCATCTTTGTATCCCCCTAGGTAATGGTGTCAAACTCATACAGAAATGAGGACCACTAAACTTAGATAAGTATCCCAATGAATATGCATTGACTTAGTTTTGAAGTATAATACTGTCTATGTTTTATTGTAATTCTATTTTTATGAAATATTTTCCAATTATATTTTAATCTGGTTCTGGCCCAACCAGTTTTGTGAGCCTTTATATCTCAGTCAAATCAAGGTTTAATTTATTATTTTGTTGATTATCTCTAGTTAAGAAAACAATAAAGAAATTGTTACTAAAACTTAAAAATGTGTCCAGTGCACACATTTTATTTTTCTTTCCAAAAGGCAGACTGTTAGATATTTATCAGCACACCACTGACTGGACCCACAGCATGTATGCAAAAAATGTTTGTTGCATGAATGAAATATAGTTCAGGGGAGATAATAGTATCGGGTTATATAGCTACATTAGTCAGACCACATCTAGTAATTACATTTTAATAATTACATTGGCAAATTGGAGTATATCTTGAGAGTGACCAGAAAAGTGAAATGTTTGGGCACTAACACATAAGCGTAACCCTTGTCTCAAAGAAACAATTAAATCAGACTCACCTCATTTTTTTTGGAGATTGATTATTCATTGTCTCATAACTGCATGAGGGGCAGGTAGAATTGGTGAGATCAGGAAAGAAGGGAAATCTCGTGATTTCTGGCTTATAGATTCCAACCTTTCTTCTGATCACTGAAGGTAGAGAAAGACTGGGATAAAACTAACATGAGAGGAACTAGAGGTCTCTATCATGTCCCTATTCATAACTTTCTACACTAGAGATTTTTGGGGAATTTCCTCTTGAATGAGATCTGGTACTTAATTTCTCTGTCTTCCTATCTGCATGTCTGTCTTTCTCAAGTTGAATGACTTTGCCCCCAATGGGAGAGCTTTTCCCTTTTGTATTGTCTGGTACATATTCTCATATATATATATTTTCTGATTTTGCTCATTACTTTTAAAAAAAATGGGTTCATTTGCTACCATGTATGTTTATTGTGGAACTGGTATCTGGTAGGAAGAGGATCAAGCCTTTGTTATAGCTTGGGACCCTCTTTTCTCATTCAAGAATAACAAGCATGAGGTTAGCTTGAACTTGAAAAGTGTTTCCTCTAGTCTAGTAAGATTTAAAGGAGCAGATAGATATAAATACAGCCGGGGGGCCTCTCAGGACAGCGAACTAGCCAGCTTCTGACCTCAACTTTCTGTTTCCCCTCCTGGTAGGAATCAAAGTTTCCCTCAGACAGGTGTTGGGGGAGAAGATGCTCTTCTTGCTGCTCTAAAAGCCACATTTAGACAGATCCATGTTGATATATATGTAATCTTCATTGACAAAAATAGCACATCATCCCACCACATTATATAAGAACTAGGGTCCTTGGTCTTAAAGAAGAGAAGACTTTGAGGGAATATGATGGCTATCTTCAAATATCTAAGGTGCTATAATGCAGAAAGGGAATAGATGTGTGCAAGTTACAGAGAGACCTATTTGGCTCAATTTGAATGAAAATCTCTAATATTAGGGAAAGTTGTCCATATTGAACACAATTAAGGAGAGGACATCTATCAAGAGAGTTATATATAGAAGGAATTCCAGAACCAGGAAGGAAGGTGGAATAGAAGGCATTTCAGATTTCTTCTAGATTTAAGATTCTACCATTCTAGGAATTAAATTGGAAATTTCTCTGAACATAGTTATTCTAATTGATATGGAGGCTTTTGACAGAAGCTTTCATCTGGGTTTGGGGAAAAGGATTGTTGGTATTTCAGGGAAGGCTCCCTAGTTAAATAAGCACAAATACACAGGAACAACTGTGGGTAGGTGGGAGAAATTTAGAGCTGAAGAAAATTCCAGAGTAGGTAATAAATCCTGAGCATATTTGCTGAATGAGAATGGATAGCAGAATACTAGTCAGAGGGAGATTTAAGAGTTAGTGTAGCTATTACAGACCTCACAGAGTTATGGGGAAATCCTGAAAGTCTTTAACTAAATGCACAGTAGCCTTGGAGAGTAATTCACCAAGGTAAGCAGTATTTTTAAAGAGATCCTATGCCCAAAGACCACAAGGATTTTTTCTTGTAAATTAAAAGTCAATTTAAATCCTTAAATCACAAATAGCTGAACTTTCCTTCCAGGAAACTATGCAAATCCTATGTTGTAAAAAGATAGATTGAGGCAGTCTTAAAAATCACTGCTCTATACATTTAAAAGGATAATTTGAAAGCCATTTTACTTCCAACCTTCAGCAATGAAGAGTAGAAAGTGCCTCTCTGTGCAGCTTCCAGAGGTCAAACCAGATGTTGGATAGATATCTTACTGTTCCCAATATGAACTGTTAACACAATTGATTAGCATGTAGGACTAATGAGGTCCAAGATTAAGGATGTGAGATTCATTTATAGAGGCAATGGGGTATAGTGTGTTGGACCTGGACTCAAGAATAATGCCTAGGTTCAAATCCCAACTCATCTACTTACCGTGTAACCATGGCCGGACTTGGAAGTAACGTGAGTACCTTCTTCACAGAGTTGCTGTAAAGATTCGATGAGCTAATACATTAAAAAATGCATTGTGAATGTTATTACACTATGAAAACATAAGCTATTATTATTATTATAAAGTTTTATTATATTATTATATATTATTATTCAGTCCAGTTATTATATTATTATTACATATTATTATACAGTTCTATAGCCACAACCTTTAACTCTTGCCAGTTTTTACATAAATAAATATTATAAGTTACAAGAAGGATGTTTGGACAGCTCAAATTGGGAATATTTCATTGCTCTTTACAAGGAAATGGGGTCCTGTTGAGTTACAAATCATATAATTCAGTTATATATACATACATATAGTAAGGGAACTGTAAGAATATATATACATATACATATTTATGTATGTATATGTATATACATATTTAATTGGTTTGAAGGGAGAAGAATGTTAAGGGCTAGGGTAGGTGCTGTAAATATTTTTGTACCTCCTTATAATTGTTTTGTCTAGGACTAGCCCATTCCTAAATCTATACCCCTCCCTCCCCATAAGTACCCTTTTTTCTTTTCTTTCCTCCAGTAAATCTCTCTCTATGTTGCAGAATTGCCTAGGGTCACACAGTTAGGAAGTATTTGAGATCAAATTTGAATCTAGGACCTCTTGTCTCTGGGTCTGGCACTCAATCCACCAAGCTGACCCTGAAAATAATATTGTTAATATATCTTTGAGCATGGAAATCCATATAACTATTGGTTGATGGCCAGACAGAAAATAAATGCTGGACAGAACTGGGAAAGGTATACATTCCACTTCATCCCTATCTTCTTTCTCTCTCTCTAGTACAATTCCATAAAAGAGCATTAAATTTCCATCCCAAAATAATTACTCTTCTGTATCTTCTTTTCTCTCACACAAGATCTTGAGCTATGATCTTTCCTTTTATATCTTCTCAAACAGCTGAAAAACCCAGAAAGAGCTGGGGGAAAAGCCTAAACGTGAACTCAGAAGGCAAGTTCTATCTGGGATCAGTTGTGGATTGATGCTGTTTGCTCATCATTTGAGCAAACTCTTCAGACCCTCTGAAGACTCCTTATACCTGGAGAAACAGCTCCAAGTGTGTGCTTTTCTAAAAGCAGGTCAGGAACTTCATACCAGGAAAGATCCTGGTGTGTGTGTGTGTGTGTGTGTGTGTGTGTGTGTGTGTGTGTGTGCGCGCGTGTGTGTATACAGGGTATCCTTTAAGTCAGTGAGGGGCAAACTTTTTAAAGAGGGGGCCAAAGGAAAGGAAATGCTCATCTGTCAGTTTGTTTCTAAGGCAACTCTTTGAAGTTTCATTGTATTGTATCTTATTCATTGTATTCATCAGATTAGGAATAATGTCATGCAGCTGGATAGAACATTTCAGGGGGCCACATCTGGCTCACTGGTCGTAGTTTGCCCATCACTGCTTTAAGTAATTTTTAGCTGTTAAAACCAGCTAAAACCAGTTAAAACCAAAAGTCTTAGTATAGTTTTAGTAAAGAAAATATTGATTTTAGTTATTAAATTAATTTTATCAATATAAATTTGCAATTAATATTAATAAATAATTATTTAAGTTAATTATTAAATTTTTTAGTCATTAAGTTAATTTTATTATATTAATTAATAATCAACAAAATAAATAATTATTAAATGATTTTAGTTATTAAAACTACACTAAGACTTTGGGGACACTTTGTATATACTATATAATGTATGCCACATATGCATACATGTATAGTGTTTATGATGATGCTATATACATTGCAGCATTTGCTGAATGAGTGAGTGAAAATGAAAAAAATCTCACCTTTAATACACAGATAAAACAAGAAAGGAGTTTTTATTAGAAGATAAAGAGAAACAATTGCAAAAGGCTCTAACAGCGAGCTAGAAACATTTACGGAATGCTTTATTAATCGATTTAGATGATTATCTCTATTAAATTGTTCTTTAATGTTCACTGAAGGCCAGCCATATATATGCCAGTGGGTAATAGGCTGATGAATAATAGGTCCTAATGGTTGGGTCAATAATCTACAGGGAATATTCTTGCTTATCTACAGCAAATCTTGCTTCCAGGCTCTTGTTTATATTATCATCAAAAAGCATTTATTAATTGCCCAATTATCTGCTAGCCAAAAGACAATTATCTCAGTTTGCTCTTAATCTCTGGTAGCCTGAAGCCTAGCAGGAGGTAACTTTTGTAAACCAAAGCATTCAATTATTCCCCCTGATTTTTACATGCTCTGGGAAGGCATGAATCAGGAAGGAAGGAGGCAGTGCTGGTGAAGGAATGCGGGCTAGCTTTGGCACCTACAACTCAATGGGAAACAGGTACTATATCTCCATAGCTATTCTGAAACCCTTTGCCCATCCAGGACACTTTCATCTTAGCCATCAATCATCTTCTACTGGTTACTCACATTTGTTTCACTCTTCAAATTGCTTTAGGGATGATAAAATGGATTTCTGAGCATTAGCTTACTTACTGTACTTGCCATTTTCCCAGATCAATAGCTAGAGGAAGAGGCACTCTGTCTTTGAGGCTTCTGTCTTCTCCAAATTGTGCTGCTCTAGACACTGTGTCTAGATGGTGTTAGGGAAGATAAGGTACATACATGGGAAACAACTGGAGAGAAATACAAGATAGTATCTAAAGACTAAATTGTTTACATAGTACTAGATGTAACCTCTGGAGAAGAAGAGAAATCAGAGTGGCCCAGAGTATGATGGAGAAGGCTTCATGAAGGAGGTAGTGCTTCACAGAATCCCACAGTTGTAGAAGATGGAAGGGACCTTGGCAGCCATCTCTTCCTGGAAGGAGCTCCTCACTATGATCTTTCAAACATGATCACCTGTGAAATCTAGGATGTGTGTCATCCAGCCAGCCTCCAGTAAGGGGGACCCATGATTTCCGAAGGCAAGGCCATTCATTATACTTGGGGAAAGCGGTAATTGAGAAGAAGTTTTTTTCTTACATCAAAGCTGAAGTTTGCTTCTTTGTAACTTTCCTCAATAATTCTGGGGATAAATAGAAAAGTCTAATCCCTCCTTTGTATAATAGTCCTTGAAGGACTCAAACATAGCTATCATGGGCTCCCTTTAATACTTTATCTTCCACTTACATGAGCTGATGCAAAGTGAAGTGAGCAGAACCAGAAGGACATTGTACACCGTGACAGCAATATTTCTTGATCAACAACTGTGAATGATCTAGTTATTCTCAGCAATGCAATGATCCAAGACAATCCCAGAGACTCAGGATAAAAAATGCTATCTGCCTTCCTAGAAAGAACTGATGAAGTCTGCAGACAGAACATGTATTTGTATGTATTTCTTTTTTTTAAATTTGAGATCTCTTCCACAAAAAGACTAATGATTCCACATGTAAAATTCCTATCAGATTGCTTACTGTGTCAGGGAGAGGAGAGGGCAGAAAGGGAATGAGAGCGAGAGGGTCAGAAGAGGGGAGAAAATTTGGAACTCAAAACTTAAAAAAATGAATGTTAAAAGTCATTGTTATATATAATAGAGGAAAAAATAAAATGTTACTAAAAATAATTTATCTTCCCCTAGGCCAAACCTTCTCAATTCTTTCAAGTAATCCTCATGTGGCATGAATTCAAGATCGTTCTTGTCACTATTGTCATTACCTTCCACTAAATACTCTCCAGTTTACTATGTTCTTCTCAAATTGTGTTACCTAAAATTGAAAATAATATGCTCGGGAGTATTCTTGGAGTGGTCTCACCAGAGTCACAGTACGGTTGGATTACCATCTCCTAATCCTGGAAGGAATTCTCTCTCTCTCTTTCTCTCTCTCTCTCTCTCTCTCTCTCTCTCTCTCTCTCTTTAAATCCTTACTATCTGTTTTAGAATTAATACTAGGTATTGGTTCAAAGGCAGAAGAGTGATAAGGGCTAGGCAATTGAGGTCAAGTGACTTGCCCAGGGTCACAACGGCTAAGGTCTTCCCATCTCCAGGCCCAGCTCTCTATCCACTTAGCTGTCCTGAATTTCATCTAATTAAAACCTACCAAGTTCTTTTTGATTCCTGACTCTGTTCTCTAGTGTATTAACTCTCCCTCACAACTTTATGTTCTCTGAAAATTTAATAAACAGGTTGTTTATACCTTTGTCTGAGTCATTGAAAGAAATCTTCAACAGTATAGGATCCAGAGCAGATGAAATTATAGCAGGCTCAAATATTGGGGGGAAAAACTCTGAGGAAATAATTGCTTATTACTATAATGCCTTAATGTATTACTATCAGTAGTTGTGAATGCTGGAAGATCTCTAAATTGAAAGATATTTTTCTAGGCTAGGCTGACATGAACTAAAATGTTCATCATCTATTTTTTTTTGAATCAGAGATACCAATCCATAGCCATATTTCCAGTCATGCCTTTGATTTTATCTCACAAAATAGTAGACATATCTATGTAGCCAAAACTTAAATCTAGATGTTTTATCCTAACTATGAATTCCTCTACTTTTCTAAGACTGAAAATTTGTGAAAATTGGAATCCAAGGGAGTTTTACTGTCTTCATCTTGAATTTTATTTCTCTAAATTCCAGGTGATCAATAAACACGTATCTTCTTCCTTCATTTTAGCAATTACTTGTCTATGTAATACCCAGCTGAGTGATTGTATTTAATAGGCAGTTTTATGATTTTATTATTCTTCCTTTTATTAAAATTGAAAAAATATTTGGATTAAATTATCAAGACACCAGAGAATATATCCCTATCATCCTTGTGTTTTTTCTATTAACATCTGATCATCTTTCATTCATCTATTTTAAACTGTGGACCAGAAGGATGGTATCGGAGAATGGGAGATTTGGATTTTCACTTTAATATAAGATGACAGACTCTGGCCAAGACTGGGGTTGGTGACAGAGGAAGAAGGAAATGAACATGACATTTGTATGATTGTGGTGTGTGTGTATGTATGTAGAGATTCTTTTGGCCTTACAGTATTCCCCATCCTCAGATTCAACTGTAGCTTCTATTATATCCATCAGCATTTTCCCTACTCCTAGTGACTTGCTTAAAGGTCACACAACTAGGCAGTATCTGAGGCTAGATTTGAACTCAGGACCCCAATCCCCTGAGCCACCTAGCTGTCCCCTATGTTACTTCTAAAGGTCCCTTCTGTTCTAGTATCTCACTCCATGATTCCTCTTTCCTGCCCCTTCTCTGTCTCAAAGTAGTCTCTATGGCAGTGTCCAGATGTTGTCCCTATTTTTTTCAGTGTCCCCTAGGACAGATGATGAATACTGTAGGTTCATGTCAGCCTAGCCTAGAAAAATATCTTTAACTCAGAGATCTTCTGGCAGTACTCCCTTGAGGGAGGAAAAATCAGGCTCAAGCACAAGCCAGAGAAGGCTAAAATTATAGCAGACTCAAATATGTACAGATTTTTTTGGGGGGGGGGAAATGCCAAGAAAATAATTTTTATTATAGAATTTATTATTATAATGTACTAATATTAGTATTGTGAATACTATTAGCTATTCAGATGCCCTTCTGTCCCAGATTGTTCTGGCAGTTATGGAGTTTAGAGGTTGACTTCATCCCAAAACAGGCAAACCAAGAATAATAAAGTAGTAGGTCTTTATTATATTGTTTCACTACACAAGAATAAGCTTAAAATGAAAGATCAAAAATGAAACACTATGGGGGTGGGGGAGTGGGACAGGATATGACAAAACAGAAGCAATGAAGGAATAGGGACTACAACTGGGATTTCAGGCATGAAAAGGTTTAATTGCTATGATTCCACTCTCCCCATTCCAAATAAAGTTAGTCCTCAGGACTGGCATGAAGAGGACATAGGGCAATGATGATTCACGGGGAGATACCATTCTTGAACTTTACACATCTAGATTCTGTCTTACTGATGTATGGGAGGCCCATTTCCTTTGTATTCTATACCAGGCTAGCTCATAGTTGATGAGTATTACATAGCCTAGCTTTATAGTGAGAGGTGAGAGTGGGATTCAAGAGCTCAAATGCATCTGATTGGCTTCCTATCTTGGATATCTTAGTCAAGGAAACATTAGCTATTGTTTGGAGATGCTCACCTCTACCACAGTGAATGACTTATGGAAACTTCCAGAAAATGTTGCACCAAAATGAGGTTCATGTTTAGTGTCCAGAGCAGAAACAGTCTGGTGTAAACTCATAGAGGCTCACAATTTCTAGGTTTTTTTGGACTATCATAACCATTTTAAAAAATCACTTGGACTCTATTATATGTCTATATTTAATAGCAACCTGGCCACCCTCACTAGTATCTAGCAAATCCAAATCCTTCTTTAGACACTTACTAGTGGTGTGAATCCGGGTAAATCTTTTAACCTCTATTTGTCTCAGTTCTCTCCTGGAGCTATTTGAAGATCAACTGAGATAATACTTGTAAGCACACTGAAAAGCCTTAAAGCATTAAAATTCTAGCTTCTATTAATAAGAACTATAAAAACTTATCTTCTTTCAAATATACTTTAAAAAATGAATCAATGAATGTTGATTGCCTACCATGTGCACTGTGGGTGATATAAGGAAAAATAGGCTTATTCCTGGCCTCAAGGAGCTTACTGTTAAGTATGGAAGAGGGAACCTAGATATATAAAAGGGTAACTAAAGGAAAAAAGTTTTAATAATAGAGATAATAATAAGGAAATATCAGAAGATAATATGGTATGTACAACCTATTCTTTTTTTTGGAATTTATAACTTCAGTCAGAAGATCTTTCTTGTTATGAAAAATTAAGTGAAATGTGAGGGTCTCATTAAAATATTTCTTAGGTTTGTTTTCTGTCTCTATCCAGGGAAACATGGGGTATTTCATCATCTGACTTGTTTTACTCTTCCTTAAATGGGTCTTCTATTCCCTTGCGAACACCCAGGAATATGAGGACTTTAAGCACAGAACATTAAAAAAAATTAAACAATATATGTATATATGTGTAGATGTACATACATATACATATGTGAATCATATGTGTGCATGTAAATGTAGAGATATATTATCTTTATTTTTCTGTTTTTGTCTTTCTCTCATACAGATATCCATCCATCTATATATTATATACATATACATATACAATCTTTCTTTCTGAGAAAGACTTGAATGTCAAGCCCAGAAGATAGTCAAGAAATCTTTCTCCCTTTTCTGGTGGACTTCCTTCTCTTCCTACAGGAACTTCTTGTAGAATATAATACTTTCAATTTATAATAGTACCTTTTGTGGTGGACTCACATTTGGGGAAAGACATAGTGTTACTATGGAGATAAGGAACCCTTTTTTCCATGGTCCAATCCTTCATCAGGGGTCTATACAGTCCTTTTGATTCCCTTGGGGGAATCCAAATAAGGAAAAAACTCAGCGTTGTCAGAAAGTTCAGCAACACTCCTACTTATAATGCTGTTCGGTCTGAGGCTCCCTCATGTGGAAGGATTAGGGTTCACTGGGACATCACTGTAAATCAGGACAATTCATATGTTCATTAGTCATAGATTCACATATCCTCGATAATTCATAGATTCATATATCACTTATCCTGATGACAGACAAGATCCAGAGTTGTTCCTCTAATATAGGGCTCTGCTCTAATGCTGCTCCAGACACCAACTAGGTGGTACCTCCTTGCTTCCTTTGGAGATCTGTGGCTCTGTGGCTTGTACCATTTGCTTCCAGGAATCACCACTGGGCAGTTCTCCTTCCTAGATGCACCTGTTATTTCCTTGGGTATTCTGCTTTCTACTGTGATTTTCTCCTGCTTTGTCTTCCTGGAGAAATGATTTAATAGTATTTTTTAATTAGAGTATTTTTATATTTATAAATAGACTTGACTACAGCATCTGAAAATGCCTATTTATATCCTTTAACCATTTATTAACTGAAGAATGATTTAAATGCTTATACTTTTGACTCCATAAAATTGACTTCCTGGAGAAGTGCTAACATTCTCTTTTAATGAAATGTAGGCATTGGAGATCCAGAGAATAAAGATTTTGCCCCCACAGTTCTTGGCATTAATTGGTTTGGCATCAGAAATTGATATGATTATCAGTAGAAATAACAATGATAATGTATTTATATCTGCTTTGTGAATGTAACCTATGGATCATGGAACTTTTCTATTTGTGATAGGACCAATATCTTACTAGATTCGTCATTTTCCTCAACAAAAGATGACAAAGCTAAGTCTTTACCGGCCTTGGAGTGGGCAAGGATATTCCTGGAGACTTAGAGGTATAAAAAGTTCTACCCATGTGAGACTAGGAGTCTTCTGGTTTAATGGATGTCTGAGGACCACACAAGTCACTACACTTTGCCCTGCTAACCAGATATAGTTCCATACTGAGGCAAGAATGAGGGTGGCTCTCTTATAAAAGTTAACTTTCATTGTAGCCATGCTGAACATTTTATCTGTTATATATAAATAAACTTCCTTTTGCTAATTGTTCAACGACTACAAGTACCTCATTTCCTCTCAATACTGAATCTGAAGTAACAGAGTATTGGTATGAGGCCCTCCCGTAATATCATCTGACTTATAGTTGAAATTTCCTATATGTTTTGTCTGTTTGGAATGTGAATTCTTTGAGAGTGGGGACATCTTAATTTTGTTTTTCCACTTAAATCTTTAGAGCTTAGTTTTGCACATAGTCACTAATACTTTTCCATCCATCCATCCATCCATCCATCCATCCATCCATCCATCCATCCTTCCATTCATCCATTCACAGTAAAAAATGTGACACTTCTAATTCTTTCCAGCAAGTCTTGAGTCAAGATGACTTTGGGACATTTAACACAATTTCTACTTCTTTTTTTAAACTCATTCATCATGCAAAAGGCATGTGTGGCATGTGTGGCAGCTGTGAAGACCACTTGACTTGCCCTTCAAAAACAAAGGTTCTTGGTTCTCACTCCTTGCTGAGTTAGGATGACCTGTTCTCCAGGGCGACTCTCATTCCTTCCTTCCTGTGATCCTTGGTTAAGTGGCATAGAGGCAACTAGGTTGCACAGTGGATAGAATGATGGGCCTGGTTTCAGGAAAATCTGAGTGAAAAATATAGTCTCAGAAACTTATTAATTGAGTGACCTTGGGTAAGCCACTTAACCTCTGTTTGCCTCAGTTTCTCCAAATGTAAAATGGATGTCATAATAGCACCTATATCTCAGGGTTGTTGTAGGGAAAATGAAATAATATTTGTAAAGTACCTGGCACATAGTAGGGCTTTATAAATGCTGACTATGCTTATTATTAGGACCTCTCATGTTCTCCATATTGACATTCATTTCAGTGGTATAGACTATAGCCTATTATTGGTGCCTTTCCATACTCTGAATTATTTATGTCTTCTGGTAAGTCTTTCAAAAAAGGACTTGTACTAGACATGTAATTGTACTCTATGTCTATTGGCATTGCTTAGACAACAGTGAACAACATGGACTGTCTTTCGGTTATCCCTCATTCTTGCTTCATGATTGTCTTACTCCTTGTTGTGGTCATTCAGTTCTCTAATGAGATCCTTAATAACACTTTTCTTGCTCAGTTTTTCATTGAGGATATGCAACAGTTTTCTCACAGTCATCATGTTCCTCTCCATTGCCCTTTGGGTGACTCACAGTTTTCTTTTTTCAAAAGCTATTTCATTACATGACTCAGAACTTTACAAAATCACCAGAAGAATATTGATGGTAAAAAGATAGAGATTTGGAGGCATTAATGTGGCTCAATGATTAGAGAACCAGGCCTAAATACAGGAGATCCTGGGTTCAAATCTGACTTCTTAGCTGTGTGACCCTGGGAGGGTCATTTAACCCAATTGCCTAGCCCTTACTGCTCTTCTACCTTGGAACCAATACTTATTATAAATTTTAAGACAGAAGGTAAGGGTTTAAAAAACAAGATTGGAGTTTGTTTTGAGTAGAAGTTCAAAGTCACTAAAATATGTAAATCTTTGAAATCTATCAAATATTCCAAAGATAATTCACTCCAATCTCCTATTTTTTCTATTCAAATCAGGGCTCAGTTCATAAATTCTCTATTCAGCTCACTTCTTTTTTGATGAACATCCTCTCTCTCAGGGACTTTGTTAACTCCTATGGGTTTAATGATCATTTCCATACAAATGATTTTCAGATCTATAATTTGAACCCAAGTATTTCACCTTTGTATCAATACCACACATAAATTGCTTATTGGACATTTCCAACTGTCTCAAAGGCACTTCATACTTAACATGTTCAAAACTGAACTCATTAGCTTTCCTTCCTAGAAGAAAGGTGGCTAGAGACCTGGCCCTTGAGCAGAAAGATCTAAGTTCAAATCCTGCATTAGCTACTGACTGTACGATGCTGTGCAAGTCACTCAATTTTTCTCAGTCTCTGCTTTATCATCTGCAAAATGAGAATAATAGCACCTCCATCTCCAAGGATTATTGTGAGTATCAAATATAATATTTGTAAAGTTTTTTTGCAAACCTTACAATGCTATATTATGCTTGCTCTCATCATCATTATTATCTAGGGATGGGTCCCATACTTAAGGATAAAATTTGCCCATCAAGCACCACAGATTTGTGCTTCAGGACATCCGGATCTATAATAAAGTCCTTTCCTTTGTTCTTACTGGATATTATCTATGATTTCGGAACTTTGAAAGTCTGAATCTCACACTTTGCCTGTTTCTCCTCTTCTATTTGGTTTGTTTGAAGCATATTTACTATCCAATTGTTAATGATGGTTTTACTCTTTTCATCAAACTCATCTTCATTATGTTAGGTTGTTGTGTGGACTTAAGTCCTTTCAGTCATCTCTCAAATTGACGTGAATTATGTCAATTTTTCTGACACATGGCATACACGACTTGCTCTTATTGTTTAAAAGCTGATGTACCTTGTTGATTCTCCCACTAATTTCCTATTTCCAGTCTGAGGGATTCCTCCAGCTCTTAGCTCATGTGGAGAGAAGATGATTAATGGACATGAATCCAATGACTGATTATGCCTTTGCTTGACACAAGCTACTAGTTTTCTCTATTTCCTGAGGTTCTCTGATGAATCAGTCAGGTGTCCTCCCCTAGGCCTTTTGTTCTCTCATTTTCTTCATCTTCATAGTTTCTTTTCAATCTCTCCTCTCTTCTTATTACCATTGTGCTGCCCTAACTTGGGCCTTTTTCATTTCTTATTTACGTTATTAAAATAGACTCCTAACAAATCTTCCTGCTTCTGGTTTCTCTTCCCTCCAGTAAATGCAGTCTCGTTGCCAGAATAATTTCTCTAATATACAATGCTCTTCATGCTACTTCATGTTCAAACCCTTTGTGGTTCTCCATTGCCTGCTGAATAAAGTTCAAACTCCTTAGTGTGTCACTGAAGGCCCTTCCTAATCTTGTACCAAAGTACCTTTATGGTTATATACCCATTATTTCTCTTTATGAACCTTATAATTAAGGTAAATTTCTAGGTCCCTGAATATGCCCACTAATGTTCTTTATTGATTTGGCTTCTGTTGCCCCTCTCCACCTATGTATAAAGATTTCCTCCTCATCTTAGGCTAGATTCTCACTGTCCTTTAAGGTGCAGTTCACAATCCAGCCTCTTCCATGAAATCTTTCCTGATTTCCCCAATAGAAATATTTCCTCCTTCCTTGGAAGTCTGGCAGCATTTCATTTTGTACCTATTTTGTATTATATTTATGTGTGCTTAACTGAGGTCTTCTTCAAATGTGGATCCCTGAAACCATGTTTAAGGAGTACTTTACATCATTATCCATTCAAACCTCTATGATATCCCACCTATGGGATATAAATATCCCTTTATTAGCCCCTACCAAGGGATACATTTTGCCTCAAAACACAAACATTTAAACAGAATAGTTAATTAATAAGACAATTCCTTCTTTCTATATAGAGGGCACACTTCTTATGCCACTTGTGGAAGAGAGAACATATGTATTTTGTCTATTCAGTATTCTTTCCTTCCAAAGAGCTACTGATGCCACTTATTGATGGCATCTGTTAAGATCTTTTCTCCAACTAACAGTCTTCAACTGAATCTCTGCTCAACGACTATCTTTTAGCCTCTGTTGAGTCGTTTCTGCCATCTGCTGGTTCTGGGCTCAATTATAGCTGCTAGGCAGCCTCTTCCTGACCCTGTTGTACCTAGGGCTATTTTTGGACTCTTTTAGCTCTTTTGTGAATCAGATCACAGCCACCTATACCCAGTACAGTGAAAGTCTTTTAGGTCATATCTGTTTTTGGAGTTTTCTTTGCTTCCTATTGCAGCAACTTCTGTCCATCTTGATATTTGGGTTGTGATGAGTAATCTTTTCTGTCCTCATCATGTAACTAACTGGCCACTTGTTCTAGGGCTATTCAGAACTATGGACTTTCACTTAATAAGATTGTAGGATGAAATGGAGTTTAAGACCTTTGTCCTGTATTCTGATAGTTGTACCTAAATCATTTTTTCTCCTTACATGTATATTATTACTTCATAGCCATACTATATTGAAAGCTACTTGAAGGCAAATCTAGCAGTGACTACCCTGGCTTTTGCTACCTAAAGGCCAGGTAGGCTTCATTTTATCCCTCCTCTAGGGTTCTCTGGTACCCTACAGGGGCTAGCTAGGTACCCTTGAGGATATATCTAGGCTGTCTACCAATGGCTCTAGCTTCCGCTGATGATGTTTCTTTGATTGCAAAGGTGAGTCCCCTGTTCCCCAGTTCCATTATAAACTTAGCTTTTTAAAGGTAAAATAACAAATAATACAAACATATTCTCCAAAATGTGGGGTATAATTCTCCTCTCTATTCCTCTAATACTCCTACTCTAAGGAGGAGAAGAGGATTAGGTTTTCATAGTTTAGTTCAGTTCCTATAGATCATAGCCCTAAATTCTAAGTCCAAAGCTCACCTTGAGTTCAAATCACAGGAATCCTAGCATCTTGAGGATTTCTTTCCATGTCGACTGACTGTGACATGTTACCTGGAGTCCTGGCTTCAAGGTCCCCATGGCTCAGTTACAGATCTGGTGGAAATTACTGCCTATACCTAGAAACTGAGGACAAATGAAACAGAACACATAGAAACATGCCAAGCCCATTTCTTAGGGCCAAAAGGTTTAAAAAGGAGACCAAGGGAAGGAAGCCTTTTCTGCCTCTCTAGTTCAGTTCATGGTGTTTGAGCTGTGGATGAATGGACCTTCACACTGTCTGAAAGTTGCACAGGGAAAGAGATTAAGACTGTCTCAACCTGGTAGTCATAAAGATTCAACCTACACTAGCTATGCAGTCAGTTCAGTAAGGCTACTTCTACCCATGTTGTAGGTGAACCTAGGACGTCTTCTCCCAGAAGCACAATGCCTCCTTGTTAGATAATCTGGGTATATACCAAAGCCCCCATTACTCAAGCAAAGCCTCAGCCTACTCATCTTTTTATGTCCTTTCAGGAACTCACAGTGTTTTGCATATAATTCACTTAAAAGAAATATTTTTGGGACAAGTGTTATTAGTCATTTACTACTAAGTGTAATTTTATTCTTTGCATAAGCAAAGCAAATTTTCATGGGGCAGGAATAAGGGATGGGAGAGAGGAAAGAACAAGGAGAACTCTGGTAGATGCCTACATTTGCCATCAAGGGATGCCACTGTGAGAATGGAAGGTATATTTGAAAAAGGATATCTTCAGACAGCAAATATTAATGAGTATTTCTACCTTGTTTTGCCCAGGGCTGACCTTGGATATAGGCTAAGAGAGAGAATAAGAAGAAATGTTGATATGAAAGTATTGGTAACGATAGGGCAAATTTATAGAAACTAATGGACTTATAAAAAGCTAGGGATAAAAGAGATATTAGAGATCATATAATCTAATTCATTCATATTACAAATGGGAAAACTGAGGCCCAGAGATGTCTAGTGACTTGCCAAAATTTTCAGGTCGGTGGCAGAGCCAGTATCATACCTCTGCTTGACTCATAGGGCCATGTTGTTTTTATTACACCAGCCAGTTGTCTTTCTACCTTTTGTACCATTTCCCCCAAATCACATAATATGCTTAATATGCTTCCTTAACACAGATGCAGCCAGAATTCCAATTTGCTCCTGAGGGATTGTCCAGTTCAATGCAAAAACCCTTCCAGAATCAGAATGGGGAAGGGGTTCTGCTGGAGACAGGAGCAGACATTGACCTTGGAGGGTATCCTGACGTGTGGCAATGAACCCACCCACCTTCCTCACCCATTTGGGATTTGACCAGAAACTTTGGGACTGCTTGGCTGTCAGTCAAGGAGAATCTCACAGAATAAAAATCATTTCATCTTAGATGATAAAGAGCCATCAAAGTGCTGAGATAGATACCAGCTGGAAATACTCACACACCTGAGGGAGGATGTTCATTTTTAATTAATTGCATCCTTGCTAATTGATGACAGTGCAACTGCACTTAGTTTCACTAAATCATTAATTGCCAATGATAGAGAGCTCCAAGTAGGGCTGGGCCTGGGAAGGACCTTATTAGCAACATTTAGTTGAAATCACCTGCTAGGAAAAAACCATCTGGGAAATGGGAAGTAAAAAATATTTATTAAGAGAGAGTTAGGTCAATGGTACTATCCACTGCTTGAATATCTCCAGATGCCAGAATTATTTTGGGGAAATGTCTAGGATCATATTATCTTTCACAGTTTGCTAGTTAGCTACAATTCAAGGGAACTTCTTCATTTCCTCTTATTTCTATTATACCACCCACTTCTGTCCCTTCTTAAGCAAACTCGACCCATTCAGGCACACCCAAACACTTGCCTTAAAAACAATAATGATGGTTAACATTTCTATAATGCTTATAACACCAGGTATTGTGCTAAGAGCTTTATGATTATTATTTCATTTGATCCCCAACAATCCTGGCAGGTAGGTGTTTTATTGACCCCATTTTATACATGAGGACCCTGAAATAAACAGATGTTAAGTAATTTTCTCAAGGTCAAAGAGCTAGTAAGTGAGGTTGGATTTGAATTTTTTTGTTTGTTTGTTTGTTTTTTACTCCAGGCTGGGAGCCCTAACCACTGTCCAATCTAGCTGTCTAAATACATTCTTCACATTCAAATACACTGTGGACATGAACAAGTCCTTCCAGAGGATGGAAAAGAGGTAGTTTTCTCCCCTGCTTGAAGAAGCATGCTACAACAGTCAGGATCATCTACATTCAAATTCTGCCTTAGATGCTTTATTAGCTGTGTGTCTCTGGGCAAGTCTCTTAAACTCTCTGTGCCTCCTCTATTAAGGATTTGGATTTGACAATCTCTCAGGTCCCTTCTAACTTTAAAGCTAAGATCCTATGAAATCTGATTTGATAATAGTTCTGCTATCTATAAAATATACCTTCTCTTCTGATATTTCTTGCCCATCTGAATGGGTTCTAGGTTTCTCAAAGGCTATGTGAATTTAATGCAAACTCTGACAGTTTTTACCAAATTGGAAAAGTCTTAACTATGAGCCAGGTGGCTGTAGTGTCTGAACAACAGCTTAACCAAGTTTGGAATGGTTCATCACCAGAAGCTGGCTACAGGGTGCTGCCTGTTTTTAATCTATATATTCTTTATATACACATATACGTACATGCCATCTCCCTGATAGAACACAAGCATCTCTAGAGCAGGGATTGATTTATTTTTGTGCTTGTGTGTCTATACCCATAGCATGTAGCACAATGCTAGGTACATAAAAGTAATTTGTTAAATACTTATTGATTGAATAATTGTATTAGGCAAGTCATATATAAGGGGGCAAGCCCTCTTTGTTTCAATGGCAAGTCTCTGAGACTACAAGTTACAGAATAAATGTTGCTCAACATTGGCATTGGCAGAACATTATTATCATTATTATTAAGTATCATTATTGTTGCTATTGTTTCATTTATTATTAGTATTATTGTTACTAATGCTATTGCTACTAGTTTTACAATTGTTATTGTTATTATTGTTTTTATTATTATTATTAATGGTTGTTGTTTTTATTGCATTACTGTTGATTGGTATTGCTATTATTATCATTTTGTAATGGCAGTCCAGAATCTCTTGGATGGTAGTAGGGGTTTGTACCACCTCCATCAGATGGAATTTCCAAGTGAAAGACAAAATTCCTGGAGGATTATGACGATATGCAAAGGAAATGTCATGAAAAACTGTAGCATGCATGGATGTTCTTCTGTAACTAATTCTGATTCCACATCTGGTTGTGGTCAGCTAATCCTCATGATGAAAGGGAAGCTCCTTGTTTGGCTTAGAGGCATTAAAAAAAATGGGGCCTTTTAGCTTTAGGAGCTTTCTCTTGGCTGTTCTTCACCTTATACTTTTCAGTCAGTGGTGAGACCATGTTGTAATTTGCATTTCTCTATCAGTAATAATTTGGAGCATTTTTTTCATATGGCTATATATAGCTTTGATTTCTTCATCCCCAAACCATTCATATCTTTTGACAATTTATCAATTGGGGAATGTCTCATATTTTTATGTATTTGACAAAATTCCCTCTATATTTTAGATATGAGACCTCTATCTGAGAAAATGTCTATAAAATTTTCCCCCCAACTTACTTATTTTCTTCTACCTAAACTAATCTATTTATTCAATGCCATCCCAAGGAGGAAGAACCATGAGACTTCCATCCCATTGTGAGTGAGGCCTTACGGTCCCGAAGAAAAAGGGTATTTTGGCCTTTTTTGGTTTTGTTCCTTTTAGTTCTCAGAGTGGAGAGTGGGGTCTCTGACCTTGGGAGTTGCAAAGACTGGGAAAGCAAGCCACAGGAATGCTGAAGTAAGGATCTAGATGGGGTTTTGTAGCCAACATAGCATCTATGTCCTGAGGAACAAGAGGCAAGAATCCATTTTCAGAAGTGAACTTTGGGATTTAGTCCAGTGGAAAGATTTTTCTGGCTATGATACCACTTTTGTACATGAACCAGAAAGGACCAATGTGATCTAGGAAATGCTGAACTAAGTTATGCATTCAGTCCCTTTCACCCCCCCCCCCCCCCAGACAAGACAAGGTGTTGAGTAGGGTTATTTGCCAAACCTTCTCATGCCTGGTTTTATATCTTTGAAGTAAACATCTCTTTATTTTATTGTTATTATTGTTGTTGCTATTGTTATTGTTATTTTATTAAAATCCTCACCTTCCATCTTAGAATCAATACCATGTATTGGTTCCAAGGCAGAAGAGCAGTAAGGGCTGGGCAATGGATGTTAAGTGACTTGCCCAGGGTCACACAGCTGGGAAGTGTTTGAGACCAAATTTGAACCTAGGACCTCCTGTCTCTAGGCCTGGCTCTCAATCCACTGAGCCATTCAGCTGCCCCTAACATCTCTTTATAAAACCAAATTAATGTTAAATGTTTAAATGAAAATAGAGGAGCTGGATATTACTCCCTAAAGTGGAAGGAATATAACCTCTTTTTAATTAACAAGTATGTATCTCCCTAACCACTCACCCCTAATTTTAAAAAATAGTCTTATTTGTACAAAACCTTTTCAATTTAAGGTATTCAAATTATCCATTTTACATTTCATAATGCTTCCTCTCTCTTATTTTCTCATAAATTCTACTCTCCATAAATCTGATAGGTAATATGTTTTTCTAATTTGCTTTATGCATATGTCATATATCCATTTTGATCCTATCTTGATAATGGTGTAAGACATTGATCTATATCTAGTTTCTGCCCAACTACTTTCCAGTTTTCCAAATGATTTTTGCCAAATAGAAAATTCTTATTCCAAAAATTTGGATCTTTACTTTTGTTAAAAATGAGATAACTATTCTCTTTTAAAACTGTTTGTTGTATGTCTGTTCTATTTCAATGTTCCACTTTTTTGTTACTTAGTTAGTACCAGATAGTTTTGATCACTACTGCTTTATAATATAGTTCAAAATTTGGTACTGCTAAACATCCTTCCTTTATATTTTTCATTAATTCCTTTTATATTCTTAACCTTTTGTTTTTTCAAATGAAATTTGTTATTATTTCTTCTTGTTCAATGAAATAATTTTTTTCTAATTTATTTGGGATGGCACTGAATAAGTACATAAGGTAGAAGGAAAGCAGTAAATTGGGAAACATTTTTATAGGCAGGTTTTCAGAGAACTTTGTTAAACATATTAGAATATGAGCCAGTTGATAAATGCTCTAAAGATATGGACAGCTTTTGAATAAAGAAATCAAAGCTATTTATAGCCATATGAAAAAAATACTCCAGATCATTATTGATTAGATAAATTTAAATCAAAACAACTCTGAGATATTGTTTCACACTTATCAGATTGGCTAAAATGATAAAAGGGCAAAATGACAAATGATGGAAGAGATATGGAAAAATGGGGACACATACACTATTGGTGGAACAGTGAATTGATCTAATTATTTTGGAAAGCAATGTAGAATTATGATCAAAAAGTTTTAAAACTGTGTATATCTTTGGATCATGCGATACCACTATTAGGTTTGTTTCCTAAGGTGATCAGGGAAAAAAGGGGGAAACCCCCATATGTTTTAAAATATTTATAGCAACTCTCTTTGAGGTGGTAAAGAACTGGAAACTGATGGAATGCCCATCAATTGAGAATGGCTTAACAAGTTGTAGTATATGATTGTGATGGAATACATAAAAAATAACATGCAGGTTAATTTGGGAAAAACACGGAAAAATCCAAATGAAATTATGGAGAGTGTAATGAGCAGAACCAAGAGAACATTATACCTGGCATTAGAAATATTGTTTGAAGAACTACCTCCAAAGAAAGAACTGATAAATAAAATGAGTAAGACATAATTATATATCTACAAATATCTTATTACCAAACAATGCCTTCTCTAATGAAGAAGAGGGAAGTTAACTGGGTAGTTTAATATAACAAACAATTAAAAGAACCCTTGTAGAAAAAATGAATAGTTAAGCAAAGCAACTTCCCACATTGTCTGTGTTCAAAAAAGTATGTTTCTTTCTGGTTCTTGAATCTATCACCTTCTTGGCAGAAGGCGTTAGTGTAATTCATCAATCATGGTTGGTCTTTGAATTGATCAGAGTTCTTAAGGTAGAGGATTTTTTTTCATGGAGAATTTCTCATCCTAATGAAATCACAGCTCTGTTCCAAAAAGGATAAAACTCACAAGGATCATCTACAGAGAGATAAAGTGTTACAATCTGCATCACACTAATAAAATCACAGTTCCCTGAAGTATTTATAAAAAACACATAAGCTAAATGCATGTTCTCATCAGAGCAACATATAGAGTAGTTTTGATTCCAAAACAAATATGTAAAAGGTTATACAAATACTAAGAATTGCAAAGAACCACCTTGCCCTCTCCCACGAATAAGCTAGAAATGTGTCAACTTATCTTAAGAACTATAATAATTTCCCGAGGAAGAGGAGATAAATGAAAGTAGCTAGAACTTCCTCGCTGTAGGAGAGTAAATACAGCCTCTAACCTGGATGGGATGGAGAGGATGAGACAATACTGGAGAGAGTGAATGATGTGACATGTAAGTCTAGGGACAACAGTAATAGACCTACACAATACAAAACGGGAAAGAAGGTCATATAGCAAGAATCAGAGAAGTGGCTAAACTGAAAAATAAGAAAACACAGTGTAACAATGTAGAGAAGCAAACCATGTCCTTAACTCATACTCAAGTTTTATGGAGAGTGAAGATACATGGTTGGAGAAGGGAAAAGAGGGGGGACTTGACTCTCTAGCAACCCCAAGTTCTTTCCCTGTTTGAGGAAGTTTGAATTCTAGCATAGCATTATAAGTCTAGGGGAAACTGTATAATATTCTGGAAAAGGAAAGTCACCCCTGGGTGAACTATAACTCTCTAGCATTGCTGAGGTCTCCTCCCTGATTCTTGAAGGGATGTGGGTTCAAATGTCAGTTTGCTTTGAGCCTAGAACAAATATACAGGTCCCTGGGAGAGGTGGAACCCACTAGGGAGGGAAAATGTATTTGTTTTGTTTTATTTTTTGCTATCTGTCTGCTTTGGAAGTGCTTCTAAATGCATATAAATAAAGACCATTTTCTGAAGAGCTATGAAAATATTAATTAGCTAACCAGTATTTCCAAAACTATGATAATTTTCTGACATGAAGAGTCCAGTGCCCACATGCACAACAGGTTTTGACAAGATTATTTTATCTGCTTCTAATATAAACCTCAGACTTTGCATATCCCTTATTTGTCCACTTTTATTTTTCCTCTTTCACACCATCCCAATTACTATCTTTTATCTTTTCTCTTCCTTCACTTTCCTCCTCCTTTTCTCCCATTCAATTCTTTCTTTAAATGTTAGTAATAAGTAGTTTGGAATCTTTCAAAACACTATTTGAGCTTATGGAAGACATTTAAAAATGTTCTTAGTTATTAATTTTAAAAAGCAGGTCATTTGAAATATTTGTCATTAAAAAAAATACCCAGTAGATTGTGTTACTAAACCTACCCTCAAAGGAGGTTAAAGACAGAAGGAATCCCTAAATACCAACATATTCATAGAAACTCTTCTTTGTAGTAATAAAACCCAGCTTCCTCCTAAGACTTTGATGGTTTTTTCAAAGGTTAGCCCTCTGTTGGTAGAAGGTCTAATTGCTCAGGCTGCTCTCAGTCAATAGGGAGTTGCATCCCTCTTCTCATAGGCAGCCACACCAAATTGTCCCTCCCAGGATTGGGTGGAAGCCAATTTATAGTAAAGAACTGAAAAATAATAGATACCCATTGATTGAGAACTAAATTCTGGTACATGTATATAAATGAATATTAATAAAAATGGTGAATATGGAAGATTCAGAGAAGTATAAGAAAACATGAAACGATGCAGAGTGAAATCAATAGAACCACGAAAATGATATATACTATTACAATGTGAATGAGAACAAAAAGGATACTAACCAAAGTCTGACCCTCAAGAAAAACCGAGAAAAAAATATACATCTCTCCTTTTATTGAAGGACTATGGATGTGAAATATTACATATACTCTTAGATATATGTAAAATGTTACAAGTGTTAATCATGACTAATGATTGGTTCTGTTGAACTGCCTTTAAAAATACCTTTGTTACCTAGAATAGCTTGCTTGTAGGAGAGAGGGAAGGTATATATTTGTAAACGAAGGTGAGGCAAGGGCAAACTATTAAGAAAAGTTAAATTTAAAATGCACAATTGATTAAAGTAGATTTCAGTTATACCTTGTTTCCTGTGTGATAGTTTAGAATGACAATAAGAAAACGATTCTCCTCCAAGTTCCACGATATTCTAAAGACATGCCAATGATCAAAGAACCTTAGCACTGGAAGGGATTTTAGATATGACTTCATCTCCATTGTTTTTAGTAATATAATCTCTATCCATGATTTCCCAGCCCTGAAGGAGATCAATTTTTGCAATACTTTTGTTTTACAGAATCAGGGGCTTTAAGGAAGGACAACTAGCTCTAACTCATGACTCTGGAGTTAAATTTCAAATGCTGGGCCATGAGAATGGAATGCATTTTACCTAGAGAAATGAAGACTTAGAGGAGTCATGATGGCTGTCTACAATCATTTAAAGGGTTAACTGGTGTAAGAGAGATTAGCAAAGCTTAATTTAGCAACTTTTGCCCCAGAGCAAATGATGCAAACACACGCTGGGTGGGGAATCCAGAAAGAGAATTGTAGGAACAGTCTGGTGAAAGTTCATGGGCACTGGTGGGTAGACAGAACCAGACTATTGAGGATCTCACACAGTTTACATTTTCATGGGGGAATAAGCAACTGGGGCATCCTATTTTAATTATTTTTGCTAACTAGATGCTAAACAGTATTTTCTAGCTGCTTCAGGACGAAGTGCTCTCAGAACTCTCTTACTTTCAGTGGTCCCAACCTAACTTAAGACTTCTAGAGCTTGAATATTTTTCTGGAGGTCTCAGAAAGCAGGGTTGTCTAGGTTAAACTTTTTCTGTGTGTCATGGACACCTCTGACTTGGGGAAGCCTATGGTACTCTTCCTAAAATAATTTTTAAATGCATAAAAGGTATAGGAGAACAAGGAAAATAAATTATATTGAAATAGTTATCAAAATAGTTTTAAAAGCTAAATTTATGTAATCCGTGAAATCTAGTGTCAGACCCTTTGAAGGTCTATAGATTCTGGCTTAAGAATCCTCCCTAAAAATAAAAGTAGGAGCAATGGGTGGAAGCATTGGGTAGGAAGCAGTTTTTGACCTCAAAGTAAGGAAATATCCCCCCCCCCAAATTAGAATTGTCCCAAATCAGAGGCAATTGGTTCTTCAGCCCTGGAAATTTAAAACAGAAAGCCAATTACCATTTTTTGGGAATCCCTTAGAAAGTATTCTTGTTCAACTATGGGATTTGGAGTGAGAAAGGATCTTAAAAGTCATCGAAACACCCTCATTTTACAAAGGAAAAACATCTAGGTAGTAAACTTGCTGTAGGTCATAGGATAATATATTTTAAAGCTAGAAGGATCCTTAGTCTCCATCTAATCCAATCTCATTTTACAAAAGAGAAAACAGGTCCTGGAGGATGACGACTTGTTCAAAGTCACACAGGCAAAAATTGTCACTGGCAAGATTTAAACCCAGAGCCTCTGACTTCAAATATAATCATCTTTCCACTACATGTGCCCAGATGGAAAATTACAGCTTCAAAACCAGGTTTTCTGAGATTAAATGCAGGGTTATGTTATCCGGATTCTAACAGAGCAGAGGCAAAGGAGAGTCTGGGGGAAGCAATGTCAGAATAGCATCTGTATCTGAAGCAAAGTGGCTAAGCAGAGCAGTAAATTGAGGCAAACTTTGAATGACGTAGCAGGGTTTTTATAATCATGGTGACACGGGGGCGTCAAATTAATTCTTTCTGTATTGAAGTGCCAAGAGGCTCCTGGACCACCTCTTAGCAGGCAGTGGGAACTGGGCTGAGCTGTAACCCTGGGGTGCCCCCTTGTGTCTAAAGAAGGAATGCAGTGATGGAGAGGAATGGCTGGAGGAGATGGGGATGGAGATTTGTAAGGCAAAGGGAGCCCAGAACTCGAGCCCTCCAACCACTCCACTGTCCTAACTAAGATTATTTAACTCTGGGATTTCAGTTCCTGATTGTGCTGTCTGCAAAGGTAGAATCCACAGGCTTGAATAGGATCTGTTTTAAGGGATCTTGAGAAGCCTTCACACCCTGCCCAAAATGACCATTAAATTGTTCATCTTTTCATTTAATCATATTAAACAACTGCCACAGCATGCCTGTGTGAATTTGCCAAATCATTGCACCTCTCTGGGCCTCAATTTTTTCCTCTGTAAAATGAGGAGATTGGGTTTGAGGACCTCTCATTTCTGAAGTCTCTCTGTCTGTCTCTCTCTGTCTCTGTCTCTCTGTCTCTGTCTCTGTCTCTCTGTCTCTGTCTCTGTCTCTCTGTCTCTATCTCTCTCTCTGTCTCTCTGTCTCTCTCTCTCTGTCTCTCTCTCTGTCTCTCTCTCTCTGTCTCTCTCTCTGTCTCTGTCTCTCTCTCTCTCTCTCTGTCTCTCTCTCTCTCACTTCCTCTCTCTCTATCTCTCATTTATAATCCTATGATGTGATATGTACAAGGCACCATTTTAGTCGCTGAGGGAGGAAATCTGGTGTAGTGAAAAAAAAAAGACAGTGTCTCTGTCTCTCTCTCTGTCTCTCTCTGTCTCTCTCTCTGTCTCTCTCTCTGTCTCTCTGTCTCTATCTCTCTCTCTGTCTCTCTGTCTCTGTCTCTCTGTCTCTCTGTCTCTCTCTCTCTGTCTCTCTCTCTCTCTGTCTCTCTCTCTCTCTCTCTCTCTCTCTCTCTCTCTATCTATCTCACTTTCTCTCTCTCTCTCTCTCTCTCATTTATAATCCTATGATGTGATATGTACAAGGCACCATTTTAGTAGCTGAGGGAGGAAATCTGGTGTAGTGAGAAGTTGATCTAGATGACCTCAAGTTCTTTCCATCCTTGGCATTGAAGCAATATGTGTTTTAATAATGATAATAATAGTAGCTCACAGTTATGTCCCAGAATGACATAAATTAGGAGGGTTTTTTTTTAGTAAGTCTAAAACAGCCTTTCTACAATTTCTAAGGCCTTGTTGTCTCTGGGGCCAGTCAGGACAAGGCTAATCCTTCTTCTATTTGACAGTCCTCCAAATACGTAGAATCATGGTAACATCAATCGTGAGCTGGAAGAGACTTGGAGCTTCTCTAGGTCAATCCCATAATTCATAATTTTATGGATGAGGAAACTACTGAACAAAAAGGTAACTTATTTATTCAACCCACATCCATTCTAATTAGCAGGTCTCAGGTCCTCTCACTTAAAAGTCAGTATTCTTTCCATTGCTTCAAGATCCCTATTACAACCCTTCAACCAATCCTTATGTAGTTAGATTCTATTTACCGTCCTGGTTTTCCTCTGGAGGTTCCTCAGTTTATTATTGTTCTTCCTAAAATGTTGGGGCCAAACTAGGTCCTGACCTGGATCCTGGACCAATAGATATTGGCCTTGGGGAAAAGGGAAATCTTGAAATTTGAGGCCCAAGCAAGCTAAGTGGGCCACCCCCAACTTCCATGAGGGGCTGCAGGGACCCAATTTGTCCTGCTCTAATCACTGGTCCCTTGGCAGCAAGACTGCTCCAAAAGGATATTCACCAGCCCATTGCTTGGTGGTCTGCTGTTCACATGTGCTCCCAAAGGAAAATCCATGATGAGATGGATTGTTAAGGGAATTCTACTAAACATTTGAGGAACAATTGCTTCTAATACACATAAACTATTTGCAAACACAGAAGAAGGAATTCTTCCAAAATCTTTCTGCTATAAATAAGATCTTGAAGACTAAACCAAGTAGAGATAAAGGACAGGAAAAAAAAAACACAAATATATTGATCAGAATACTAACAAAAAGGCTATAATCACATATTAAGAAGAATATACATTATGACCAATAAGATTTGTGTCCTGCAGAAATGCAGGTTTTGATTCAATATAAGGACAACAATAAACATAATTGATGATATTCATGCCAAAAATAATAAGAGATTATTATATAATAGGGATTTAGTGCATGTTCAGATCACCTAACATGGAAGCATTATGCATTTGGGAGAAGGACTTCTGTACTGCCCTGCCATGGGTGGTCTCTACCAATAGGCTATGTAGTCAGAACAGACTGTTTTTGAGCCTATTTGTGGAAATATCCAAGGATTCATTGAAAGGTGCTGCCACCCATCATATTTATTTATCAACACATACACACACTCACACACACACACACACACACACACACACACACACACACAATTTCAGGCAGAGGGGAGAGCCAGTAAAAATGCCTTGAGTTGGGAGATGGAGTATCTTGCTTGAAGAACAAGAACAACAATGACACTGTATCATAGGGTGGCATAGAAGGGAATAAGATGTAAGAAGTTTGGAAAGATTGAAAGGGGCCACATTATGAAGGGTTTTGAATGTCAAAAAGGATTTTATATTTTATCCTGGATGTAATAGGGAACCACTAGAAAATACTGAATGGGGAATATGCCACAATCAGATCTGTTCTTTAAGAAAATGAATTTCTTAGCTGAGTAGATGGAATGGAATGGAGGGAGATGAGAAAAGTAGACCAATTATCTATCTAAATCCAAAGGGAAGTATTATCCAGAAGCCTTTCCTGGAAGATCAAGGGTCAAGCAAGGTTGTTCATTGTCACTGTCAGTGTCTAATATTTTACTATAAATGCTAGCAATAAGGTGGAAAAAAAGAAATCAAAGAAATAAGATTATACAATGAGGATACAAAAGGACCCCTTTTTGTAGATGATAGAGAACTCTAGAGAGTCAAGTAAAAATTAGGCAAAATAATGAACAACTTTAGCAAAAATGTGGGACACAAAACAAACTCACACAAATCATCAGCATATCCGTGTATTATCATTTTTATACATTACCAAGAAAGCAGAAAACACTGTGTGTGTGTGTTGGGGGGGGGATTGCATAGCAAGTAGCTCTGATAAAAGTCTAAAAGTCTCATTTCACAATATATGGGTAACTGAGACAAATTTATAAAAATAAGAACTCTTCCCCAATTGATAAGTGGTCAGAATATATGAAAAGGCAGAAGAAAAAGAAATTAAAACTATCAATTGTCATATGAAAAAGTACTCTAAATTAAAACCACTCTGAGGTACCTCCTTGTACTTATCAGAATGGCCAGTATGACAAAATATGAAAATGACGAATTCTGGAGGAGTTATGGAAAAATAAATGCATTAATGCGCTATTAGTAGAGCTATGTATTAGTTCAACCATTTTAGAGAACAATCTGGAACTATGCCTAAAGGGCTGTAAAACTATGCATATCCTTTGTCCCAACAATGCCACTACTAGATCTGTATCCCAAAGAGATAAAAGAAAAGTGAAAAAGGACTCTTACATACAAATACATTTATAGCAGTTTCTTGTGGTTGCTAAGAACTAGAAATGCGCATCGACTATGGGGGGGGGGAAGGGGAAAGTAAGAGCATGAATCATGTAATCATGTTAACTTTTCTAAAAATCAGTATTATTAAATGTAAAAAACAACAACAAAAAAAAACTAGAAACTGGTGGGATGCCCTTTAATTTGGAATGACTGAATAAGTTTTGGTATATGACTATACCTGTGTGGTAAGAAATGAAGAAGTTGATAGTTTCAGCCCGAGAAGGCTTATATGATGAATTGATACCAAGTGAAGTAAGCAGGAGAACATTGTATGCATTAATAGCAATATTCTAAAGATAACCAGCACTGAAGGACTTTACTCTTATCAATAGAGTGATTCATGATAATTCTGAAGAATTCATGATGAAAAATACTATGAACTCTGCAGGTAGATTAAAGCATATTTTCTTTCATTGTTGATGTGGAATTGGAATTTAGAAGAGAGATTAGGTCTGGTTTTATAGATTTGGGAATCATCTGCAAAGAGATAATGGAATGCCTGAAAACTGGTGGAGAAACAGTGATTAGTCAAAACTGTTTACCAAATGAGCCTGGAGTGTTGGCAGCCTTGCTGCTCCTTCATCACCCTAGTATGCTCTCATTTTTGACTCTCTAAAGTCAATCATAGCTGGAGCAAATTCTCATTTACCATATCCTGATAATACCTCTGCTAGTGGAAAGGACAATGGCACAAATAATGTGGAATTTTTTGTGTAATTGATCTGATAGTGAATTTCCTTCTTTCAAACAAACTAAAGGTGGTGCTGGAAAAAGATTATAGGCTTTAAAATCAGATGAGTTGGCTTTGAATCCCAGTTCAGTTGCTCATGAATTGTGTGATGCTTGGAAAGTTCCTTGACTTCTTCATGCATCAGGTTCTTCATCTAGAAAATGAGGTGGTTGGACTAGATGATAGCTAAGATCTTTTCCAGTTCTATGACTAGAGAGAAAATTTAGCCCAATTAATGAAAACTGTTTTAAAAAGTATACATAAGAATATGCTAACATGTTAAAAATAATTTTATCATTTAAAATATGAAATTTATTGTAAAAATTTTTTTATGCAGAGACCACTTGCTACTGCTGCTTTCATAAATGGGTAAGATTTGTTTATGATGACAATAATACAATTTTAGATCTGTAAACTGTAGGTGACCATCTTGGCCTTAATTTTATAGACAAGGAACTTGAAGAGGTCACTTGATTTACTCAAGATAATACACCTATTAAGTGACAAATCCTAGATGATATTTGAACTCCTAATTCAGTTCTCTTTATACTTTTTCATACTTTACCTCCCACTCTTTTTTACCAGTTCTGCAAATTAATAGCAAAACCCTAAATATAATGTGCTAAGTTATCAAATAACTTTTCTGACTTCCTTTTTCTCCCTCTAATCCATCCTCTCACAGAAAGGTCCAGGATAGCTCTATTTGATGGAAATGAGAATTGGTTTTAGACCATAGGAATCTTTGTACTGAAATATATATATATATATATATATATATTTACATTTTTCAACCCTTAACTTCTTTGTATTGGCTCCTAGGTGGAAGAGCAGTAAAGGCTAGGCAATGGGGGTTGAGTGACTTGCCCAGGGTCACACAGCTGGGAAGTGTCTGAGGCCAGATTTGAACCTAGGACTTCCTGTCTCTAGGCCTGACTCTCAATCCACTGAGTTACCCAGCTGCCCCCTGTACTGAAATATTTTTAAGCACCGACTTTGTGTGCAGTCCTAGGCTCAGGGGATAGAGAAAGGGTATAAGATATAGTACCTACCTTCACAGAATTTATGGTCTTATGTAGTGATTCCCAAAGTGGGCACTACTGTCCCCTGGTGGGTGCTGTAGCAATCCAGGGGAGTGGTGAAGGCCACAGGTGCATTTATCTTTCCTATTAATTGCTATTAAAATTAAAAAAAATTAATTTCTAGGGGGATAAGTAATATTTTTTCTGGAAAGGGGGCAGTAGGCCAAAAAAGTTTGGAAGGCATAGTTCCTATACAGAAGAAACAAGTCAGACTTTGTGGAGGGAATTCATGTGTATGAAAAGTCATGTTTTGGGAGGAGTCAGGGAACTTTCATGAAGGAAGTGAGACTTGAACTGGTTCTTGAGGGGTGAGTAGGAGTGAGAGAAGCAGAAAGGAGGAGGGAGAGCATTCCAAGTTTTTTAAGCAGCAGAAACAAAAGCAGGAATAAACAGATATTCTGGGGAGATCATGATGAGACCAGCCTCATTAGAGTAGATGGTACATAGTTGGGAATAATAGTAAAGATAGATTAGCAAGGAAGGTGGGGTCAAATTTTAAAGGGCTTCAAATGCCAGAAAGAATAGCTCAAACTTGATTCATAGTTTATTTTAAGTCCTAGAGAGGAAGAAGCAAGAACATACATGGAATAAGCAGATGATAGTAGAAAGATCAGCAGATGTGGACTGAGAAGTCCTGAATTTGAAACTTGTCTCTTCCCCTTAGTATCTAATGTGATCTTGGGGAAATGACCTCATTTCTCTGAGATGTAGTTTTCTTATCTGTGAAATGAGTAAGTCAGAATAGATGATTTCTAAGATCTTGTCCAGATCTAAATCCTTAGATCTGGTTGGGGATTAGTATGGATTGTGCCAGAGAGAGTGAAGAGACAAATCTAGATGGAACAGAGGAGTTTGTATTAGAGGGTAGAGAGGAAAATAGTTGGGTAGCTGAGCTGGATGCCAGCATAAGGTATTTAGATATGACATTATAATGCAGAACCACTTGAAAGCTCTGGTTAGAAATTTCTGTGTTGTTTGGTGATCCATTTCTCCTGAACTGGTAGAGGTTTAATTCTGTATTCTGTTCTTGGCACCCTCCCAATGAGTAAGCAGCTAGACTACAGAATTTCTCTGCCAGGGGGATCTGGCCAGTTTTAGGAAGGAAGTAGGTTGTTTCAAGTTCAGAGGAGAAGGCTCTGGAGCATGAAGCCCTCATGGACAGTCAGCAAAATCTCACCAAGATGCTGCATAAGGTTTTGATGTTTTGCTTTTCTTTCTTGAACTTCAAACAGTAGTGCATATGCCTCATCCCCATTAACTTGGACAGTCTGGCAATTCAAAATACTGATTTCATGCAGTTCTTTTTGCCCCTCAGTTTAACAGTCTTCTCATGGATGTTGGATGCCCAAATGTTATTCTCTCCTTAAGTATTCCCAAGACTAAAAGATGCTATTTTTTTAGACTTTGTATTTATAGCTCATAAGAGTTAGGAGACAGAAGAGAAGTTATTTACTTCATTCTGTATGTGAAGGAATTGAGGCCTTGAGAAATGAAATAGATCTCTAAGGTCTTTTCCATCTCTGTATTTTATAATGCCCCAAAGATCACACAGCTCATTATTGACATATCAGGAATTCACAGCCCAGGGATCCCACCATACCATGGGAAAATTCATTCATACTGAAGTGTTGGTGATTTAACATGTTGTTCCTTTCAGGGGGATTTACCTTTTTGAAGAAAAAATGGGAAAGGATAATGTTTAAATCAAAGGAATGATTCTCTAAGGCTATTGAGTATGGTGAGAGAAGTTTAGAGGCGGTAGTAGACTTCCAATTATATTGTAGAATGCACTAAGACCTTAAACACCACAAAACTAATTGACATATAGAGATTGTCTTAACTTCTTCATTTCTATCATCCCTAATTTCCAGTTAGATGCCAAGTTCTGTTAATTCTAGCCTCAAGATAACTCTGGAATTTATTCTTTCCCCTCCAGTATAACTGTCAACAAAATAATTCAAGCTTTGATTTTTGTTGTTGTTTTTCAGTTGTTTTTATTCATGTCTAACTCTTTGTATCTCCATTTAAGGTTTTCTTGGCAAAGTTACTGAAATAATTTGCCATTTCCTCCTCTAGCTCCCTTTACAGATGAGGAAACTGAAGCAAAAGGGGTTAAGTGACTTGCCCAGGATCACATAGCTAGCATATTTGAAGCCAGATTTTGAACTCATGAGTCTTCTCGACTTCAGGCCTGGCATTCTATCCACATACTATCTAGCTGCCCGTGCTTTTATAATGTTTTACATAGAACATTCCCCCTGCCTTTTGTAGCCACTTTTTTATTAGATTGTAAATTTTGTTTCTTTTATTTTTATATTTCTTCCATATAACATGTAGATACAATTTTGGATAATTATTTTCTGACATTATGCCATCTATTTTCTCTCCATCCCTTGCTTCCTTTCTCATTTTCCTAGATGGCAGGTAATATGTTATAGGTTATACAAGTACTATTGTACAATCCTATTTTCATGTTTGTCATAATATTTTGTTTCTGTTAAAAGTCTTGTTGATGCCTTTTGCTTTTTACTCCTTTTGTCTTTTCCCAGTAGATTCCCACTCTGTATCACCTAGCTTGTTAGAGTGGTCTCTTAATTACCTTTCCCACCTCAAATCTATTTTTACAAGCAATGGGGGGATTGAGCCCAGTCCTTAGAAGAATTAGTAGTGTCACTAATCCAATTCCCAATATGGAAAAAATCATGATGAATAGAAGTATCTTGGAGAATCTTTGGCATGTATACAGGCATTCTTTAAACTGTTTCCAGACTTGCTCCAACTGTTTCCATGACAAAGAGAAGCTTCTTTAATCAACTATGGCTGTGTGGCCAGAACTGAAGTTATATCCAAAAGGCACTCTTCAACTTTTCAACCCTTGCTTTGTCTATCCTTTCGGTTTGACTTCTAGTTTGAGGGTATTCTCATGAGAGAAAATGTGAGGAAAATGACCTTGGACTCTCCCTAACTAAGACCAACAAGTGGCTGGGTGTATGTGGGCTTTGAATCTTTGCTTTGGGGGAGGTCTATGAGTGGGATTCCAGAATAGATTTTTCAGCCAGCCAGCTCAGCATCAAGCATGAGGAGAAACCATCAGAAACCATCAGTAGCTGACATGGGGACTCATCCAGCATGGATGTCACATTTGAACATGGGCTTTGTGGGGCCATTTCTAAGCAGAAACTATATAACCACTTTCCCCAGAGACCAAGATGGTAGAGGGAAGAGTGTATCCTTAACTCACTTGGTGGAAATGTTATATTTTTGATCTGGCTATATCTTTGAAGTAAATGTTTCTTTATAAAAACTGATTGATTCTAATTGCTTAATTAGAATTGGGATGTCAGTTACTAGTAGTTGACAATGGAGAGAATACACCTAAAATAGGAATTTGAGTTCATGGAATTAGAAAAGAGAATCAAGTCCTCAGAAGTATCCATAGAACCCCAAGGAGGAAACAAAACCATCCTTACTCTGGGTGAGTGAGGCAAGGGAGTTCTTACTGCATTTCCCACATTAGAGTATCCCATAGACTCACCAGTATCATACTTTAATACACAACCAGCTCCCCAAAGGCTTCCTTTAGGATACCTTTCCTGAGTTACATCTCCTCTTAGTTCAAGGGTAATTAATTATTCTATATCCCCTCACAGTTGAACACAAGTTTATAGTGTAAGAAAGGCTAAATATAGGCTAATTCTATCAAAAAGTAAAAACAATTAGCAATAAATGTATTCATTAAGATTTCCTTTTGACAAAGCTAATAATTGTTTTGTTATTAAGGAAAATAGTATGCCTTGATTAAAACCCTGTGTTAATAAAAATGAATTTGAAGTTTAACAAATGTATAAATTTTCTACATCTTGATACTCTCAGCAGTAGGGACTTTTAACCTGGGGTTCATGAACTATATTATAACTATATTTTAATATAATTTATTTCTTTTATAATTCTATTCATTCTAGTTTTTTCATTTTAAAACATTATTCTGAAGAGGTTCAAAGACTTCAACATACTTCCAAAGTGGTTCATGATACATAAAAAGTTAAGAACTTCTGCCCTACAGGGTCCTAGTTTAGTTTTTAAAAAATAGTAAAAATCCATTATGGGCATAAAACTATGCTATGCCTTGGCCTATCATTCATGTAGATTGAGGGATTACAAATGGCCATTTGGAGCATGGCATTGATAACCAAAGAACTATTTTGTGAGTTAATACTGCCCTTAATCTTCCATCATTCTCCTCTGTATCTTTGTAGAAATGATTTTCCATTGGCATTGTCCTTGGGAGCCACGTGTCTCTAGTGTGGAATGGTAAAAGACCTGAAGAAGGGCTCCAGTAAATTGGATAGCTACTCTATGGAAGAGAGGATATGGACAAAAATGATTCAATCAAACAATCAATCAACAAGCATTCATTAAGAACCTACTGTGTGTGAGGCACTGTCCTAAGTGCTGGGGATATAAAAGAGGCAAAAGACAGTTCCTGTCCTCAAGGAGGATAAATTTAATGGGGATGGCAACATGCAAACAAATATATACAAAGCTAGCTAAATAAAGGGTACAAAGGGGATTGATGGCAGAGAGATGACATTGGAATTAAGAGGGATTGAGGAAGGCTTCCAGTAAAAGGTGGTATTTTATTGGGAATGTAAAGTAAGCCAGAGAAGTCAGTAGTTGGAGTGGAAGAGGGGAAGTGTTCCAGGCATGAGGGACAGACAGAGAGAATGCCCTGAGGCAAGAGAGAGAGTATCTCTCATTTGTGGAACAGCCAGGAGACCTGTGTCACCAAATTGAAGAACATTATGTCAGAGAAGAAGGTGTAAGAAAACTGGAAAGGTAGGCTAGGACTAGGTTATAAAGGGCTTTGAATGCCAAAACATTTTGTGTTTCTTCCTTGAGGCAACAGGAAGCCACTGAACTGTGATCAAACCTGTCTTTTAGGATGAGAATATGTGAATTAATTGCAATTTCTCTCATTGGAAGAACTTCCATTGATGAAATCTCTGCATCTTTCAAGTTTTCAAATATGAAAAGATGGGTACAATTCCTGCTCTCAAAGATCTCATAGTTTAATGAAGGAGGCAACATACCCACAACTATGTACAAGGAAGATATATACATATTATATTAATCTACATACATATATGTGTAAATATATGACAAATTGGAGATAATTTCATAAGAAAAGTGTCTATTAGCTTATGTTTACAAAGAGGTGTTTGTCAAAATGTTTTATATCCTTATTGTGGGTATTACAGGTATAGTTAAGATCAAAAGAATGAGAAGACTCAAAGTATGCTGGATAAACTCCTTGTGGTGGATTTATGGGAGGATAAGAGCCACATAGGATGGTTATATATGAATCAGTTTTGATCATATTTGTCCCCTTCTCTCCACTCATGGCTGCCACACTAGGTAAGGTCCTTGACTATTGTAATACCTTTCCGATTGTCCTCCCTGTCTCCATTCTCTCCTCTCTTGTATTTCTACTTGTCAGTAAAGTACAAGTCTGACCTTGTCTTTTTCCTCCACTCAACAAACTCCACTGGGTTCCTATTTCCTCTAGAATCAATATTCTAAAGTCTTTCTTGCTATTTTCCATGTACAACATTCCATTTTTCATCTAAAGGACTTTGCTTAGGCTATCTCTTATGCCTGGAATGCATTCCTTCCTTACCTCTGCCTCTTAGAGTTTCTATCTTCCTTCAAAACTCATCAGGAATTCCATCTCCAACACAAGGCTCTCAAAGATTCCCTTCCCCAACTACTAATGCTCCCCACCCATAAATTATCCAATATTTCTTTTGCATATACCTGGGTACGAGATATGTAAATATATATATATATATATATATGTCTATTTATAGGTAATGTATTGTTGTTCATTCATTTTTTCAGCGATGTCTCACTCTTTATGACTCCATTTGGGGTTTTCTTGGCAAAGATACTGGAGTAGTTACCATTTCCTTCTCCAGATCATTTTACAGATGAGGAAACAAAGACAAACAGGGTTAAGTGGTTTGCCCATGGTCACATAGTTAGTAAGTGTCTGAGGCTGGATTTGAACTTAGGAAGACGAGTCCTCCTGACTCCAAACCTATGCTTTATCTGCTCTGTCACCTAGCTGCCTATATGTATTCATATATGTACATAGACATGCTATTTCCTCTGATAGAATGTAAGCTCTTTGAGGATAGAGATTGTTTCATGTTTGTCTTGATATTCTTGGTATTCAGCACAGTTCTTGGCTCACAGGAAGATCTTAATAAATATTTACCTGTTTGTTTTTTGCCTTTCTTTGCCTCCCCCAGTTCTTAGCATAGTTCCTGGAACATCACTAGCTAATAATCTTTCCACTATATGCTAAGGCTGAAAGTTACAGATTCAAAACCAGGTTTTCTGAGGTCAAATCCAGAGATTTTTCTTCTAAACCATGTTACACAAGTTCCAAAACAGCAGAGGAAAAGGAGGGTCTGGTGTTTTGGGGGGGGGGGGACAATGTCTGAACAGTATTTGTATCTGAAGCAAAATGGCTGACTAATAACCTGATTACATGGAGTACTTACATTGCCTAAATTCATTAGAATATTATGTGTGTGACTTCTGTCTGCTGAAGTCAACAACTTTCCGATCCAAAGATCATATTTCCCCAAGTCAGACTAGGAGCTCTGAAAAGACATTTGTCCTCCTTAATACAAGGGTCCACCAATAGGGAACTGTTTGTTCTCGTTGACCTACTATGTGAAAGGGAACCCAAACTATATACCCTGGGGCACCTCTCTATCTCTTAAGTTGAGGATGAAATCCCAAGGGAAAAGTAGGCTTTGATAAAAGCTTGATGAAGCTATGTTGTCTGTATTAGACTTCCAAACAAGCTATTTCCAGGTTTCTACAAGGTTCAACAAAATGTGGCAATATTCATTCCCCATCTGTGATGCTTTCCCTTTTGCACCTGTGTAATGTTCATGATTTTTCCAAGTTGGGAGAGACCTTAGGGATATCATCTAGGTAAAGACATAGTCTGAGAAAAGTGAAGAGAATATCTCTAATTGTTGTTTACTCATTTTCTATCATATCTCACTCTTTGTGATACTATTTGGGGTTTTCTTGGCAAAGATACTGGAGTGATTTGCAATTTTCTTCCCTAGCTCATTTTACAGGTGAGGAGTTAAAGTAAAGAGGGCTAAATGACTTGTTCAGGTCACTGTAGCTAGGTGGCACAGGGGATAGAATGCCAGGCCTGGAGTCAGGAGGACCTGGGTTCAAATCTGAATTCAGATACTTCCTACCTATGTGACCCTGGGCAAGTCACTTAGCCCTTACATTCCTCTCTTAGAGCTGACACCTTTTTTTAATATTAAGACCAAAGATAAGCATTTGAAAAAAAGGTAATTTGTCCAGAGTCACACAGCTAATGTGTTTGAGGTCAGATTTGATATTGAGATGATCAATCTTCCTGCTTCCAGGTCTAGCACTCTATCTACTTTGCCACATAGCTGTCATAATTACATGAATTAAATAAGTGATAAAGAGAGGACTGGGGCCCAAAGTTGTCTAACTTGAAATTCAGGGTCCTTTCCATTATACTACGTGTCCTCACCTACCTTCTTCATTCTATGAGCTCATTGATCCCTCCCAATGGCTTTTGATGGGGGAGGGTTGGCAAGGGTTATTCTTTCTATTTTAAAGATGAAGGAACAGAGGTCCATGGATTTCCTTGCCTGAAAAATGAGGGAATAATAGAAATGAGATATGCACCCATTTCTTTTGGGGGTGGTGAGGATGGGGGAAGGGAAAATCCTGACATACTTTAAAACTTGGTTTCTCCTGCCTACTTATCTCTTAAAGCAAGAGTTATTAACCTGGTGTCCACAGACTGTTTTATCTGTGGATGAATTTCAAGGGGCCAAGAACTTGGAGGAGGAAAAATTACATCTTTATTTTCAGTAACCTTTGATTTCCTTTGAATTCTTTCATATTTTGTTTTATGCATTTGAAAAATATTCTGACTAGGAGTCCATTGGCTCCATGACACAAACATGGTAGGATTTCTGGGCATACAGAAAGTTGGGGGAGAGGATTTTGAGACAGAGAGCTTTGTAGTACCCATCATGCCATGACACACAGTCTGTCATTCAGTCTACCTATGCACAGAACTTGTCCCGTTTTTCATATAACAATGTAAAAAGAGGGCAGCTGGGTAGCTCAGTGGAGTGAGAGTCAGGCCTAGAGACAGGAGGTCCTAGGTTCAAACCCGGCCTCAGCCACTTCCCAGCTGTGTGACCCTGGGCAAGTCACTTGACCCCCATTGCCCACCCTTACCACTCTTCCACCTATGAGACAATACACCGAAAAGTACAAGGGTTTAAAAAAAAAACAATGTAAAAAGAAAGGAAGCAACTGGCAGTTGGGACAGTTCTGGAGGCTTGGATCAATTCATTGTCTGGGATCCACCTCTGGTCTAGGAATGAAGGATTAGCCTAACTTTTCGGTGGTGATTCCAGTCAAAGAAAACACAACCATTGAGAGTGTCAAGCAGAGCTTTCTTTTCTTTTCTTTACTTTTTATTTTTCTTAAGGATCTTTCCAGAGGCAGCATATGAATGATACAGGGTGAAGTCACTCACACACAGAAATGCTCGTGTATTTAACAAATGACATCTTGTAAGTGAAACTAGTTAAACATCATTTAAGTAAGGTCTGGCAGCCAGGTTACAATTTGGACTTTGAGGAATTGGGGGACAAGATGGGATGTTCTCTGTGATAGTCAGTGGCATTCCACACCAGCATCTTCACTGTGGCCACAATTATGAGAGCCCCATTCATTTTTCCGGCATTCCCAGAGGCTATTTTCAGATCCTGTACACTCAACATTATCCAACCAAATTTGTCCAGTACCTTTCAAATGACAACAGTGAAAAAGATAATTAAATCAAAGACTTTCAACTCAGGACAAAACAACTGACAGCAGTCCACATATAATATATATTACATGGTGTGGATAAAATGGCAGGATTATCTAAGAAAGCTAATATTGGAGTCCTAATAAAAGGTTTGGGGAAGATCTTGAGGTTTGCCGCATAGTCATTCAGCAGCTAAGTCTTATGGCTTTTTTTCTTTCAAAATATCTTCCCTTTCTCTTTCTCTCTCTTACTTTTGCCATGACCTCTGCCCAAAATCTTGACATCACACATTGACTACTACAGTAGACTTTTACCTGGTTTTCTTGCCTCTAGTTTTTCCCACTGTCATCACCTCTGCCCTATTCCATATCCACTTACATTCCATACCCTTTGCTGGGTCTGTATTGCTATGTACCTCTCCCTTCTTCCTCCCCCAATGCTTTCTTGCCACTTGTGAAAATGATACCTATACTTTGAAGCTCAGCTTAGGTTCTATTTCCTCCTTTAAAATATTCCTAGAGTGCTGGAGGTCACAATGATCTCTCCCTTCAAGAGCCCTTCTCTGCTGTTCTCCAGGTATCCAGGGCCCTCATGCTGTATTCTAACTGTCCAAAGCTACCTTCTGCACCAACTCAGCTCACTCTGCTTTCCTTTCAAGACCCCCACTACATGTGTTACAACTTCCGTTCCCTATGGGTGTCTAAAGGGTCAATGGAAAGTCATCTGGTTAGTTGATTAAAGTAATTCAAAAGAGTGTGAATAGCTTTTGGACTTATCTTTAGGGGGTAAAGGGTTAGAGAAGAGCTTAATAACCCAAATGAAATTTTTAAGTAATGTGATATTGGGGGAAATCTTTTTAAACTAAAGTTTTCTAAGTCTTTGGCTTCCAATTCATGAAAATCATATTGGAATTGGTAATGGATCCCTCAAATTGGTATCTGAGGAATACTGCCTCATTCGTTTGCTCCCAGTTTGTGACTTACCTCCTCCTTCATTGGCATATCCTTCTCCACTGGAGTAGCCCAGCATACGACAGAAGACAGTGGCATCCTCATTGCCCCAGTCATCATCACATATAGTGCCCCAAGAATTTCTGTAGTAAATTTCAGCCCGGCCTCGTCTCCCTCCACCTGCAATTCTAACACGGGAGTCTGGAGGAGACGGAAAGGTAGAGAAGAAATGCAGGGAAGATGTGAGGAAACCTCTGTTCTGTCCCATAACAATACCCAGTGGGACCCAAAGACAGTTCCTTTGGACCACAAAATAGTTTTGGTTTTACTGACACCCATTGTTCCCTGTACATTGGTTCTGAGATATTGTATATGGACTTCTTGGATTTTGAACTCTTGCTATTAAGTCTCTCTTGGCCACCTTCTTAGCCTTTCAGATTTGGTATCCCTGGGACTTATGACCTGACCCAGAGTGCCTTCTGCTTTACTACAAACATGACTAGGACCATATACTTCTTTCCCTGAAGAGTTCTCACCCTCTTTGGTTTTATTTATTGCTCTTAATTACCAATATATTTTTGCTTTATCCTCTTGAATTCAACTGTCACATTGCATAACCTTGCTAAATGGATAGTGTCACTCTAGAGAGTGTTTTTTAAGTAATTATTTTAATAGAATTAGTTGAATCATATGTACTTCATGCTTCTCTCAGTGAGCACTGCCTGAAATCAGTTAGCCTCCCTCCCTCTCTCCTTCTCTTCTTCTCTTCCTCCTTTCTTCCCTTTCTCCCTTCTTCCCTTCTTCCTTTCTTCTTTCTCTTCTTCCTTTCTTCCCTCCCTTTCTTCCTTCACTCTCACCCCTTCCTTTCCTCCCTCTCTCCCTTCTTCCCTCCCTTCCATTCTTCCTTCCTCCTTTCCTACCTCTTTCTTCCTCAATTCCCTCTCTTCCTCCCTCCCTCCCTTCTTTTGTTGATTTATTTGTTCAAATCTGTCATTTCATTGGTTTAGAGATCTAGCTCCTCCTGAGGAAGGTCTCTCTGACAGTGAAGATCAGGAATCTGCCCTACATCTTATAGACATCTTTGATTAGGGAACCAAGAGATTAAGTGACTTGCCCAGGGTCACTTAGCTAGTATATTTCAGAGGCAAGACTTAAACCTTGCTTGGTCTTCCTGATCCTGAAGTCAGTTCTCCCTTCACACTTGGCATTCTGTCTGAAAATATACCCGAAGCACTACCCTTCAATGGATGGTACCTCTTAGAATTTCAGAGAGCAAGCCTTCCAAAGGGCAGTTACCAGACTGAATATTTGTTGGTCTTGCAAATCCAGTCTGATTAGTCTTGACCAATATCATAGAAGGAAAAAAATGAAAAGAAAAAGAAATTTTCTGAATTGGAGCTAGAGACCATAAACCAGTCCTCTAATATGCCTAGCATTTGCTGTGTGTGCACCTGATTTCTAAGGCAAAGAACAATACTGTAATATGAGAAAAAATAATCAAGATCATCTTTTGGTAGCTAGCTCCCTCTCATCTCTGCCTGTTCTTAGATAGTGGAGTCAATGAAAAGACCCAATATTTCAAAAAGTCTGTGGCTTTTTTTTTTGGTATGAGCACTTCCTCAACCAACACAGATCTCAAAGCCTTTAATAGTTTCCTTAATCCAATCCATAAAATGGTGACCAAGCTTCTGTGGGTGAATCTCCGAGTCTCTGAGCTAGAATAAGATGATGGTTCATTGCTGGGTCTACCAAATGACTATAGCTTTTGGGACCCAGAGCCATATCCAGGCCATGTTGCGATATTAGAAGATTTTAGTGTCTTCCTCCCCTAACAGATAAATTAAGATAAAAGTGGACATACCTTGTTGTCTCGGCTCACCTGTGATGAAAGAAAGAAACTGAGTTATTCTGAAGGCAAGCCATTCTGAGTTTCCTTTCTTTCCTGCAACTGCAATTGGTAGGGGGCAAGGAAGGAGATCAAGTTCTCCCTTGACTTGCCAGGGCATCTATCAGTGAATGGGATTAAATTGAAATGAGTTATAGGAATTTATTAAATTTGCTTTGGAGAGGCTTTCCAGCTTATAACTATTCTCCATCTCTACTCCTAGACAAAAAGATATGGGCTTAATTTTCAGTCCAAAGGATTTAGGTTAGATCTAAGGAAGAACTTTTCAGGTACTAGAAGGTGATAGGGAGGGACTATAGAATCTTCTCTAGAGGGCATTGTTTGATATTAAGTTGAGGTCCATCTGTTACGGAGAGGTTGACTGGGATCCTCCCTAATGTCAGGACACACAGACACACAGACATACACACACACCAAAAACCAGCAAAAATCAGCCTTACCCTTCTGTCCTTTTTCTCCTTTGGTGCCTGCTAAGCCAGGTTCTCCTTTATCCCCTATTCTTCCTTGGGCTCCTTTCTCACCTGGTATACCTACAGCAAAGAAAAGAGGCAGTAGGTGATTCCTATCCCAGTATTTTTATAAAAGTTACCTAATCGATGTTGAGAGGGACAGGATAGGATGAGAACTGGCAGGGACTGAATATTCAATTGCATGAGATGTTTCAGCTCTGTGAGATTCCTACTGTCCTCAGATTCCACATTGAGGTAAAAAAAATGACATTAAACAGTGGAATTTAGTAGGAAAAACACAGATTTGGAATCAAAAGACCTAATTTCAGCTTCAGTTATATCTCCTACTAATCGTGTGACTATGAGTAAGTTATTTAATTCCTCTGGGCCTCAAATTTCCTCTTACATGAAATGAGGTGTTTGAACCAGAGGATATTTGTCAGAGTTTCTCCCAATATGGCAATTTATATATAATTCAGCCACTAAAATTGGTACTGCCTCCCTGTCCAAATTTGTGATTAAAAGAAATCAGGAAGTACGCCTAAGGAAAATCAGACCACCTGTCCAAAAGAAATTATATATTCTCTTCTCCTTCCTTTCATAATCTTTTAAAAAATTTATTTATTTTAAAAGTATTTTCCCATGTTTACGTGATTCATTTTCTTTCCTTCCCCCTTTCATAATCTTTAAGGTTAAATATTCCCAGAATCTTGAAGGCTATAAAAATCTGTCAATTAAATCAGTTTAGCTGAAGAGTATCAGTAAAACTGGTTATTTGCCCTGATATAGCTCAAAATGGTCTGTTTGACTGGCAGTCAAGTGATTGAAGTACCCCATCATCCAGTTGGCTATTTTTCAATTGGTGAGACCATAAAAGCCCGAAGAAATCAGCAGGATGCTTGTCTCCCTGGTTATGTCCAGCTATCTTGGCTTCCATGATGCATGTCTTTGTGGAGTAGCCCTAGTCCGAATATGCTGTCTCGAGGCAGATGGGGGATAGAGCAATACATTTGTAGTCAGGAAGACTTGGGTTCAAATCTTGACTTAGATTGAGGTGTGTGCTCCTGATAAAATCATTTTAAGCTTCCTGGACCTCAGTTTTTCCATCTGTAAAATGAAACCATTGGATTGGAGGGCCTCTAAGGTCCTTTCTAGATCTAAATATATGATGCTATGCTTCTGGCCTGGTGGGAACAAGATAAGGTGGTGCAGCTTTTTCGGAGAGTAAACAGGTATATGAGTTTCAAAGGTGAAAATGAGGTGATTTGAACAGAACCTTTTAGATCTGTGATTTTAGTCTCTTTCATAGTTGCTGAACCTAGTTACCTCATTTTATCCAAATGTATTACATATGTATATATGCTAAATATTTTGCTATTATTATAAGGCTCTTAACAGGCATTTAGTAATTCTTTACCAATACCTTCCATTCCTACCACATCCCAGTTTGAGATGTGTTTCCATTATTCTCTTCCCGTTGGGACTCCCAAAGATCTGCTGACTTCCTTGAGGTCCCACCGTTCTTGGGGCTAGTATAAGAACCAGAAGCCCTGGATTTCCATATAGTCCTTTCAAGTCCATTATGACTTTGGGGAGAGGGGGAGGAAGGAGAAAAGGGAGTTGCTGGTGTGTATTTCAAAGTCAGGAAGACCTGCCATTTGAATGCAAAGATTCTAGTCATTTCTCTGAGAAATTAAAATCAAGCAAGTACTCTACCTGCAGCTCCAGCTTCTCCTATTTTTCCTTTTTGTCCTTGACTCCCTAAGAGAAAAACAAAAAAGAAAAAAAAAAGAAAAAAGGGGAGAGAAGATAATAAAACTTAGATATTAGACACTTTTAATCTTAAGCCACCTTCTACTTATTGTCTGATTAATGCAGGAGGGAAGATACATTGGTGCTCTTGGATTTTTAAAAGGCCCCTTCACTTAGCATAAATGGAGACAGAATTGCAGATGAATACTAGCCTGTGTCTTCACATCCAACAGAACCAAACAGGGCTATAAAATTTGGCTCTTCAGGTCTCATATTCCCTGCCTGAGCCTGGCTGATACACAGTAAGGCTTTTAAAAAATTAATTTTACTTATTTGTTTGTTACATTAAAATCTCCAGGTGTCTTCTCCCCTCTTTCCCTTCCATGCACAAGAGAAGGCATCCTTTGACAAAAATATATACGTATATATAAATCCGTGTCTTGTTTATTTCTGTTTATCAATTCTTTCTCTGGAGACGGACATATACAAGTTATTCTTCAATTAATATTTCTAGTGTATATATTTTGACCTGGTAAAACCACTATGAAATTTGTTTCCTAAGGTGATCAGGAAAAAGGAAAAGAACCTGCATATTCTAAAATAGTTATAGCGACTCTCTTTGTGATGGCAAAGAATTGGAAATTGAGGGGATACCCATCAATTGGGGAATGGCTGAAAAAATTGTGGCATATGATTGTATGTCACAAGAAATAATAAGCAGTTTAATTTGAAAAAAAAAACATGGAAAGACCTATGTGAAGTTATGAAAAGTAAAATGAACAGAAGGAAGAGAATTATATGTTATGTAGGAATTCAGCAGTACTGTTAGGTGCTTCCCATGTACAGAACATTTCTGTTGCTAGACACATAGGGAGGCACAAAGCTTAGAAACACAGGCATGGTTCTGGTTCTCAGAAATGACCATCTAGTGCAGGGGTTGGCAAGGTATGGCTCTCAAGCCACATCTGGCTCCACCTCCTGACAGGCCAGTCTGGGCAGAGCCCCAGGATGTGCCCCAGGGGGCCCTTCAGCCCCTGCCCCATATTCCAGCGCCTTCCACCTCCATCCTCCTCCTTCTGCAGGCATTTATGGCTCTCACGGCCAAAAAGGTTGACAACCGTTGATCTAGTGAATGCACATAGCTAGCTATCAGAATATAAGCTCTTTGATGACCAGAACAGTTTCATTTTTGGTCTTGTATTCTCAATACCTAGTATGGAGTTGTTCACACAGTGGGAGCTAAATAATGCTTTTTGGGCACGCAGTAGCTATGAACACAATAATACATGAAGGCACTGGAGAAATCCAAAGTGAAAGTCTGAGGGAAAACTTTTTAAAGATGGTGGAATCAGGAAAGACTTCATCAAAGAGGGGGCAGAATTTGAATTGGGCTTTAAAAGATAGGTAGGAATTCAATAGACAAAAGTGGGGAGGGGGGCTTTCAAACATAAAGGGCTGAACAAATGCTTGGAAATAGGAAAACAAGTATATTCTGGAGACAGACAGTAGAAATCAATGGGTAAAACAGAATTGAGATTTTTTTTTTTGCATCATTTAGTCATTTCAGTCATGTCCAATTCTTTGTGATCCCATTCGGGGTTTTCTCAGTAGATCCTGGCCTGGTTTGTTATTTCCTCCTCTAGTTTATTTTAGAGATGAGGACAAACAGGGTTAAGTGACTTGTCCAGGGCCATGCAGCTAGTAAATTTCTGAGGCTAGATTTGAACAAAGATTTTCCTGACTCCAGGACTAGCTTTCTATCCATTGCACCATCTAATTACCCAGAGGCAATATACAGTTTGCCATCTCATTCATAAAGAATGAAAGCATTAAGTCCCAAGATATATTTTTTGATGGGAGTGGACACAGGGGACTCAGTCAGGACATGGCAGCCATTATGAGCTTTGGATGCACATAGTAGGAGTCTAGCAAAAGTTTGATTAATTTGAAGGATCTGTGTGTCCTATCAGGATTAAAGTCAAGAAGAGAGAACATTTTAGTAGAGTACAGCAATTGTTTGTAGTTCTGGGAAGGATAATAATTTTACATTTGGAAATATAATTGTGTCAATATGTAAAAAATATTGACAGGGGCTTGGTCTCTACTGTGAGATAAAATTCATACATTATATCATTTATTAGGATTCAAGCCAGAAGTAAAGACTGGAGAGGGACAGCTAGGTGGCTTAATGGACAGAGATCCAGTCCTGGGTTCCATCATGACTTCAGACACTTCCTAGCTATGTGATCCTGGAGAAGTTCTTTAATCTCGATTGCCTATCCCTTACTGCTCTTCTATCTTAGAACTTGTAAGTAAGGGTTTTTTTAAAAGAAGGAGGAAAAAAAAAGATCGGGGCATCCTAGTTCAAATGATTGGCCCCAACCCTAGAAATGCAAAATCTCTAGTTACAGAGTAAGACTTTGCCATTCAGGTTAGTGAAGTTTTTCTTGCATTAAATATCTGCTTGAAGGGATCATAGTACAGTTGTACTTTATGGGAGTTTAGACCTTCCAGGGAGTTTGGCATTCCTCTTTCCCAATTATAGCCATTTTATGATAAGACATTTAGATAAATTGTCTCTAGTGAACTTTTTGATTTTAATACAGATCCTGAGAATATTTCTGAAATCAGACATAATTTTTGAGGATCATTTTGTTCAGTATTTATTGCTGAGATAGCATAATACATTGAAAAGGGCCCTGGATTTAGAGTCAGAACACCTGGGTCAAAATGCCACATTCATATCCTATGATCATACATAAGTCTAAGTTGAAAGGGACCTAAGGGGCCCTCTAGTTTATTAGCTTCATTTTTCAAATGAGGAAACTTTACCATAGGGAAATAAAATGGTTAATAAGGCAGTATCAGAGTTTGGCTTTGAAATCAGATCCTTGACTCCAGAATCAGTGCTCTTTGACACGCTGTCATTTACCATACATGTGACCTTCAATAAGTCACTTATCTTTTATGGCCTTCAGTTGGTCTAGATGACTTTTAAGGTTCTTTCTAGCTCTAGATTTTTGACTGTGTGACTGTAATATGATACCAAATCCAGAAACACACAGTTATCTCTTCCACCTTATAGGGGTTAGGGACACAGAACCCCTGCAATCTGGAAAAGTCTAATAAATATTTTTGGCCTTTCCTTCATACCAGAGAAGTATGAATTTTTTCTTTTTCTTTTATGAGATGTTTATAGTACATTATTGTAAATTTTGGATTTAGTATGTATTTCTGAGTTTCTAAACTTTTTTATGTCATCTTCTGGCCTTCAAATGTCATTTGTGACTTTCACAAAACTCCTCCAAAATTTCCATTTAATTTCTTTTTTTTAATCCTTACCTTTCATCTTAGAATCAATACTGTGCATTGGTTCCAAGGCAGAAGAACAGTAAGGGCTAGGCAATGGGGTTAAGTGACTTGACCAGGATCATATAGCTGGGAATTATTTGAGGCCAGATTTGAACCCAAGACCTCACATCTCTAGGTCTGGTTCTTAATCTACTGAGTCACCTAACTGTGCCCTTCCCCATTTAATTTCTTATTGCCAACCTGTGATATATTGACATTGTGATGGTAAAATATATACATATGTATATTTATAAATACACACACATACATAATCAGATATCAGTGAGAGGGACTATTCCTAGGACAATTAAGTGAATTGGCATACCTTTGTTTTCTTCTGGAACACCCAGAATTTATGTTCTCCTGATAGATTAATGCCTTTTTACATAATGAAGAAAAAATCCATTTCAAAGTTGGCCCAAGTTAATCAAAACTGGACAAACACCATAGTTCTTTTTTATTTGGGGAATACCAACATCCTGACACTGGAAAATATGTCTATAAATATTACTAGGAAAAGATTACTAGATTGTAACATCAAGCTTCTATTATCAACTTAATGAGTTCCTTCCAGGCTCCTGGTCAATGGGAAAACCCCTCAGAAGTGTATCTCTCAGTCACCACAAGAGGCTACAGATTGAGGATATTTGAATTGTTTTCACAACTGGGAATAATATAGTAGAGTTATACATAGATTTATGTAAAATTTAATTGCTGTGTGTCTAAATTTAGAAAATGTAACATTATCCCTACTTTGGTTGTAAGAATTAATGACTAATAGATAAATAGATAAATAGATAATCTTTTTTTTTTGTAGCCTGGTTGAATGCAAATGGGAGTCATGATTTTTGAACCATGGAAATATGGAAGTATCTAAAATATCTACCTGTACAAAGTGTTCCTCCCCCCCCCCCAAATGGAGGAAGTGGTTTTTTGGTTGCGTTTTAAAGGATGGAGAGAAAATAGATAAAAAGGAGGAAAGAGGATATTCTAGGAATAGGGAACAGTATAAGCAAAAACAGGAAACTATGAAACATCGTGTGTGTGTGTGTGTGTGTGTGTGTGTGTGTGTGTGTGTGTGTGTGTGTGCTCGCGCACGTGGGTATGTATCTGTCTGTTTGCTAGGAGAGGTGGATAGTGTATTTTGTCTGAGAGAATAAAAATGGAAGGAGAAATATAAAATGAAGCTGAAAAGGTAGAATAGTGTCAGGCTATAGAAGGCTTTGAATGCCAGGCAGAGAAGTTTGAATTTTGCTTGATAGTTGCTAGGTAGCCACACTGAAGATATTTGAATAGAAGAGACCATTTCCAGATTTTGGGATTAAAAAGTTCTGCTAAAATTTGAGGGGGAAAGAAGAGAGGAGAGAAAATATGCAAGGGGTCTATTCTAATAGTCTTGGTGTGTAGCAATGAGAAATTCATGAGAGTATTGACAACTGAAAGAGAAAAGACATGTAAGTAATGTTATGGAGGTGAAATCAAGACAATTTATTAGATAAGTAAGGTAGAAGGAGGAGTCAAAGAGCTCCATTGTTAATAACAGGAGAGACTGGATGAATGGTGGTTCCACAATCTGAAATATAGAAGTCAGAAGGCAGAGCATGCTTATGGGGAAAAAATGACTGATCTCAGTTTGAGCCATATGAAGTGCAAGCTCTATGGAACATCCAGGTGTAAACATCCTTCAGGCAGTTGAAGATGAAAATATCGAACCCATTGGGTCTGGGTGGAGAGATCTGCAAAGAATTGGTTCTGTGGAAATTAATGAGATTTTCAAGGGAAGCAGTAGAGAGCCAAGAAAGAATTTAAGGGAACATTCACATCAAGAGGTCAGGCATGATAAAGCAAAAGAAACAGAGGAAGGGAGGGACTCTGAAATACTGAGAAGAGAGAAGATTCAATGGAAGTATAGTCATAGAATCAAAGATTTATAGTGGAAAGCACATTAGAGATCAGTTAATCCACCCCTTCCTTTTACATATGAGGAAACAGATACAGAGAAGTTAAGTAACTTGTTCGAGGCTGCATTTTCAACAATGCCAAAAGCTATGAAAAGGAGGATGAACATTTAAACAAAAGGCGAAAGAATTTGGTTTTAGAAAGTTATTGGTGACAACTGGAGATTAGTTTCAGCAGTATATTTGGGGCAAAATCTAGGTTGCAAGGAGCAGAAGAAACAATTATTGAGAAAGAAGTGGAACTAGACAGAAAATTCTTTCAAAAAGTTTAGCAGTAAAATGGGGGAGAAGGATGAGAAAATAGCTGGATGTGGCAGAAGGGTAAAGAGAAGGTTTGTTATTCAAGAGACTTGATCATTTTTGTAGTTAAGTAGGAAGAATACATTGGAAAGGGAGAGACTGAAGATGCCTAAGAGGAAATAGATGACAACTGGAGGGAAGTCCTAGAGGAGGCAGGAAGAAATGGGATCAAGTGTGAGTTGTATACATAACTTTTCTTTGAGTAGTAGAAGAGAGAATATGGATGGTAATTCTGAGAAGTTATGTAAAAAAGAGAACTCTTGTCAGATGACTGCCATCTTCACAGGGAAGAAGACTGAATCTCTAGTGACTGCTTAATTGTTAGAATCAAAGGGTCCTTTCTCAGTACTCTTCACACAGTTAATAAGACCAGTCCTCCACTCAGATGATATCCCTATCTATGCCTCACTACATACAATCAAAGCTTAATAAGTATTTGCTAAATGAGTTCATTGTGACTAAATATTCAGATGTGGAACTGTCACTCCCTAAATGGAGGATATTGCAAATGAGAAAAAACTGAACTAATGCAAGTACTCTGATGATTCCAGGGGAGCTAAATTGGAGAATGCATTTTTAAAAAAAGAAAACTTTTTTTTTTAACAGAAGGGACAGAGAGATGAAGATAGAGAGAACCTAGGTTATGATGACCTGGAGTGTTAATGATACTGCCTGCCAGAAGTGCTTGTGACCTGGCCAATGTGTTGATTTGTTTTGTTTAACTGTAATTTTTGTTACAATGGAAGTGTCTACTGAGAGTGTGTGTGTGTGTGTGTGATGACTGACTCTTTTAGAAATGATAGTGATAAAATAAAGGTATTAGTAAAATAGCTCAATATATCATATAATACATATGAAATTTCAAACGTGTGAGATTTCATATATGTGTGTGTGTGTGTATTCCATATATGCAGTATTAGATGAGTGCATGAGGTAATTCAGTGGACAGAGAACTGGCTTGGAAGCCAAGAATACTGGTTTTCAAATTCTGACTCAAATACATACTAGCACTGCCCTTGGGCTATGAGATAAGATAATTAATCTGTGACTCGAGGTAGGACATATACCTTGTGTATCTGTGTGTGCATGTATATGCTTATACACACATATATCTACATTCTATAGCATATAATTGCAGGCTATATTATATATACACAGATATGGTATGGTATTACTATGTACATATACATAGAACCCCTCCATAGGTTTGTCTTTTTATACATGTGCAGACATTTATAATACATTCACATACACGTGTGCATACATGTATATGTGCACATATAATATTGGATAAATTGCCCAACCTTTCCTTATATAGTATGTTTATGTATGTTTATATGTATGCACTTGTATGTTTATGTTTATACAAAGAATTATATCCATGTGATATATGTCTATATAATAGACAATATATGTGCCTATGTATATATTTATATGTATAAACACATTTAATATTGGATACATTGATTAAGCTTTTCATTCATATATATGCAAAACATACATGCACACATTTGCATATATGCAAATTTCACATATCATGCTGTCCATGTGACATTTATATGACATACATATGTATGTATACACATCTTTTACACACATATAACCTTGGATAAATTGCATAACTCCTTCCTCTCCATCTCTCTCCATCTCTCTCTCTCTCTCTCTCTCTCTCTCTCTCTTTCTCTCTTTTTCTCTCTCTCTCTCTCCCTCCCTCTCCCTCCACCTTTCCCTCTCTCCCTCTCTCTCTTTCCTTATATACACAAACACATTTTGTGTTAAACCTGCTGACAGGCCCCACCACTTGGTTGATTCCTCCTTCACAACTGACCAATGAGAAAGTAAAAGATTCTTCCCCAACTGTCAGTATTAAATAAACTCAGTTTTTTAGATGTAATGAGTATTAGTAAACTCAAACTATTAAAGATGTTATAACTGACTGTGATTTGTTGGTTGTGATGTTGATCCTGATGATAGAAGATCAATAATCACTTGAATGAGCTTGATGAAGGAAAGGAGAAGTTTTAACTGACACCTTTCCCCTAAGAATCTTCAATACTGATCAGGTCAGTACAGCCTCCTCTCTTTTTTACTTATTTAATGAAGGTAAACAAGGAGAGGAAAAGGATGGGTTGAAATAAAGAGGAAAGAGGGATTGGGAATTTATCCTAGAAACTTGCTTAACTAACTAAGCCTAGAATAAATCTTGGAGTTTTCAGATGAAGCTGATTCACTGATGTTGCCAGGCTAATTGCCTTAGCCATGTCTAAAAGGCCTGACTTCAGTTTCTGGATGTTCAATTCAAGTTGGCTTGGCTTAACAAAGTTGATCTTCAATATTTATCTTCTTGTTGGTGTTTAGAAAGTTGTATATTATTGATAATGTATAGGGATGGATGCTGAAAGCATTGGATGAGCAATGAGCCTAGGTAACTCTTCTTATAAAGTATAAGTTAACCTTAGCTTAGAGGCAATTTTGAAATGCCTACCCTCCCACCATTCTCCATACCGAGACCCTGAGTATAGGAATCAGCCTCGATTTATAGGGTGCACTTAACAGACTTTTTGGTCTCATGCCAGCTCATACCACCCCTGCATTCTGCATCCAACCTCAGTAACTGGCAACTCTCCTGGCTCAATAGGGCTTCTTGCAAAAGTATTTACAATTATATCTATGTGACATATGTCTGTAAAATACATAATATATGTGTATTAGATATAGATCTTAATGTCACAGAGCCTCCAATCCAACACTCTCTTTGTCTATATGAGGAAAGTGAAGCCTAGAGAAGTTGGGTGATTTATCCAAGGTCATAGAGGCAGAGTATCTTAGATGGAATTTCAATAGGTATTAACTTCCCTTTTCACGTGGAACAGGCTAATCTCAAAAAGGACAATGAAAGAATTTTTGTGTAAAGAAAAAAGAATTATATCAATTGGCCAAGGATATAATTTGTTGCCTCTGTTATTGATGAACATTTTGATGCCTAAAAGTGGCAGGAAAAGAATTTTGGTTTAATAAGCATTGCTAAAAGATGCAAATGAAAAAATAGTTTTTAGATGGAATTTAAAAGTTTCATACAGAAAATGATCAGTGTCATAACTATAAAGACAAATCACTCCGCAATAAGATATAACAACTTCTGTCTCATTTTTTTAAGTGAGCAGTTTGATGGTTTAGAGGAGCAAGAGAAAAAAACTTTTCAAAATTAAAAATGGGAATGGCATTTGTATAAAGAAATAGTTTCAAGGACATAAAATGGAAAGGAAGAACCGTGTTGAGAAATTTGTGCTATAGGGCATTATGGTCTTGAAAGATCCAGGAGATAGGAGACAGAAGCTGGGTTGTTATGGTGAAGAGATTGAAAACCCTGGTAGAAAACTTAGCAGATAGTAAAAAGTGTTTTATTGGAGTTGCTTGAAGAAAACAGCAACAAGAGCAGTCATCTGAAGGAAAAGTTAATTGATTTCTCATTGACTGGACAAAAAGCTCACCATCATTGAATTGGAGCTTCAGTGCCAGATATCACTTTTCAAAACCTTCTAGAGTGGAAGTAAGGAAAAGCCTGAGATGTGACTATTTTATTTGCAGCTCTCTTCCTCTCTGTCTGGAAAGCAAAAACTCAAAAAGAGAGAAGTTTTCAGCTGATGTATAGGACAAGATCTTCAGATTTAATTCAATAATGTAGAATCTTGGTAAATAAAGAGTTGGCTAAGTTCAACTGCCTTGCTTATTGAGGCAACTTGAGGTCTTTTGTTGCAATTTATGTTGCAATTTGATTGGACAATATAAAATTGGTGAGTGAATACAAGCTGGGTTTGGCTTATATTGCCCAGAAATAGTCAACCCAAAAAATTTTGCAATTTTTTGGCTTAAAGGGAATTAGAAATGATCAGGTAACAGTATAAGTGATAAAGTCAGAATCAGACCTAAGAACTTAGACCCTAAGCCTAGCCTGTTTTTCCCAAAAACATTCCACACTTATCCTCACTGAACACTGAGGAAATGAGGAGCACAATACCTGCCAATGGAGGATAAGCATACACATGCATGTGTGCATGCGCACACACACACACATATCTTTCTTTAGAAAATCTGTAGCCATCTTGAAATCCAAATTTGGTCAAATACTTGTTTTTCCTTGGCATCATGAGAAGGAAATAAACTTTTAATAATATGAATATGAATAGAGTTGTTGCCATAGAAACAGTGGCAATAGACCATTGGTAGAATAAAAGGCAGAAAATAATCTATTCATATTTACTGAACATTTGAGAAAAATTTCTGATTATGAACCTGGTTACTTGTTAAGCAATCCCATGAGGCAGCAGATCTCAAACTATGATTTAACAATTAGGGAGTATAGAAATAGGTATCATTAGAAATTGGGTCAGGCACAGGAATCCAGTGTTCACTGACTCTAGGTTGAGTCTTTCACTCCAAGTTTTCCAATGATGAGAGATCAAAGGGAGGTCCACCAAAGGAGGTGAGGAGAGAGCAAGAACAAAAGTCCAGTTTAGGAGACCCTGAGCTGGATGCCTGCCTGGTTCAGGCAAGGATAATACAATCTTAGATTTAGAGGTGAAAGGAAGTTTAGCAGTCTTCCTATCCAAACATGCTGTTTTATAGGTAGGGATAGACAGACACAACAGAGATTCAGAGAGAAACAGACAGACAGAGACAGACACAGAGAGAGACAGAGACAGAGGCAGAGAAAGACAGACATAGAAAGACAGAGACATTGACAAAGAAAGAGAGAGGAAGAGGAGGGGAAAGAGAGAAGGAAGGAGGGGAAGAGAAAGGGAGGGAGGGAGAAAAATTGCCTGGAGGATGGCTAGCTCTAGAAGAGGACAAGATGTTAGGAATCAAAACCTAAAGGAAAGGGAAAAATCTTTAATATAGAAAGCTCTTTCTTTCAAAGGAAGAAGTAGACTACTTGTCATAGGATCATAGATTTAGATCAGAGAGGAGACCTTAGGCCAAGCCCTACATTTTACAAATGAGGGAATAGAGCCCCAGAAAAGTTAAACTTTCCCAGATACTAAGTGACAGAGCTAGGATTTGCACCTAGACCCTCTGCTTCCAGATTGGTTCACACCGGGTCTCTTAGACCTGAGATGGGGAACTATAAGACAATTCTGAAGCCCAGGAGAATAACTTGTTCAAAGCGAGGAGGAGGGGTAGATAAGAAAGAGACAAGCCTATGGGAAGCTTGGGGATCCCACAATCAGAATTATAGGTTGAGGGAGCAGGTTTTGGAAGGACCGAGACTTCTGGTAATCTTAGAAAATTGTGGGAAAGAGGAGCACAATACCAGGCAATGAAGAATAAGTGTGTGCATGTGCACACATGCACATACTCATACACACACACACACACAACACACAAACATATCTTCTTTTTGGAAATTTGAATTTTGTGGCTAACTTGAACTCCAAGTTTGATCTAGCATGCAGATGAGATAGGATTAGACCAGCCAACTGAGGACAAGAGCTAGAAAAAAAGGAAGAAACTTGGTCAGGCAAGTGAGCAACAAAAAACTGGAGATTTTGATCCTACTACATTTGGTTATGGGACCAGTCCCAAATGAAAGAAGTTCTCTGTAAACTTATCAACTTCCCCCTTTGTATAGTAGTAAAAATAAATATCCCCTCCCACCCCAAAAGGAGAATTTTGCATTCTTAAGAGGAAGCAGGACAAGAAAAAAGGGGAAAAATATTGTGTCTTCTTTTGATGGAAAGGCTCTGGGGACAGGAATCTCAGTTGAGGATGCATTAGGAATGAGAAGCTAAAAAGAGGCACCAGCAAGTCAAGTCTTGGGGATTGCTGGGATTGCTGGCTGAGGAGTAGGATGGGTCTCATACGAGAGGAAATAGGAATCAAGGTGTAAAGGGGATATTAAAAGAAAGCCAAGAAATGAAGTCAAGGAAGAAAAGAATTGCTTCCCAAAGGTGATTCAGCTCTTTCCCCTAACTAAGCCCTAGTTAGTTTCTTATGAGTTGCCAATGGATTCTCAGCCCATACCAAAGACCATGCCCTAAAAGATTTATTACTTTAACTTCTGCCTTAAAGCCCCTCTTTCCTTTGGTGGGCTTCCTCTCCTGATCCACTCTTTCAGAAAGGCAGTAATTATGCCTCACTTCATCCTCTACTCTTTCTATATTCTAGTTACCATCATTAACTGCCTTGTATTTACATAAGATCCCTTTTGAACTCATCCTCACTTTCTTGTTCTGGAACCAAAATCCCATCACCTATGGATATGGATATAGCTCCGCTCACCAACTAGGCAACTTTCAGAACCAAAATATCCCTCCTTGGCAATCACTCCCATATATACGGTTAACTCTTAACATTTGCATAAGTTATGTTTGCAGAAAAAGATGCAACAGTCAAAAACATGAATGTTGATACATTGAATCTCTGGGAAATAAAAGGTTGCATTCTTGGAACTGCCAAAAACTATAATCTTTTGCTAGAGATTGCTGAAAATACATTTTTCTGCATGCAATTCTTTATAACAAAACATCAATTCTGATAATACGCATTTTTCCTAACATAGTAACTATAAAATAATCCATAAAATATAGTACACAAAATAAAATTGGTAACATGCAAAACTGTTTTCTTCACTAATAAGTCCTTAGAATTATATGACCTGTTGAGCTAACATCTTAATAATCTACCATGGCCACCCTCTGAAAACCAAGGGAGAGGATGCTGGGACTTTAGTAACTGTTGTCAGAAAACAGAGATTGATTATGTCTCCACATCATTTCCAACACTTCAAATGTATAGGGAGTTCTTTACAATTGTAGGATGAACAAGACCAGTAAAGTAAATACAAGAAGTAGGTTACCAGCTGCTCTACAAACTTGCACACATCATGCCTCTCCTTCTTTTTCTCTGCCATGAAAAACTGCAAATGTACATAGTTGCCAACAGAAAAATGAAAATAAGGTTACTAACAAAATCACGATAATGTTTTAAGTCAGAAAAGTTAAGTGAGATTTGCGAATCTTGAGGATTGACTATATATTATTTCCTCCTATTAGAATATAAACTCCTTGAGAGTAGGAATCTTTTGTAGTTTTTGATCACCCTCTCCCCCTCAATACTTTACCTTTCTCAGTTTTTGTGACACTTTTCTCCCTATACTTTCAATAACCTCAGCGGCTCCCATGGATTTAACTCTCATATCTATACAGATGACTCCTAGATCTAAATATCGAGCCCCCATCTCTCTCAACAACTTCACTCCTATATTAGAAATTGCCTTTTGGATATTTCAGACTGGTTCTCCTTAAATCCATTGTCTAAAATTAAGCCAATAATCTTTCCCCCAACCCTTCCCCAAGGAAGAAGAATTGGATGCAGCTTGTCCATAATGGGTCAGATAGTCTTGAGGCTAAAGAGCACTTCCATATAAAGATAGTATTACTTGGCTTTGAGAGATATACTTCCCATCATACTCCTAAGGAGGAATACACCCAACAGTCAGTTTGCCAGTATTATCAAGGTGCCTCCCTAGATGAGTTCAGAAAGCAGTCTACTTAAGATATTCTCACAGAAAAGTGAAGTCAATTTGGAAACTGCCATGTAATAAAAATCAGAGAAGGAGGATGTCAAAACAGATGAGGCAACTGGGAATTTTTAAAGAAGGACTATGGGATGTTTTCAAATTTATAGAGGAAGAAAGTTTTGGCCATTCCGGTGCACTTAGTAAAACCCCTAATGCTAAAGAGTAGGGATTCACCATGCTATTCTGTTTTTCTTAACTGTAAATGGGAATAATAACAGCATCTACATTAAAGGGTTATTGTGAGGATCAAATAAGAAAATATTTGTAAAGTGCTTAGCACAGTACTTGGCACATGGTAGGTACTATATGAATGTGTATTCACAAACCTTACCCCTATGCTTGGGAAAATTTTCAGGAAGAGAGGTGATGGTTGGGCTCATGTGCCCAAAAGACTAAGTAAGGAATGGAGAAAGGAGCAGAAAGGATTGATAGGAAAGGGATTAAAATAAAGATAGCTTTCCTTGACTTTTTCTAAGTTGTGGGAAGATGTTGCAGTGGCCTGAGATCCTGAACGTTCTGCACAGGAATCTGACCTCCTGGGTTCTTATTCATTCTTTATTACCTGTGTCTCCTTTGTCTCCTTTTGCACCTGGTGCTCCTGGTTGACCAGACAAGCCTGGAGGCCCTAAAGAAAAAAATGAAACACAGAAATGGTTAGAAGTGGGTAAAGGTAGCCTTCAGGAGTCACCATAAAAACTAAGAGATGGAATAGTAGAAGGTATGCTTGTTGAATATAGGGATGGTCTGGTTTTTGTCTTTGTATCCTTAATTCCAAGCACAGTGCTTGGCACAATGTAAGCCATCACCAAATGCTCATGGAATTGAATTGAATTACCTGGTGGTCCAACAGAGCCATTTTTGCCAGGTTCTCCTTTTGCACCAGAAGCTCCTGGTAAACCTGCTATGCCAGGAATGCCATTAACTCCAGACTGACCTGAAAAATTCAATAAAACTTTCAATTTTGTGGTCCTTTTATTGAGGTTGTTGGAAAAAACTTAAGATATCTTCTGGGCTCTTGTCCTCAGACATCAAGAATTTACCCTCCCCTCTCATAAACATCCCAGAATACCCCTTTAAAAATCTCACTTCAATAAATCTCAACTGTGACTCAAATAACCCTCTAGTAAAGGGGAGCTGGGAAAGGGGTAGGGGTAACAGTTGTTTTCCCATCATGGAGACCTGTTTATTCATTTTTAAAATCTACTACCAGATCAAAGATGGTAGGACTTATGAGAGACTTATTAGAGACTACACTTTGGATTTTGATAGTATTTTTCAATTGCAGAAAAAAAGGAAAGTTGTAATGGAGAATATCGATCAGTACTGTCCCTTGCATATTTCTTGACTGCTCTAGGGGATCTATCCTTTTTGGAAACTCAGATGCCTGGAGAGAGTATCTTTGGGTTAATTGTGCATGGAAAAACACATACATACACAGATGAATGATGAAATAGAGAGGGTTTCTCAGGCTGACCCTGAGGTGGGGTTCTGGTTAGTAATCAAGACGATTTGGGGACTTAATAAATACTAAATGTTACCAATGATAGAAAGGATGTAGCTAATGTAGATATCATTCTTTTCCTCAGCTCTTACCTGGCTCTCCTTTTGTCCCAGGGGACCCATTCTTTCCTGAAATTTAAAAAAAAAAAAAAGCTTCTCAGGCAACATTTCCCTCAGGGTCATCTGAATGGAAAATGAGGACATTTGATCATGTGACATCTTACCAGGTTGGCCTGGTTCCCCAGCGATACCATTAAGACCAGGTAATCCTTGAAGTCCTGTCATACCCTTGTCTCCTTTCTGACCCACTTCTCCTTTGCTTCCTAGGAAAACATTAAAACACAAGTAGGGCTTAAATAGAAGACAATGGTGCCATCTGCCCTTTGGGGTTATTTTTAATCCATTAATTCATTTATTTATTCAATGAGCATTCATGAAGTACTTAATATATGACAGGTACTTTGCTAGATTCTAGAAATATAGACTAAAATGAAACCATATCTGTCCTCAAGAAGTTCACATTCTATTGAGGTAGTGGGGGAGGCAAGAAACAGCAAATATATAGCTAAGTAAATATAAAATATATGCAAGGTTAACACCATTAGAATTTAAGCTCCTTGAGGCCCTGGACTATTTATTTCACTTTCATCTTTTTTTGTGCTGAGTGCTCAGCACAGTGCTGGACACATGGTAAGTATTTAAGAAATTCTTGTTGATTAGGTTATCAAGTTGTGTGTGTGTATAGAGGGGATAAGAGTGGGCCTACCAGCTTTGGAAATCAGAAAAAGTCTTGTATAGGAGGACCTTAAACTTAAACTAGAAGAAAACTAAGGATTCTAAGAGGTAGTACTAAGGAAGGTGTGCTTTCCAGGCCAAGAGAGATAGCCTATTTAAAGGCATGCAAACACAAAATGGAATGCCCAGTTCAGGGAATATTCGCCATAGGTATCTAGAAGAGAAAGTCTATGAGGGGTGAAAGCATGATTTAAATCATGAAAGGTAATCTTTGTAATCACAAGAATCAGAATATGAAGGGCTCTAAGTGCCAAATAGAAAAATTCGCATTTTATCTTAGAGACAATAAGAAGCCAATAGAGCTTCTTGAGCATGAGTGACATAATCATATTGCTTCTGCTTTTCATCCTTTATTTTCAGAGAGGATCAATGGTATCACTAAGTGATGTCTTTTCTTGCCTCTGCCTCACTTAAATCCAATTTGCTCAAAAGACATCTGCTCTATATCAATTTTGTAAAAGTATCATGTGCCACTGATAAAAAGGTATATTTCTATCCCCATACAATTCTCTCCAGATATCATATCTAGCTTATCTAAAATTTTATTTATATCTTTAACTTATTTCTTATTTTTATTTTTGGCAAATTTTTTTCCAGTTCTGAGAGGGGAAGATTCCAATCCCCAACTATTAGAGTTTTATAATCTATTTCTACCTATAAATACTTTAGTTTTTCTTTTAAAAATCTTGTTGCTACAATATTTGGTGCATATATGTTTAGTACTGATAACCCTTCATTATTTACAGTGCTTTTTAACATAATGCATTATCTCTGTTTTTCTCTTTTAATCAGGTCTCTTTTATCTTTAACCTTGTTTGAGATTGTTATTGCTACCTCTGCTTTTTTTTTTGTCAGCTGCATTGCAATAGATTCTGCTCAGTGCCTCTATTTTTATTCAATGTATGGTTCTCATTTTAAATGTCTTTCTTGTAAACAACATATTTTGGGGTTTGGGTTTTTAATCCATTCTGCCATTTCTATTTTATGGGTGAATTCATACCATTCACATTCAATGTTTTAATTATTAGTGTGTATTTCCCCCATTCTATTTTTCTTCATTTTTTTCTTCTTTGTCTCTCTTTTTATCTTATTCTTCCCCAGAAATCTAATTTTCCTCTAACTACTACCTCCCTAATCCCCATCCTTTCTTCAATGCCACCTTTATTTTCCTCCACTGCCCATCTAAGGATTCTTCCCTTTTCCTTACATGCCTAGTTGTTAATTTATTCACCCTTCTATGACTCCTTATGAGTCTAGGAATATCATTTTGGGAGCTATCTGGATCATGGATTTTAGAAGGGAAAGAATTAGAGCAAGAAGCCTAGTTAGGAAGCTCCTACACTAGTTCAGAGGTGATAAAGGCCCGGATTGATGTAGTAGTGAATAAGTTGGAAGGGTTGGCAATGTAAGAGAAACTGTGGAAGCAGAATCAATAGGACTTGACAACTTGAATATGTGGGCAAGGGAGAGTGAAATCAAGGATTACTTGAAGGTTGTGAAGCTGGGTGAATGGAAAGATGTTGGTGCCTTGAGCAGGAACAGGAAAGTGAAAAAAATGGGAGGTTTACCCATCAAGCATATATTAAACATCTATATATGTGAATAGTCCTTTTTTAAAGTTATTTCTTATACTCTGCTAGAGGAATACAAAATGTCCACAGATAAGCAAATGTAGGGTATATAGCAAAGAAATGATTTCAGAATTTGGATGCAACTAAACTGATGAAGTCAAAGACTTCAGGCTCAGAAGAAAGGGTTGGCAATGGATATATAAACCTGAGTCTCAGCTGTAGGGAGATGATAATTGCCCACATGGGAGCTGATGAGATCACAAGAGGACATAATAATAAATAATAGTAATAAAAATAGCTAGCATTTATATAGTGCTTTAAGATTTTCAAAGTGCTTTACAAATATCTCTGTTCATTCTCACAACAAGCTGATATTATTTACACTCACTTTATACATGGGGAAACCAAGGAAAGCAGAGGTTAAATAACTTGCCCAAGGTCACATAGCTAGTAAGTACCTCAGGCAAGATTTGAATTCAGGTTTTCCTGACAAGGTCCAGCACTCTATCCACTGTAAGGATATAGGAAAAGAAAATAAGAGGACTTAGGGCAGAGCCTTGGAGTAAGCCCATGAGACATAGATGATAATAAGGTAAAGAAAACTGAAGAGTCTAAGGTCTAAGATAGCAGGGCAGGGCAAAAAAAATATCCAGAGGATAATATCCAGAAGAAGAAGATAAAATATTACAGAGAAAAAGGCATGATATTTAGAATTTAATAGATCATTGGATGGACAGCGAGGTGGCTTAATGGATAGAGAACCAGAACTGGAGACAAGAAGTCCTGGATTCAAATCTGACTTCAGACACTTCCTAGTAACACGACCCTGAACAAGTCACTTAATACCAATTGTCTCATCTTATTGCTCTTCTGCCTTGGAATCAATAAGTAATATTGATTCTAAGACAGAAGGTAAGGTTTAAAGAGATAATTGGTAAACTTGGACCATTGGCATGGTTAGATGCTTGGCTGGTACGAGGAGAAAGAAGAAAGGAATGTAGACTCTTTCTAAGTGTATGACTGTGAAAGAGAGGAGAGATATAGGATGACAGCCTGAAGAAATTGTAAGGGTAATAGAAGTCCCAAATCTGTTAGTTTTATTTTTGAGGTGGAGAAGACATAGATATTTTTTCTTGAGCAGCAGGAAAGGAGCTAATTTATAGGAAGAAATTGAAAAACACCACAATGTTTGCAAGAATAAGTTATTGGAGGAGAAGGGGGAAGAGCACCAGGCTAAGAGCATACATAGAAGGATCATTTTTTTATTAACTAGCAGAGAAAAGGATGACAGAATGTGTGTTCAGTGTTATAGCTTTTGATATATGTAATCGGGGAGGACAGGATGGTCACACTCAGTAATCATCATCTTTCAGTAAAGTATTATTCATTGAGAGAGATAGGGAGGAATAGGGTGGTGGACCTGAGGAGAGAAGAGAAGGTTCAGAACAGCAGAGCTATGTTGTTATTTAGTTGTTTTCAGTTATGTCCAAATCTTCATAACCCCATTTGGAATTTTCTTGGCAAAGATACTAGAGTGGTTTGCCATTTCCTCCTCCAGCTCATTTTACACATGAGAAAACTGAGGCAAACAGGATGAAATGATTTGCTCAGAGTTACAGAGCTAGTTAAGTGTCTGAGGTTAGATTTGAACTCAAGATGATGAGTCTTCCTGACTTCAGGTCCTGCACTTTATCCATTGAAATTATCTAACTGCCCCAAGAGCTATAGGGAGTGTAATAGTCAAATAGGTGAGAGAAATTGAGGACAGAGTTAAAGATGCTGATGAACTGGGGAAGTCATCATGTTTGAGTGTATTGTTATTCCAATTGAAGTCCCCAAACAACTATTTATTCTCTAAACATTGTTTACTACCTAAGTTTATTCTCCTCATTTTACTTAACTCCCATCATCTCTCTCAGATTAGGTAACTGTGGCCCATAATAGAGATGATGTGACTTTTTCTAGGTCATACAGAGCTGGGACTAGATCACAAATCTCTACTCCTGATACTGTGTTTTTTTCAACAACTGTACTCTGTATAAATAACAATAATTAACATTTAATATAGCTCTTTAAAATATGCAAAACATTTCACACACTTTGTTACCTTCAAATTTCTTGACACTCATATATGGTAAATGCTGAAGGTATTATCCTCATTTTATAGATGTGAAACGTAAGTCTCAGAGGTGATACATGTTTCCTCAAGTGATTATTAGTGAAGAAGATGGGAGTGAGAATCCATGTCTTCTTAACCCCACATCTAGCACTCTTTTCTCTATGCCGTGCTGTATAAGATAAAGTCCCTGTCTTTAAGAAACCTATAATCTCATGGGGAACGCAATAGTAAATCCATGTGGAGAAGGCCCACCAGCAGAGACCGGTCAGTTTGGTGAGGTTAAAGAATGAAGACATTATTTGAGACTTCAATTATGTCTTCTTCATAGGTCTGAAGAATTTTGATCGTATCTCCTATATATGTGAGAACTTCCAAATATCTAGCCATTCCTAGTATAGTAGAGAAAGTGTTGGACTTGGGAGTCAGGAGGGCCTGGTTGTTAAAATCCTGCCTCTGTCACGTTCAAACTTTGTGACCTTGGAATGAGTCATTTGAACTCTTTCCAGACATTTCATACATTTTATGCTTCAGGCAAAGTAGTCTCAGTTTCCTTTTCTGTAAAATAAGGCTCTAATCTCTAATCCTATAATCTATAATATAATAGTGAGTTGTGAGGCTCAATAGCTAATATATAGGGAAGGACTTTATAAAGTGCTATATTAATCTTTATTATTATTCTTTGGTCTGGGTCTGTGATTTCAAAGGTATAAGGAATTAATGATGTGAAAACTCATCCTATTAATGCAGATGAGCAACTCATCTGTAAATTACAGACTTAGGGAGATTCCCAGAGCATTGAAGGTTTACCTGATTTGCCAAAAGTCACATAGCTAGGATCAGAGGTGGGATGGGAGCTCTAGTCTTCTTGACTTTGTGTCTGGCCTTCCATCCACTATTGGATACTGCCTTTCAGAGGTCTAGACTATTATTATGATTCTTGTTATTATTATTATCTCCACTGATTAATTGGTTCTTGAGATGATTTAAGTGGCTCAGGTTATTGAGGTCTGAGCCAATGCAGTCCTGTAAAAAAGGTGCAGAGACAACTGCTAGGGTAAGATCTCAATAGCTCTTCTCCATCAAAGAATCTTCAAGTGCAAGGTTAAACAATACAAGAGTTAATAATAAAGACAACAGTGAGAGGGATGTCATAAGGTGGTGTATGATTCATTGCCTACATTGAGCAGCATAGACAAAAATGCTATGAGTTCTAAGCAATCAACCATTCACCTTATGAGAAACCAGACCTTCAGGTGCAATCAGTACTCTCAAACTCATCTTAGCCTCTGAGTTTTAAATTTAATCTTTTAAAAAATGAATTCTTGAGACTTCAATTACATAGATCTAAAAGGTTAGGAATAAATTCAAGACTCAAAACATTCAAAGAATTTTTTAAAAGTATATGATTGTGTTACCCTCTGTGTTTTATACCTATTTTCCTGGAGCACCTTGATTTCAAACTTTCCACTCATCAAATCTGAAGCTCATTTGCATTAGGTCTGTCCTTTTCTCATCCCTTGCTCATGCTCTCTATTTGCCATGGTGCATATCAATAGGGATAGGAAGGAGGTTAGAAAACTCCCCAGCCCAGAAGTCTTTTAGGTTTCTATTCAACAATTCAGCCCAAATAAGGACCCTACAAGTTCTCAGATGGCTTTCCTATCCACTTTGAGCCACAGGTCTTGTCTGACACGGCTCAGTTTTATCAATTTACAACTAGAAAACCATTTACAAACATCAGTGAAATACTAGCAATTGAGTACTTGCTACAAATAAAATACTGTAATTATGAACTCCTTGCAACCTCCATTCCAGTTTGACATAAAAATGGGTTAAATATTTTCATTTATAGAAATAACATTCTCATTTTGGTATTAAAGATTTTGAATTTAAATTTTAATATATAGTATGATGTTATATTATATATAATAAATAACATTATAAGAAGTAATAATAAAATAAAAAATAAAGATTTAAAAAATTGATACCCAGCCTCTGGGAGGGAAAAAGGATAAAAAGAACTTTACATGTGAAAGAGCTTCTGTCAAGTTCAGGGATCTATTTTGGACCATCTTTGATAGACTGTGGCCCTTTTTCTTTTTTTAAACTCTTACCTTCTGTCTTAGAATCAATACTGTATATTGGCTCTAACACAGAAGAGCAGCAAGAGCTAGGCAATGGGAGTTAAGTGATTTGCCCAGGGTCACACAGCTAGGAAGTGTCTGAGGCCAGATTTGAACCTAGGTCCCCCCATCTCTAGGTCTGCTTCTCAATCCACTGAGCAACCCAGCTACCCTTGGCCGTGTCGCTTTTGATCTTAGGTGTATTTTGTTCAGAGAATCCAAATGTGTTTGGATGGGAAGTTGAGGGTCAGTGTCTCTGTGACGGTGGAGCAAGGAAAAAGATCAACTCCAGCTAAGCTTTTCTTTCTCTGCAATGTAATAGACAATCTACTCCATAATTGAGGACAGCTTACATGGACAGGAATTTATGAAGGTATTTGCTACAAAGAATTAATTGAAACAAGGTCAACAAATCATTGTTACTATGTATGGGCCAGGGTGTGAACATTTAAAAAAATAAAGCAAAAAACAACTTTGTTCTACTGACCACTTCTTTACATTGGTATGGAATTGTATCCATATTTATATGAATTCTAACTCCTTCAAAAAGGAAGTCGGCACACTAGATATGAAATGAGAGTCCAGAAATAGAGAATCACACATTAGACTTGAAAGGGAATTGACTTAAGAGATTATCCAGGACATCCTACTTATTTTGAAGAAGAAGAAGAAACCAAAGCCTATTAAATAAGTTGCTCTATTGTATGTTCACGTGTTCATAGAGGTGAGGCAGGAACCCAAGTCCTTGATAAAATTTGATAAATCAATCAATCAATCAATATTTAGTAAGCACCTACTATGTGCTAGGTCCTAGTTCTAGGATTTGATTCAATAATCATAATGTGTGCAAGGCATTGTAGCTTTATATTGTAGGATGACACTACAAAATAGCATTCCCCCAAGAAACTGCAACTGACTGAGGGTCAGAGAGTTCATCAATTGATTGATAGACAGAGAAGACTTCACAAAGATCTGAACTTAGCTTTAAAGGGGGTAGGAATTCTGAAAGGAGGAGATGAGAGAAAATAGACTCCAGGTTTGGAGGACAGATTGTAGGAATGCACTGAGGTGAGAGATGGAGTCTGGTTTGGAGCAGAGTATGTAAAGAGGAAAAATGTGAAATGCCTGCAAAGGTAGATTGAAATCAGATTATGAAGGACTAAAAATTTGCATTTCAGCCAACAGTAATAGGGAGTCACCTGAAGATGACTAAGGAAGGGTATGACGTTATCAGGTCTCTGCCTTAGGAAGATTATGTTGGTAGCTGTACCAAGGATAGATCATAGAGATGAGAGACTGAAGGTAGGGAGATGAATTAGGAGGCTATTATAATCGTCCAGGGAAGAGAGAATGAAGGCCTAAACCAGTGAGTTGGATGTGTGAGTAGAGAAAAGGGAATGGATGTGAAAAAAAATTATGCTATTAGGATGGAAAGACAACTAATTAGATGAGAAAAAGGAAAGAATCAAAGATAATACCAAGTTATACAACTGGATTACTGGGAGGATGATGGTACTCTCAATAGAAAAAAGAATATAAATAGGAATATTGAATAGAGATAGGAAACTTTCAGTTTTAGTTAGGAAGTTTTCATTTAGTTAGGAAAAGGATGAATTCTGTTTTGGAGGTGTCAAGTTTGAGTTATGTAGGATATATCCAAGTTAAAATGTCCATCATGAGTTTGGTGATATGAGACTAGAGTTCTGGAGAGAGTTAAGGACTCGATATTAGACTTGGGAATGACCAGCATAGAAATAATAAAGCCAGGGTTCTATCAAACCAGGATCATGCTCAGAACTCAGCTTGAGGAGGGTTAAAAGGGAAAAGAAAGGGAATACACCCTTTCTTTTTTATTTGTTAAGTACCTGTATTTAAACTCAGATTTAAACTTTTTGACTCTGGGTCTGGCACTTGATCCATTACTCTACATGGCTAGATAAAATTATTTCTAAGGACTTTTCTAGCTTTCAAATTCAAGGATCCCATGATCAGGAGCTAGAAGGTTCTTTTGAGATTATCTAGCCCATGAGATTCCTTTTGACTCTGAGATTTTATCCTTTCAGTTCTAGATTTTTCAGAAGCCTTAGGGAAACCACAGGATTGAAGTTTTACCCTAGAGCCTTCAGTCTATTTGGAGTTAGTTATTTTGACTTTACTAGAAACCACAATTACTGAGGTGAATTGGGTAAGAGAAATCTTGTGATTGTCTCATAGGAAGACCTCAGGGTTGGGCAGAATGGGGTTCCTGATTTCTGAGGAACTGAAACCATTGAATTTTTCATCACAAAAATAAGACAATTTCATTTTCCAACTTGGGTAAAGTATAAAGTAGCAAGACTTCCAACAGATCTGGGAAGATGGGGCAATAGTATTGCTTATTATTCAGGGAAATGCTTTTAAGTTGGCTAGGAGCCAAAAGTCAAATGGTTTAGAGGGAGGAGACCTGGCATCTAGGATCTATCATGACTGGAAGCTCACTAACTAGTTGAATTGCAGACAGCAAATCATCTGACCTCTCTGTTTCCTCCCTTGTTTCCTCAGCTGCTTAATCTGGCCCGATTTGTTCTTAACAGAGCCAACTTTTGCGATAATCACTTCCTTTTCTCTATGTTCACTAAGCATCTCTTTAATAATCCATTCTAGAATCCCCCCATCAAATCAATTTCTCCTTCTACTCTAAATATTTAAATACCTATTTTCTCATGACCATCCAAATCACTCTTTCTTCTTTGAAGTCAAGGTCCTTATTGCCTAGAATTAGGAGTTATGCTGTAAATGTTTAACAACCAGCTCTTGGGGTTGTGATGGTTGTGGTATATATGCACAAAACACCTTTAAGTTGAATCAGCATTAACATCTCTTAAGTCTAGATAATCAATAACAAAACAAACGAAGTCCGGATTAATAGTGTTTGCAAATTTCCAAAGTGTAAATTCTCAAACTGAAAATTGAACAATTAGCTCTGTCTAAATGGTGGAAGCTGGCTCTAGCAAATCTATGCCTATATTACTCAGATATAGTAGTATTGAACAAAGATGACCCAACTTTTTAAGACTTTTATAACTCCCCAATTAGATGATCAGATTTCTGAACATTTTTGGGACCCTCTATAAGTAACTAGCATTAGTCCTTGTACATGGTAAGTACTCAAAAATTTAGAAACAAAGAATCTCAATGAAAAACAAAATACCAATATAGGTAAAAAAAAAAAGAAACTATGTAAGATTAAGGAAATAGAAACTATATAAGATTAAGAAAATAGAAATAGAAAAACTTTAATAAAAACTTGTGATAACTCTGGAGAAAAAAATTCAAGGATTAAAAAGAACAAATTTTAAACTCAATCTGAACCAATCATATGATATGACTAGACAAAAGAGTCTACATATTATATGGGTACGTTAATAGTAGGGACCTCAAGGGCTATCCAGTATAATAATGATAATGTATATAATATTCTAAAAAATGGAAAGCACTATATACATATAATTTCAGTTGAATCCTACAAAAGCCATATGAGAGAGACAACACAGGTCTCATTATACTCATATATATGAGAAAAATAAAGGCTCAGAGTGAATAAGGTGAATGGCATCCTTATGGTCACATGACTTATACATATCAATGTCAGTAATCAAAACCTAGGACTTCTTAGCCCTAAGTTCAGCCCATTATTTCCTGCCAAGTACCTAAATCTCTTCTATAGAGTTCTTGAATCTCTTGGAACTTTGGTTTTTTAATCTATTAAATAGAGATAATCATATCTGCCATAACTTCCTCATGAGGTTATGAATTTTTATTCCCTGATATATTTTTGTCACAGGAATATGTAACAAATAGTATATATGTTATAATCACTTGACTTTTCAATAATGCCTCAAACTTCTTGATCCTAGTATCTAAATAATAAAATAGTAACACAAACTTAAAAACCATATCTATCTATTTATCTATCTATTTCTAACTCTATTGGAATGTTTACAACATGTGTCAGCATGTTTTAGCCATTCCATTTTAATTTATTTCCAACTATTTTCATCCCCTCTCTTTCATCCTTTTATTAATCTTTTTTCTCTAATAAAGTCTCTTGTGCTTTGCTTTTCACAATCTATTTTAAATGATCTTATGCAATTTCAGTCTTCTCCCATTAATCTATCCTCCACAAAACTACTAAAATATCTTCTTAAGGCACTTTTCAGACCATGTCCACTTTTCTGTTCAAAAACCTTCAGTGGATTCCTATTGCCTCTAGGATAGTTCCCTAGTCTAGCTGTCACTTAAGGCCCTCCACAATCTGGTCCCAACCTAACTTTTCTAGTCTTTTTAATATTATTCCTTTTCATACTCTATTCCAGTCATCTAGTCTGTTGTTATTGGAATTTGACCTTCCATTTCGCAGTTTCATGCCTTTTCTGCCAGCTATCTTCATTTGCTACCATATACTCCATCCTCAATTTCATAATGTTAAGTTATTATCTTCCTTCTAAGCTCTGGTCATTTGTATGATCCCTCTGGATGTCAAGATTCTTTCCCTTTTCAAATTGTCTTGTAGTCTTTTTTTTTTTAATTTTCATGATTTATGCACCCCACCCCCACCTTCCTAGGAAAATGTAAACTTCTTGATGTCAGATTGTTCCATTTTTTCTTTTTCTGTTCTCAGTAACTGGACTAGTGTAATGCATATAGTATCTACTTAATAAATGTTTGTTGAATTGAATTGCCACTCATGGTTCCCATATGTCTTTCAGGTAACAAAAAAAAAATCCTTTGAGAATGGACTCACCTGGGACCCCCAGATCTCCTTTATCTCCTTTAGCTCCAGCTTCACCTTTAGGACCTATCAGGCCAACATCCCCTTTGATTCCTTTCTCACCCTGGGATCCTGCAACACCTAGGCACAGAGCATTGAGTGAGTAACCTCACCAATCCGCTTGGTCTTAGATATACAGGTGAAGTGGCAATGGGAATTCTGAGAAAAGCAGGCAGCCACACAACTGAGAGAATGAAGAGATTCCAGAGTGATACCTTAGCTCATCTGATTAGTTTGGTTTGTTAATATTATTTACATTGACTATTTCTCTGCAGAGCAAGTAATTCTATAAGGCTTAAAAGCCTTCTCATTTCTGATACATGCTCTTCCCATATGTATGAGGGAGAGAAGGATTTCTTTGGTTATGGTGATTCTTCTCCACCCCATATACAACACATATTTAGTTCTAGACCAGACTCTAGACATACTAGGAATAAACTGACAGAGTTTAGGAAAATGACTAGGGAGAAGGAACTTAGCAAAAGAGACAGTCAGCCTTAGTCCTATCCAGTTTTGTATCGTTTCCTAGAACCATGGAGATGAGCTAGTAGAAATCGTAGCTTAGTTTAACTAAGAATTACACAACTATATCAATAGCCAAAATGAAAGTGAGTTACCAGCTGGTCCTCGTTCCCCTGGAATACCCTTTGGTCCTTGGATGCCTAGTGCAAATAAAGAAAGAATAAATTCAATCACTACTCTCTAATTTATGACATCAACAAACATTTAGAAGCATTATATTAGATACCGTGAGGATACAATAATAAAAAAAAGGTGTATGGAAATATAATTAACAATAAAAGACAACATGCATGAAATCTGAATAATCAAGTTTTTCTTGGAGAAGAGCACCTCCCTCTTTTCTATGTAGAGTTGGGGGACTGTAGGTATGGAATTCTGTAAATACTATCAAACACAACTTATATGTTAATTTGTTTTGCTGAATAATTTTTATCCTTTTCTTTTCTTAATCTTTGTTACAAGAGATGGCTCACTGGATAGGAGAGGAGAAAGAGATATTTGGAAATAAAGATGTAGTGTGGGAAGAACAGTATCAACACACATAAGATAAAGATTAAGAAGCATGTGGTCAGTGCCAAATGAAAGGCACAGAAAATAACTCTTGAGGATGTTGTTGAGTCTAAATAAGTCACATATTGACTGTATTCCACCTTGAATGATGTGCAGGATTTGGCTAGATGGAAAAGAGTAGAGAGCCTCCTAGGTGAGTGAACAAAAAAAGCACAAAGCAAAAAAACAGAGGTGGGAAAGCACAAGGTCTGGTGAGGAAAGGATAAGTTGATCAGATTGGCTGAAATATAGCCAGAGCTGGTGCTTACATAGGGAGGGCTTTACATTCCTCTGATGCTAACCAGGAGCTAGGAGCTCAGAAAAAAATCTTTGTTAATTAGTGTTGGCAATTCATTTCAGAAAAATAAAACTCAGTCTTCTCTACGAGTTTATTTATATTTCTGCAGAGTAGTCCCATCTCCCATTTACCCGCTGCTCCTGGGTCCCCTGGTGGTCCCCTGGGTCCAGGTAGTCCTGAAAGAGAAAGCGAATTGGTCATGCATCATGAGGGCCTGAAGAGACAATGGACTTCTCCAGTGCCAGAATGGCTCCTAGCATATTCTGCTTACCTGGAATTCCATCCCTTCCAGAGAGTCCTTTTTCTCCCTTCACACCTGGCCCTCCAGGAGACCCAGCAACACCTTTTTCCCCCTGTGGTCCTGAAAAAAAAAGACACAAATAAGCAGAACAAAGAATTTATAGATATAGACTTCTGTTTTACAACAATTACTTATACTAGTTAAAAAGCACCACCTCTTCTATAAAGCCTTTTCTACCAGACCAATGCCAAATTTGAGACTCCTCTCTCTTCTGAACTCCAAAACCACTTTTCATCAACATTGCTCATTTGGCTAGCTTGGACTTTGAGCTATCTCTTTTCTCTCTTTATTGTTAGTAGCTATTTGGGAATAGGATGATTTCTTTCTTTAGCTTTGTATCATCAGCCTGCAGAACAATGCCTGGCATTTGGTCAATCCTTAGTCAAGGATTCTTCTTGATGGGGGTGTGTGTTTGGTCTTGTTATGGTTATAAATTTTAGACTAGCTAGCATACAAGGATAAATGAGAGAAAACGGAAATCTTTATACTGGAAAAGAGAGTTGCTATAATGGAAGAAACACTGAACTGAAAATTAGTCATAGCACCTGGATTCAGCTCCCAACCCTGCAGTTACCATGTGACCTTGGTCATATCTTCCCTCTGAGACTTAGTTTCCTTATCTGCAACATGACAGAATTGGATTAGATGATTTATTTTAAAAAGTCCCTTCTAGCTGTGGCAGGATATGATTCTATGCCAAGATAAAGGCAGCTAGGTGATATAGTTGATAAAATGCTGTACTTGGAGCCAGGAAATGATGAATTCAAATCTGGCTTCAGACACACACTAACTGTGTTACCCTGGACAAGTCACTTAACCTCAGTTTCATCAATTGTAAAATGATGGTAATAATAGCACCTATACTATAGGGTTGTTGTGAGGGTTAAGCTAATTAGTATTTGTAAAATGCTTACCCCAGTGACTGAAATATAGTAGGCACTTGATAAATGTTTTAAATGTTTGTTTCCTTCTTCTTCCCTCCCCTTCCTTCCCCTCCCCATTCCCATGCCCCTTCCCTCCCCACCCCACTTTTCTCTCCCTCCCCCTTCCCCTTCCCTTTCCCTTCCCTTCAATTTCCTTTCCCTTCCTTTCCATTCCTTTCCCTTCCCTTCCCTTCCCTTTCTTTTCCTCTCCTAAGGGCTGTTATATAGAAATAATTTGGAGATTACACTTGATTCATTTAGTTCCAGGGTACAGAACTAGGAGAAGTGATTAAAAACTAGAGGCAGTAAGATTTCAGATTAATCTAAGGAAGAATTTCCAAACAATGATAGTGGACAGTTTTCCATTACTGAAGAATATAACATCACAGATCATAGATTTAGAGGTAGGAGAGACCTCAAAAGTCAACTAGTCAAACTAGTTTATAGAGGAGGAAACTGAGGCCTAGGGAGCTTAAATGACATGCCCACAGTCACATTGCTGGTAAAGCAAAGCAATACATATGTATTAACTGCTTATTGTATGTCAGGCACTGTACTAAGGACTGGGGATTAATACGCAAAAAGAAAGGTGTTCTTGACTTGAAGGAACTAACATTAATGGGGGAAGACATTGCAGAAAAGGAAGGTAGAAAATAAGTAAGGGAGGGAAGTGATCCATGAAGAGACTTGGTGTCCAAAGTCAAAAAGTCGGAAGCAGCACCAAGACAGGATTGAAGATTGGTTGTCCTGAACTTCTCCTTAGAATGGAGGCTCCAGGAAAATTCATCAATAGGAGGAGGGTTTGGCATAGGGAGAATATTCTAGAGTGAGAAGACTCAAGGAAAAATGGACAGTAAACATCAGAAAACTTCAAGTGAAGCTATATAGTTTTTTTTAGAGTTTCCTCTTGAGCTAAGAGTTAGATTAGCTATGACGTATAAGAAAACCTACAAATGTGATATTCTATGATTTCTATTTTTTTTCCAAAATTTTTTTAATTTTTCATTTACATGTAGAAACACTTATTGACAATAGTTCTAACAATTTAAAATTAAAAATTTCTCCTTTCTGCCCTCCCCCCCACTCCCAAGACGGTGAAGAGTCTGATATAGGTTATACCCATACTTTCATGTAATATATATTTCCATATTATTCATGTCATGATATAATCTATGATCTCTTGAGGGCAGATGTTCATGTCATACCTCTTTGTGTCCTTCTACATGCCTAGCACAGTCCTGTCATGTAGCAAAGGCTCAAAAGATACTTGATTTATAACATAGTGAAAATGGCATTAGACTAGGATTCATCAGAAGGCTTGGTTCCAGCGTCAATTTTGTGATTAATTTAGATGTATCAAGTTGGACAATTAATTTAACAGTCTTGGACTTAATGTCCTCACTTATAAAATGTGCGAAATAAGCTAAATCATCTCTTAGGTCTGTTTAGTTCTAAAATGCAATGAAATATATTGATATATAGACAATTATATTAATACTGTATTATATGAATTCAGATGGTATTTTTATTATAAAGTGTTTTCTTACCTACTGGCTTATTTTTCCCTCCTATTAACCCACAAAAGCTTTATAACCAGTGCTAGCAATTCCATTTTTGAATGATGAGACTAAGGCACAGAAGAGTTGGGTTATAGATGGCAAAGTCATAGCAATTTGTTGCAGATTGGAGCCTATGTTCCTAGACTTCTAGCACAGAGATCTCTCCTAATGGCTTAAGCTTCCTCATCATTAATTACTTAATAATGAAAAGGAAGTCACATATATTGCCAAAGAGGTGCAAAGGAAAAACATTATGCCAATTCCTCCAGTATAGTGGTTCTCAAACTTTTTGGTCTTAGGATTTCTTTATACTCTTAAAGTTATTAAGGATACTCTAAAGAGTTTTTGTTTATATGAGTTATAGCCCTCAGTATATTTGTTGATACTATTTTTCAGTTGTTTTTCAGTTGTGTCTGACTCTTTATGACCTCATTTGGGGTTTTCTGGGCAAAGATACTGGAGTGCTTTATCATTTCCTCTTCGAGCTCGTTTTATAAATAAGGAAACTGAGAGGAACAGGGTTAAGAGACTTGCCCAGGATCATATAGCTAGTAAGTATCTGACGCTGAATTTGAAATCAGGCCCTCCCCGCTCCAGACCTGGCATTCTGTCCACTGGGCCACCTAATCCCCCCTCCATTGATATATATTCTGTTAGAAATGAAAACATATTATTATTATGAAAATATTTTTGACTTTATGGATCCTCTGAAAAGGTCTCAGGGACTCCTAGGGTTCTCCAGATCATACTTTGAGAAGAGCTGATGAAGAATTCATCTCCCTTAAGCATCCTCACCAAAAGATGACTTTGGTGGCTTATTCCTTCTGCTTAGACTAGAGTGGAAGTTCTGAGTTAGCTGATTAGCATTTACTTTCCTGAGTGCCCTGATGGTCCTAGGGGAAATACAAGGTTCTAAAGTATATCAGCACCAGGAGAAATTCCCTAGTTCCCAGAGCTGCTTTCTAATGGAAACAAATGTGAAACATCTTTCCCTTTCATGGGTGGCTATGGTAAGTGTGGGCATGGGAACATAGATACTTTGGATAAGCTTTTGGGATAGGAACCTGAGAAATCACGATTCTGTGATTTTTTTTTTGCCCTCCACCTCACCTTTTTCTCTGATTTTACAGTTAGAACATCCCTAGGACTGGCAGCCAGATGGCATAATGATGGACTTGGAGTCAGAGAGATCTGATTTAAAAATCCTCCCTCAGACACTTGTCTAGATATGTGACCCTGATTTAATCTCTCTGTACCTCTGTAAAATGGGAATAACAATAATAAATAATAAAAACACTTATTTCACAGGATAATTATAAAGATAAAATGAAATAACCTATAAAGTACTTTGCAAGTCTTAAAGCATTATATAAATGCTAGTTACTGGTACTGTATGCTCATTTTGTGATAGGTAACAACTTTTTACAAGAAACAGTGGAAAATATTAAAGAAAAAAGTGACAAAAGGAAAGCCTATGGGATGTGAAGACATAGAGAAGAGCAGGTCTAAGGTTTAGTTTGGTCATAGGTAAATTTAAGGATTATATGAATGGATATCAACACTCTTTGGTTATCATCATCTTATTATTTAATTATTTTTATTATTGTTAGCATCAATTTGAGGGGCTGTCTTCTCTCCGATCAACTGTCTTCTTTGAATCACTGGCATTCAGGAACAAGTGACAGAAAGCAGGGTTTCAGAACTTCTTCACTATTTCCTAGGGATGACCCTGCAGCCAAGGATGTTTGGGTCAAGTAATTCAGTTTGTATCTATCTATGACTTGGGATTCTACGCCTGGGAGTGGGGAGGAGAACGTTTAAAGAATTAATCAGATAAGGTGAGAAAAGATTCTAAACATAGATTCTTTTGGCTGGATTGCTGATGGTTCTTGGAAAAGTATCTAGTATATTGGAAGTGCTCAAAATTCCCTCCTTGCAAAATGACTTGCCATTGTCTAGACAGTACAAGTACACACTGGAGTCACTTGATAAATAATGGATCCAAAGATTCTTGGCTTGAGAAGGTTTCATCTATTTATTCCTGCAATTGAGTGTCAACCAAATCAAGAGTTATTTATTGTTGATTTTATTGAGCAGATACTATGTGCAAGGTCTTCTGGAGGACAGAAAGATGAATCAGATACAGTCCCTTTCCTCAAGGATATTGCAATCTAATAAGGAAGATAAGACATCCTTGAAAATAAAAGGTAAGGTATGTTAAGTACAAACTGAGGAGTATAGACAGTTCATGAAATAGGTTCAGAGGAAGAAGAGATGGGCTATTGCCTAGAGAGATAGAAGAGGTAAGACTTAGAGTTGGCCTTGAAATATGGGTAGGAATTATCCATGAGGATGGGGTGAGGAATAGAGTACTACTCCCAAGAAGGGGAGTACAAAGGCAAAGAGAGAGAAGAAAATGTAAAGTTTGTTTTTGAGATGGTAAAGATGCGAATCTAACTGGAGTGGAAGTCTCTTTGTGGAATAAGACTGGAAAATTAGGTGAAACTATTTTGTGAAACTTCAAAAAAGAAGTTCTAAAATAACCATATGAAGATGTAGGGGAGGCAAGAATGGACCTACCTGGAGCGCCTGGTTCACCTTTTCTTCCTTGATACTCTGAAACAAGGAAGTGCTGTATGTTAGTTTGTGCTGAATCATTTTGGACCCCTCTCCCAAAGAGCTCAGTTTTACCAAAGCTGAAGGAGGCCCCTATCCTTCAGAACAATACATAGGTACATCATATTCCCCAAGAATACATTCTTCTGGTGACTTGGGATTCTGGTAACATACAGTCTCCTGTCTTGTATTGAATATACCTTCTGAAGGGTTCCTCTACTGTGGCCAAAGCACCCTAAGTGAGGAGAGATCATACTGGTTGCTCATCCAAATGTTGTTTCTACAGTGTCCTAACCATCTGGAAAAACCAGATATTTGGTATTTGGCTGAAGAACTGGATGAGGAGTAACCATAATTTTTACTTTCTTTTGCACCTTCTTTGCTTTATGTAGACACAAACTCTGGCAAACATATTCTCATGGGAAAGAAGAATAAGATAGTTTTACTTATATGGCAAAGAACATTGGGAACTTTAAAACTGGAAAAAGAATACTTTCAGTGATAGGTTCTTGGCCTAAAAGGGAAAAGACTTTCCCTTCAGCCTTTCTATGAAACCAATGGGCCTCAATTTCTTAGTTTCTATTCAGACATTCTAGCGTCATGTAGACTTGGCCTCTGGGTCTTTGTGGAAAGATAATGTCATTCATTGCCACCACACTTTGAAATACAGAGTCCCAAAGAAGCCAAGAATGGGACCATCTTATCAGTTGAAATGGTTGTGTTAATATTAGCACCAAAAGTGTCAATGATCCAAACCTATAGGGAGTAGTACTCTGGGACCACATTCATAGTTACCTCATGTAATAGGAGCAGCATAGTTGCCTTTTTAACTTTTTCCTATAGTCTGTACAGCCCACGATTCTGGCTGTGTTAAGGGAAGCATGGAGAGGTATGGATTATCCTCATGATCACCAGTCTATCTGTTCTTTAAAAATTATTTTTAGCATTCCTTTTTCTTTCAATTTTGAGTTCCACATTCTCTACTTTCTACTAGCCTCTCCCCTACCCATCAAGAAAGCAAGCAATATATCAATTATACATTTGAAATACTGTAAAAACATTTTTATTTTATTTGTTTAGATGTTATATATAATATTTTATTTAATTATAAAGTAAAAAATTATACTTCAACTTTCACTGAGTTCATCAGTTCTCTTTCTGGAGGTGGATAGCATTTTTCATCATGAGTCCTTTGGATTTGCACAGACATCATTTTCAAAGGTAAGGCCCGTGTTCCAAACATCCTTGGTCTCTTTTAATAACTTGTGTCACTCAGAAATTTTAACTCTCTTGTCCCCATCATTTTTACCCTTATACAGGAATCAATGGAAAAAACCCTTCTCCCTCTTCTTTTTCCCCTTCCTTTTTGTATTTGGGTCCCTAATGCTTGGCATATACAAAGTGCTTTTTGCTTTTTGATTCATCTATTCATTCTTCCTGGGGAGTTTGTCAGAGACTGGAGATTGTGATCCCATTTTAAAAGTAGGTGAGTGAGTGAAAGGATGGATTGAGTTCCTGAATCTTCATTGAGAATCGTGATATGTATTTAGTACTCTGGTTTTCCTAATTCAAACCCTCCCCAACTATCACACAATCATTTATCTTTTGTCCTCACTCCAACTCTCAGTGAGGTACAAGGGGAGAAAAGGCAGAAATTATTATTCTTGATAAAACAACATTGAAACAAAGGTCCAAGGTAATTAAAATTCCTACCCCAAGGATACATGACGAATTAAGGATGGATCTTGGAGCCCATTCAACCCAGATTTCCTCACTGTCTGGAAGTGATTTTCCAGGTACATTAGTCTGCCTTCCCATGTTCAGTGTTCCCAAGATGAGACAGATTTATTAATATGAACATGGGACTTCCTCCTCTCTTCTTCTTCTCTGAGGTGGCCCATTGTGACAAAAGCAGAAGGGGCCAGAGAAAGAGCAGAGAAAACAGAAATGCCACTTACCTGGGTTTGTGGCAATGTCGTTTATCCTTTCACGTAATTCTTTCTGGCTCGTCTGCACCTCAGTAATCTCCTTTTCAATTTCCAGAAGCAACTGTCTCTCATTTTTAATGTTAGGATCTGACTGACTGGACAGGATATAGGAGAAGGATGGATCTGATTCATCTTGGGGTGATTGCAGTGTTTCATTTGGAAAGAGCAGACTCTCCAGTCTTAGTAGCCGAAGTCTCTGGGAAGCCATTTCCTTCTGTAGACTCAAAACTATATACAAGTGCTTTTTGTAGAATCTTAATATTCATGCATGATATAAATGTCTGACTTTCATATATTCACATGACCCTACAAGGACTTAGGACAAACCAACGTTGTAGCTCTCTTAATTTCCAAATCATAAGTCTACTGAAAATAGATCTGCCATGTACCTTATGACCTGAGACCCAGAGTGGTTTCTGATTTGCTAAGAGCTAATTATGATGTGGAAAATAATTGTAAAAAAGTGGTTTATTGGGAGTTTGATGGGGAGGGTAAATTTTATCTCCCTTCACCTTGGCTGTAGTGAGGCATTTACAGGCTGATTGTGTATATATGAGCCTCGAGTCTTTTTCAAATATCAGTTGGCAAAACTACCTCATTCTTATCCATCTGTTACATCTGAATTATTACCAAGAATTTGAGTTCAGGGAATGGTTCTCTAAGCTAGGGGTCACACTGACATCCCAACTCCTAGGGATGATTATTTAAATGGCATTCTTATGTTACCACAGTTTGGTTTCCTTGGCTTTATCTACTCCTTTAGACTTAATGTGTAGAAGCAATCTTCTTAGCATAGAGACCACAACCTAAAATCATCATGAGTTATTAAGGATTTGTAGAGTCTGCCGTTCAGCCTTCCCAAGGTCCTCTTCAGGACTCCCTGGCCTGTCAAGCAACAAGTGTTGGTACATGGCTTTCTACATTACTATATTACTATATTTCTACATCTTCCTCATTGCTCATGGGTGGTACCTGTTTCTTCTGACTGTTAGAATGCTGTTAGCTTCCCACAATAATGGCTTCATTACCAAGACCTAGTCCCCATTCCCTATTTTATCTTGGTATTTCAGAAGAACCCTTTAATGACTCAAACTCCCTTCCCACCCCCTGTATAAAACAAAACAAAAGTTGGCAGTCCCAAACTTTAGAAACAAGTAGATTTCATAATATTATTAGATTGTGATTGTGTATACATCTTGATAATTCAGTTTAGGTGACCTGTCTGAATTATTAAAGAATCTGAATAGCAGAAGAGTTTTTAAAGAAATGCAAAATTATGTCAAAAGCATACAGTAATGCCAACTAAACTAACAAAGGTTGCCTAATAGAGGCCTTGGAGAGACTATTTAAATGAAAGTTATTTGTAATTAGCATATAAATATAAATATTATCTGTAAAGTATTTGAAAATAGTTTGTCCTGAATTTCCTCCTCACTTCTATTCACACACCATCATTAGCTTAAGCCAATTCTGTATAGATGAGAGAATAAGGATTCTATGATCTGTCCAGCCCTTGTCTAAACTGATCACAACTTCCAAAGTAGGTGGTTCCAAATTAATGAGGTTTTTCTATCTAGCCAATTATATCATTGATAAGATTTGAGAGGCGACACAGATCATTCCCTGGAATGATTAATTCAAAATGCCTTTATATTTGGTTAAATAATTCAATTAAAGCAAAGGGAAAGAAATTCCCAAGTCTTTTGGATCAATAGAAGTTTGTAGGATGGCAAGAATAATTCTCTAACATACAGAGTTTGTTTCCAAAAGGAGTAGTTACCTTGTATCACCAGAAATCCCACACCTGCTGTAAACAGGACTAGATAGATGATTATTGCAGACATGATACAATTTCCTCCACATTTTTTCTTGGGCTTTGACTCTAAAATACAGAGAAGAGAATGCTGATGGGAGCAAATCACATTAGTCTCTAAAAGTATATTTACCAGCAGGGCAGAAATCATAAGTTCCAGTCATCTCATTTCATAAAAGCAGTTGGTTTACATTTGACACTAAGAGGAATCAGGTATAAAAAAGGCAGGAAAAGTAAATGTGCCCCACACAGGATCCAAATGCTTCCTGTTCCTTCCAGAACAGAACTGGAAGAACCACTCATTCTGGAAGCTCTGGATAAAGCACCTGACTCCTTCAGTACTCAAACTGCTCCAATTCCCTCCTGTCAAGTGTAAGTTCTAAATCTTCCCTTCATTCCCTTTACACATGCAGAGATGGATCTCATAGAATTTTCATAATGACCAGTCTTCCTTTCATAATACCTTTAGTCCCTTGTTTTTTCTCTTGGGCTACTTTAAGGGAATGAACACACTTCCAACAATAATTCATGACTTATTGACTTTGGGGCTTATTGGGGCTTATTGACCCCCATCTCATTGAGATTCTGAGATCCTTCCCAACTATGCCCGATTGGAAAAGATTCTTCACTAATAATAAAAATAAACATTGAATAATAGCTTGTCCTAAGGTCATTTCTCTCTGAGCTCCATCAAACACAAATATGAGCAGAATGAAATAATAACTCACATTTACATATCTCTTTATAGTTTGCAAAGATCTTTGAACACATTTTTTCATTTTATTTTCATATCAATCATGTAAGTTATTGTTGTTGAATCATTTCAGTCACGGCCAATTCTTCATGACCTTTGAGGTTTTCTCAGCAGAGATACTAGAATGGTTTGCCATTGCCTTCTCCAGATATTTTGCAGATGAGGAAACTGAGGCAAACAAGGTTAAATATCTTGCCCGGGGTCACGCAGAGCTAGTCAGTATTTGAGGGCAGATTTAAATTCAGGAACATGAGTCTTCCTGACTCTAGGTCTGGTACTCTATGAGCAAATTACAGTATTTGCAGCCCAAAGCAGCAGAGCTGCTCCTGAAAACTCACATTTCCCTACACTCTTTACTACAATGAAGTGAAATTATTGGATGTAAAATTGTTAGTTGGGGAGAAGGAGGAACAGGGCAACTAATGATTTCTGGGGGCTTCAAAATTTCAACTCCCAATGGCTGCAACTTTGCCTGCTAGTCTTCTCAATTTCCCAACTCTGTTCTTGGTTTCGTTGTTCTCATTGTGAGGGGACTTTGAGACGAGGCACTTCACTCTCTCAACTGAAACTACAGAAAACTATCATACCAAGTATGTCTAGTCTCAAAGTCACACATGGGCATGGAGTGGGGTGGAGTCATTGTCTCACCATTACTCCACGTATTTAGACTCACTGCATGGTCATTAATTACCCTAAAAGGTGTTGTACAGTATGTTCAACTTTTGCCTTGAGTCAATCTCCCAGTAAAAATTGGAGTCCATTGCTTTAGAAGGTTGGCTGCTGAGCAGGCACTTCCTCTGATAATATCAAGGGCAGAGACTATATTATGTTGCTGCTGTTTACTTTGAATCACCAGTCTTCTGCATAAGTGATTAACGTGTTGAATTTAATTGAATTGGAGGGGGTGAGATGAAAAGAGGTCTAGCAACAGATAGGTTTGCCCTCCCCACTGCAAAAACAAAATAAAAGAGGGTCATTGAAGCATTTCTTTAAAAATTCATTGAGGATAGGGGGCAGCTGGGTAGCTCAGTGGATTGAGAGCCAGGCCTGGAGACAGGAGGTCCTAGGTTCAAATCTGGCCTCAGGCACTTCCCAGCTATGTGACCCTGGGCAAGTCACTTGACCCCCATTGCCCACCCTTACCACTCTTCTGCCTTGGAGCCAATATACAGTATCTAAGACTGAAGGTAAGGGTTTAAAAAAAATTCGTTGAGGATAACAGAAAGGATGGAAGGAAACACAGACTTATAGGACAACTTTAAAAGTTACATATTAAACTTATTATATACCTGAAAAAAATCAAACTCTACTTGCCAGATATTCAGTTTTATTTGCTGCCCCATTTCTTTTCTATTTTGCATATATAAATATTCATTTTATTTTGTGTTTGTTAAGTTCAGATTTTCTAAAAAGTCTTTATGAAACAGGAAGGGGTAGATAATAGAAAAATAAAAAAAGAACCATTTAATTCCAATTTCTTCTTAGATTCTTCTTCATAGAGAATATAAGCATGAGATGGAAAAAAATCATTAAGAGAGAATGGAAGCCCAAGTTGGGTCACGGAATAGTAAGAATATATTTCATTTTGTTCAATATTGTTCAAGTTTTCTGACTTAAGAGAACTTTGTCCCAGGATGCTGAAGCACTACTCCATGATATAATCTTAAAACAACCATTAGTAATCTTAAGGAATTATGGAAAATGCAAAATGTGCCAGAAAACTAGATTTAGAGGATATAGAACATATATCAGGAACTAGGAGATGATTAAACTTAATGTTAATAAAATAGTAGATTATTAAATACTTCAATTCAATTAAACAAGGATTAATTAAATACCTAATATGTGTCAGACACTGTGTTAAAGCACTAAGAGTTCCAGGACAATAGGAGTCCTTCTGCTCAAGTTTATTTTTTTTTTCTGAACTTGAGAAATGTTAAAATTTTTATATATGAAGAATTAGAGAATAAGGCGATTGCTTGTTGAAAGCATGAATGTCTATTACATACAGCTTTAATTTTAAAAATATAAATTCATTCTGATTTCAAAGCTATCTTACTTGTGTTTCCTTCTTAGCTTCTTTCTCTTCTGCATATTAAAAAATGGGACACTGACCCTCTGTTTTTCCCCTCCCTCCTTCCTTTCTTTCTTTCTTCCTTCCTTGTTTCTTTCTTACTAGCATTAATATCACTTGTCTCCATCTCCCTCCTAAATTCCCTACTCCATTTAAGAATTCTTTTTTTAATAATAAATAGGCATAATCAAACAAAACAAATCCATACTTTGTCCATGGCCAAAAATATATATCAGAAGTTACTTATTATCCCACCTTTCTGAAGGAACTTTGTTCTAAGGGGAACAATACAACATATATAGATGTGGGTTTTTTTAATGCTTTAGAGTGAAAGTGGTAATCATCAGAATCAAATTATGACCAACTAATCTCACTTCCTTCTTTTGAATGAATTATTAGAGTGGTATATTGGAGCAATGCCATTTTAATTTCAGCAACACATTTGACAAAGTTCCTCATGAAATGGAGATATGTATTGCATGATGGCAGATTTGAATGGATTTATTGTCATGGAATGACTATACCTAAATAGTGTAGATTAACAGTTTGACATCATTAAGGAAAAATCAGCAAAGCTGTAGAAAGTCTGTTTGAATCTCTATAAAAGGAAAACTTTTAATAAGATGACTCAAAGTGGGATGGGCTAGATCAGGAACATTTCACAGATATATCAAGGGATAAATTCTTAACCAAATATGAAATAGAAGTGATTATAATAGGTAAAACAAATAATTTAGGTTTTATGAAATTGAAGAGTTTTGCATGTACAAAATTAATGCAGCAATGATGAGAAGGTAAGTGGTCAACTAAGAAAAAACTTTATATCAAATATTGCTGAAAAGCATTTTATAGCCAAGATATGTATAGAACTACTAGAAATATTTATTAACAAAAGCAATTGAACAAAATAAAAGTGGTCAAATAGCAAATAGCAAAAGAACATGAAATAGAAATTTTGAATAACCTAATATCAGAAAATGACCAAGTCATAGAGGAACTTCCAGAGTAAGGAGAAGCCAATCCTGGTACAGATGAATTTATGGACAAAGTCTTTAAAATGTTTAAAGAACAATTATTACATGTAGAACTCTAATAATAATTTTTGTCAATACTTGGGAGGGAAAACATTCTATCAAATTAATTTTATGAGACAATCATACTTTTACTACCTAAAATAGAGAAATAAAAATCATAGAGAGGAATTATCAGTAACATTAATTTCAAAATTTTAAGTAAAATTCTAGCAACAAGACAACAAATTTGCATTTGAAAATTATTTTCAGGAGAGAATTGTAGGAAGATGGCAGAATAGGGCATGAGATTCTCCAAAATCCTATTTGTTTTCCAAATCCTCCTGACCAACAATGAAAAATAATGCCTCTGATTCAGCTTTAAAATAACAGAAATAGTTAAGAGTTGGAGATGAAACAGTTTAGCCCAAAACAAGTTGGGAGGAACATCTTTGACCTCCTGGTTGTCCTCTCACCTTTTTTTTTTTTTTTTTTTTTTTTTTTTTATCCTGGGACTCCTTTCTAGGAGCATAGGGCCACAACCAGTAGGCAATGGGTTGCTCTGGGTCACCCAGCTGGGAAGTGTCTGAGCCCGGATTTGAACCTAGGACTTTTCATCTCTAGGCCTGGCTCTCAATCCACTGAGCTAGCCCAGCTGCCCCTACTTTAGGTTGCAGTTTCTTTAGCAGATGTAGTTTTTATAGGGTGGGGTTGCTAGCCCCACGCCCAACCCTCCTCCTTTTTTCGTCAGGGCTAGGGACCGTCCTTAGCCCAGGAGTGGTAAGGGTGGGCGATAGGGGTCAAGTGACTTGCCCAAGGTCACACAGCTGGAAGTGTCCGAGGCCGGACTTGAACCTAGGACCTCCAGTCTCTAGGCCTGGCTCTCAATCCACTGAGCCACCCAGCTGCCCCATCCTCTCACCTTACTGAAGGGCAAATGCCACTGAAACAACAAACAAGTTCTAGGGCAGCTGGTGTAAGGGAGCCTTCAGATATTTTCATCCACTCCCTGTGTGGGTGTTGGGCAACTGACCAAGTGAGGACTTCAGGGCCTCTAACATGCTTACCAGACACTACTCCATCCCAGGCTAAGAGGAATGAAAAGCGAGTACACTTGAGTGAATGCAGTTGCTGAATGGCAAGGACTCCACTAGATGTGGTCACTAGCAGGAGAGCAAACTCCCTGTTTGTGGCTCTATGGTAGAGAGGCAAACTAAAGTTTGCATTCCCTTGGAAATTTCAGAGAGTAAAAGATTTTGCTTGCAGTGGCAGCACTTCCATGGGCTCTGGTCAGGGCTAAGGGGCAGAAAGGATCATCTGAGGACACTCATAGATTGGAGTGTGAGCTGGGGGAGCAAGGACCTCACTTGACCCTGGATTATAGAAATTGGAAAAACCAAGAGGCCAAAGGCACCCAGATAAGACTCAGGATATAACAACACCCCTCCCTCTAAGATTTGAGACATCATTCCACATATACTGGGAGCAGAGCCTGACTCTAGCAAAAAGCTAACAATTCAGCTGCTAGAACTGAATAAAATTAGTAAGCAAAAGGGAAAGAACCCAACCATATGGGGACAGACAAGACCAAGGTTCAAATTCAGAAGACAGTAAAGTTAAAACACCTACTTCTAAAATGTCAAAGAAAAACACAAAATTGTCACAAGTCCAAAAAGAATATTTTGAAGAGCTTTAAAAAAGACTTTAAAAACCATGTGAGAGAGATTGAAGAGAAATTGGGTGAAAAACAGGAGCAATTGTGTGAAAATCAAGAAAATTATGAAAAATAAGGTTAACCAATTGGAAAAAAGATTCAAACCTCACTGTAGAAAACAACTCATTAAAAATTAAAGTTGGGCAAGAAGAAGCTAATGACTAAAGACAACAAGAAATTAAACAAAATCAAAAGGATTAAAAAAACAGAAGAGAATATGAAGCATCTTTTTACAAAACCAAATGACCTGGAAAACAGCAAGGAGAGACAGCCTGAGAATTATAGACTACTAAAAGTTTTGATCAAAAAAAGTTTAGATTCTACGCTTCAAGAACTTATTAAGCAGGGGCAGCTGGGTAGCTCAGTGGAGTGAGAGTCAGGCCTAGAGACAGGAGGTCCTAGGTTCAAATCCGGCCTCAGCCACTTCCCAGCTGTGTGACCCTGGGCAAGTCACTTGACCCCCATTGCCCACCCTTACCAATCTTCCACCTATGAGACAATACACCGAAGTACAAGGGTTTAAAAAAAAAAGAACTTATTAAGCAAAATTACATGGAAGTTTTAGAACTAAAGTGGGGAAAAGAAATTGAACGAATCTACTGATAACCACCTAAAAGAGGCTGTAAGATGAAAACTCACAGGAACATTATTGCTAAGTTCTATAGTTCCCAGGGTAAGGAGAAAATACTACTAACAACCAGGAAAAATAATATGGTGAAGCTAAAGTAAAGATAACCCAAAACTTATCTTCACTATTAAAACAATGAAGAACATAAAAACACAATATTTTGAAGGGCAAAAGAGCTGGATTTATATCCAAGAATTGTGAAATTAACATAAATTGTACCTCTTTTTTTGTACCCCTTTTCCCTTTTAGAAATAAAGTTTTGAAACAGCCTCACCCTTTGATTAGACATGCATGCATACTATAGAAGAATGCCAGAGGACTTGTGACTCCCTTGTGTCTTGGAAGATGCTTGCCTTTTGTCCCCTGTGACTTCTGGCATCCAGAAGAGTGAGGTCAAGTCTGTCCAAGCAGGGAGACACAGAAGGAATGACGACACTGGCATGATAAGAGAGGGAACTGAGGAAGCTACAAGAGCTTTTTTGGCTTTTCGGGTCTTGGCTTTTGGTCTGGGGACTTGGCTGGTGTGCATAGGCTATGGCTAGGAAGCAGATTGGCCCCTTTGACTTCTCCTTGTGACACCTCTCTTGGGTAGCAAATGGAGACATGAAGAAGTCGTAAACTAGATTAGCTAGGCATGGCTATGCAACTTGATGCTTTTCTTTCTCTTAAACTCCAACTTTTACTATTTAATTAACACTTATAAATTAATATACAGTCTCCAGAGAATTTTAGTCCTAACAGAATAACTAACCCAGCTAATCTGAATATAAGTATACAGAGATAAAAAATGGAGTTTTAATGAACTGAAGAACTTTCAGTTATTCTTGAGGAAAAGACCAGAACTGAGTAGAAAATTCAATCTACAAGAATCATAAGAAGTCCAGCATGAAAGACTAATTATAAAGGATCTAATGAGGTCAAACTGTTTACTTCTTATATGGGAAAATATTATCTATAACCTTAAGAATGATATCACTACATGAGTAGTTTGAAAGAGTATATGTAGAGAGAAGGCTTGAAGTCAAGTTGAATATAATGAAATGAGCCCCCCTGGAGGGAGTGGTCAAAAGAAAATTGGACTTCCGCGGGGAGTGGAGTGAAAAGAGAGGAAGAAAAGGACATACAGTGAAGAAAAATAGAATGGAGGGAAATATGCAACTAATAAATATAACGTTGCATATGAATGTCACGTGTGGGTAACTCATCTCCCCTCCCCACTAAGAAAGGTGAGGGTGATGTCATTTCTATGCCTAGGATGAGTAGATTTTTGACTATGAATGGGCTAGAGTTAATTCCATTTACACATGAAGGGGTTGAATTCATGCATAAAATGGAAATACCAAAATGGCTCAAAACTCCAAACCCAAGAATATATTATTTACAAAAAACACATTTTAAAACGAGTCACACATAGAGTAAAAATAAAGTGCTGGAGTAGAATATACATTGAGTCAGCTGATAAAAAAGCAGGGGTAGTAATAATGATCACAGTCAAAGTTAGTGTTAATATATATTTAATTAAAAGAGATAAACAGGGAAACTATATTATGTTAAGAAGCTCCATAGATAATGGAATATTATCCATATTAAATCTATATGCATCAAATGTTATAACATCTAAATTGTTAAATGAAAAGCTAAGTGAGTTACAGGTGAAAATAGATAGTAAATCAGTAATAGTGGGGAACTTAGGGATTCCCCTTTCAGAACTAGATAAATACAACCAAAAAATAAATAAGAATAGAAGTCAAGGAGAAGAAGAGAATCTTAGATAAGCTAAATATGATAGTTATCCAGAGAGAACTAAATGGGAATAGAAAGCAGTATATCTTTTTCTCAGTAGCTTATGGCATCATTACAAAAATTGACCATATGTTAGGTCACAAAACTTTAATTATATGCAGAAAAATTAAATGCATCTTTTTCAGACCATAAAACAATAAAATATATTTAATAAGAGATCATGGAAACACAGAGTAAAAATGAATCACAGACTAAATAACTTAGTTTGTGAATGAGTGGTTTAAAGAACAAGTCATAGAAACAGTAAATAATTTTATTAAGAGAATAATGAGACAATACATCAAAACCAATTGAATACAGCAAAAGCAATAATTTGAGGAAAAGTTATATCTCTAAAGTTAAATAGATATAAAAGTTATATCTATTGATATATACTTATATCAATAAAATAGAGAAAGAGCAGGTCAGTGAACTGGGAATTCAATTTAAAAAGAACTAAGGGGAAAAAAAGAAAAATCCCAGACTAAACACCAAATTGGAAATCCTAAAAATTAAATGTGTGATTAATAAAATTGAATATAAGAAAACTACTGCATTAATAAATAAAACTAGGAGATAGTTTTAAGAAGACAAAAACAAAATGGATAAACCACTGGTTAATATGATTAAAAAAGAGAAGAATCACTATTATAGTAATTAGAAGAATTATTCATAGGGAGAGGTTGGAGTACTAAATGGTCTAAGATGATATGGGGGGTGGGAAAGAGGGGGGTGAATAGTAGAGGACACCAAGAGAAACTTGAATGAATAAGAAAAATAGGATATTCTATTACACACAAAGAGGGCATGGGAAAGGGAAGGGATGAATACTATTATAAGAAGGAGAGGAAGAGAGCATTAAGAGGTGATATTTAAATCTTACTTTCAGTGGAATTAACCCTGAAAGGGAAGAGTAGCGATATCCATTGGGATATAAAACTCTATCTAACTCTACTGAAAAAGCCAGAAGGGATAAACCAAGGGGAGCAGGGGAGTGGGGAGGTAAAAAAAGGGGGGGAGGGGGCAGCTGGGTAGCTCAGTGGAGTGAGAGTCAGGCCTAGAGACAGGAGGTCCTAGGTTCAAATCCGGCCTCAGCCACTTCCCAGCTGTGTGACCCTGGGCAAGTCACTTGACCCCCATTGCCCACCCTTACCAATCTTCCACTTATGAGACAATACACCAAAGTACAAGGGTTTAAAAAATATATATATTAATAAATCAAGGGGGAGGGAATTCATTAGACCTTAAAAATAAAAAGAGAGGAATAATAAGGGAGGGGGTAGAAAGGGAAGTAAATCAAGGGAGGGGACAAGGGTTATTGGCTTAAAGCAAACCACTGGTTTAAAAGAAAATAGTGTAAGAAGGAGAGGTAGAACTAGGAGAGGATACCAAAATGTTGGTGAATACACAACTAATAATTATAACTGAATGTGAATGGCATTAACTCGCCAGTTGGAAATGGAAGCAAATAGCATAGTGGTTAGAAACTAAAATCCTACCATATGTTGTCTACAAGAAACACATATGAGGCAGTTGGACATACACAGGTTTAAGGTAAAGGGCTTGAGCAAAATCTTTTGGGCTTCAAATGAGAAAAAGAAGGCAGGAGTGGCTATTATGATTTCTGACAAAGCCAAAGTAAAAATAGATATGATTAAAAAAGACAGGGAAGGTAATTACATCCTGATAAAAGGCAGTATAGACAATGAGGAAATAACAGTGCTCAATATGTATGCACCAAATGGCATAGCATCCAAATTCATAAAGGAGAAACTGGCAAAGCTCAAGAAGGAAATAGATTGTAAAACCATACTAATGGGAGACCTAAATGTTCCTCTTTCAGATCTAGATAAATCAAACCAAAAAATAAATAAGAAAGAGATAAGAGAGGTGAATGAAGTCCTAGAAAAATTAGATTTAATAGATATGTGGAGAAAAATAAATAGGTACAAAAAGGAATACACCTTCTTTTCAGCAGCACATCAAATAGTCATAAAGATTGAACATGTACTAGGGCATAGAAACATGGCAAACAAATGCAAAAGAGCAGAAATAATAAATGCAACCTTTTCAGATTATCATGCAATAAAAACAATAATTAATAAGGGTACCTGGATAGGCAAATCAAAAATTAATTGGAAATTAAATAATATGATTCTCCAAAATCAGTTAAAGAACAAATCATAGAAACAATAATTTCATAGAAGAGAATGACAATGATGAGACATCCTACAAAATCTGTGGGATGGAGCTAAGGCAGTACTCAAGGGGAAATGTATATCCTTGAGTGCATATATTAACAAATTAGGGAGGGCAGAGATTAATGAACTGGGCATGCAACTTAAAAAACTGGAAAGTGAGCAAGTTAAAAATCCCCAGATGAAAACTAAATTAGAAATACTAAAAATCAAAGGGAAATTAATAAAATCAAAAGTAAAATCCTATTGAATGAATAAATAAGACTAGAGGCTGGTATTTTGAAAAAACAGATAAAACAGACAAAGTACTAGTCAATCTAATAAAAAAAAAGGAAAGAAGAAAACCAAATTGACAGTATCAAAGATGAAAAGGGAGACCTCACTTCTAATGAAGAGGAAATTAAGGTAATCATTAAAAACTATTTTGCCCAATTATATGGCAATAAATATAGCAATCTAGGTGATATGGATGAATATTTATAAAAATATAAATTGCCTAGATTAACAGCAGAAAAAATAGAATATCTAAATAATCCCATATCAGAAAAAGAAATTGAACAAGCCATCAAAGAACTCCCTAAGAAAATATCACCAGGGCCTGATGGATTCATAAATGAATTCTATCAAACATTCAAAGATCAACTAATCCCAATACTATACAAATTATTTGATATAATAAGCAAAGAAGGAGTCCTACCAAATTCCTTTTATGACACAAATATGGTACTGATTCCAAAGCCAGGTAGATCAAAAACAGAAAGAAAACTATAGACCAATCTCCCTAATGAACATATATGCAAAAAATCTTAAATAGAATACAAGCAAAGAGACTCCAGCAAGTGATCAAGAGGATTATCCACCATGATCAGGTGGGATTTATACCAGGAATGCAAGAATGGTTCAACATTAGGAAAACCATCCACATAATTGACCATATCAACAAGCAAACAAACAAAAATCACATGATTATCTCAATAGATGCTGAAAATGCCTTTGACTAAATACAGCACCCATTCCTATTGAAAACATTGGAAAGTATAGGAATAGAAGGACCTTTCCTAAAAATAATAAACAATGTATACCTAAAACCATCAACAGCATGATATGCAATGGAGCTAAATTAGAAGCCTTTCCAATAATTGTTTAACATTGTACTAGAAACACTAGCAGTAGCAATTAGAGAAGAAAAAGAAATTGAAGGTATCAAAATAGGCACTGAGGAGACTAAGCTATCATTCTTTGCAGATGATATGATGGTCTACTTAAAAAATCCTAGAGAATCAACTAAGAAGCTTGTAGAAATAATCAACAACTTTAGCAAACTTGCAGGATACAAAATAAATGCACATAAATCATCAGCATTTTTATATATTTCCAACACATCACAGCAGCAAGAGGTAGAAAGAGAAACACCATTTAAAATCACCCTAGACAATATAAAATACTTAGGAATTTATCTACCAAAACAAACACAGGAATTATATGAAAACAACTACAAAACACTTTCCAAACAATTAAAACTAGATCTAAACAACTGGAAAAATATTGATTGCTCATGGGTAGGATGAGCTAACATAATAAAAATGATCATTCTACCCAAATTAATTTACCTATTTAGCGCCATACTTATCAAACTACCAAAAAACCTTTTTTACTGAATTAGAAAAACTATAATAAAGTTCATTTGGAATAACAAAAGATCAAAAATATCAAGGGAAATAATGAAAAAAATGTTAAGGAAGGGGGCCTAGCAGTACCAGATATTAAACTATACTATTAAGCAGCAGTCATCAAAACAATATAGTAATGGTTAAGAGACAGAAGGGAGGATCAGTAGAATAGACTTGGGGTAAGTGATGTGTCAGCAAGACAGTGTATGATAAACCTAAAGAGCCCAACTTTGGGGACAAAAATCCACTATTTGACAAAAACTGCTGGAAATTTTGGAAAACAATATTGGAGACAATAGGTTTAGATCAATATCTTACACCCTACACCAAGATAAATTCAGAATGGTTGAATGACTTAAATATAAAGAGGGAAACTATAAATAAGGAATGATGAGTAAGTTAATTTTTTTTACATCATGGAAAGACCCATATGAAATCATAATCATGAAAAGTGAAACAAGTAAAACCATGAGAACATTCTATACAACTACAGACTCAATGTTTGAAAAAATAACTTATGAATGTTTATCTCTGGATGAACAGAAACATGAAAGACATAGTTTATATATACATGTTTGGTTTTTTTGCCAAATGATGCCTTCAAGATGGGAGTGGAAAAGATAGATACCTCAGAATTTTAATGTAATTAACAAGCTAAAAATTATTTTCTATGACAAGTAGTATTTATACCAGGAATGCAAGGATGACTTCAAATTAGAGAAACAATTAGTACAGTAGGACTTCATTTTATATGAACTCAACACACATGAATTCAAATATACATGATTAGTGATAAAGACATAAAGGCAAAGATATGTAAAATAAAAAAATTTAAATTGCACACTAAGTCCTCATCATTTCCCCAAGCAGCATAAAGTCACACAGCAGTTCATCCAGTCACAGCTATCTTCATACTGAGAAACATTAGTGTGAGTCATTATATTGGCAAACAGGGGCAAAATTGTTTTCTAGGATGACTGGACCAGCTTATAGTTTCACCTATATATTAAGGAGTCTGTCTTCTTGTAGTCTGTCTAGTTTTGACTATTTCTGCCTTTTGTCATCTTTTCTATTTTGCTGGGCATGAGGTAGAACTTCAGAGTTGATTACTGTTTAAGTGGGAGTCAGAGTAAAACAATGTCTAAAGACTAAAAAGTATGGGGATGAGCATGAGAAATTAAGAACTCCTCAAAGAGGGTTAGGTGGACTGTGTCACACAAACTGCGGACTTAGTTCTACAGATGGCTCTGCCAATAACTCACTATGTGACCTGGAGCCAGCCACTTCCCTCTCTGGCACACTGGTTTCTACATCTATCAAATTAAGGGTAGTGGGGTGCAGAAAAAAGAGTGCTGGATTTGAAGCCATAGGACCCAATTTTAGATCCTAGTCCTGTTACTTATCATCTATATCTCTTATTATAAGACACTTCCTCCCCTAGGCCTCAGTTTCCCTATCTGTAAAATGATGACTTCAGTGGGCCTTCCCAGCTCTAAATTTATGATCATACTATCTCATACACACACACACACACACACACACACATACACACACACACACACACACACACACACACACATATATCTCTGAGACCCCTTCCAACTGCAGTGCTATATGATTCTAAGCCAATCTGTATATAAGTCAGTGATTCCCAAAGTGGGCGCCACAACCCTCTGGTGGGTGCTGCAGCCATCCAGGGGGGCTGTGATGGCCACAGGTACATTTATCTTTCCTATTAATTGCTATTAAAATAAAAAAAACATTAATTTCCAGGGAGCTAAGTAATATTTTTTCTGGAAAGGGGGTGGTAGGCCAAAAAAGTTTGGGAACCACTGGTATAGATTTATGTTAGGGTTAATATAAGCATTCTTTCCTCAATGAACTGGGCCATTTTCATATTCTTTTCTTTGCCATGCTTTTCCTATGGTTTTTGCTGGTTAAGTTTAAAAATTCCTTTTTGGAAATCCTAACCTCTTCTCAAGAAAAAAGAAAACATACCTACCAGATCTACTGACTAAATCTGGACTATTTAGGATAAGAGACATTTTTTTCAAGAAGACCTGAATTTGAATCTTTCCTCAGACACTTACTAGTCATGTGACCCTGGGAAACTCATTTAAGTTCCCTGTGCTTCAGTTTCCCCATTTGTAAAACAGAAATAAAAATAACACCTACTTCCCAGGTTGCTAGGGTCAAATGGGATAGCATCTAAAGCACTTTATTAATGTTTAAAGCACTATATAAATGTTAGCTATTTATTATTATTTTAATTATTAATTGATGAGAATAATGACTAATTATGTGTGTCAGCATAAAAGGCAGAGTTGGTGTGAAAAGAAACACTTTCATTTCCTACTTCAAGAGAGTACATGTAGAAAAAAGAGGATAATATTAAGAGAAATGGGAAAAGAGACAAAATGGAGTAAATTTATATTTCATAAAGAAGCGCATGGTGGGAGCAGGGGAGAAGACCAATACACTGGAAGGGTAAAGAGGTTGAAGACAGGAAATAATTCTTACGATCATTGAAATTAACTCAAAGAGGGAAGAATAATCAGATCCATGGGGGCAGAGAATTGATTAATGCCCTATAGAGAAGTCAAAGGGTAACAAAAGGACTGGTGGGGAAGGAAGCAATACTAGGGAGAGAGAGTGTGGGAAGTAGCTTTAAAAAGCAGCTTAAAAAGACCCTAAAGAAAAAGAAGAAGGGAATAAGAAGGGAGTGGGAAGAAAGAGAAGTAAAATAAGGGAGGGTATTAGGGGGACTGCTTAAAAACAAAACACTGGTTTAGAAGAAAATAGTGAAAGAAGAAAGGGCAGGACAAGGAGAGGGAATCAAAATCTTGGGGAATACATATTTGATAATCATAACTCTGAATGTGAATGGGATGAACTCATCCATAAAACAGAAGGAAATAGCAGAGTGGATGAGAAACCAAAATCCTACCATATGTTGTCTACATGATGCAGGTAGACATGCATAGGGTAAAAGTAAAAGGCTGGAGCAAAGTCTATTGGGCTTCAAACGAGAAAAAGAAGGCAGGAGTAGCAATCATGATATCGGACAAAGCCAAAGTAAAAATAGATCTGGTTAAAAGAGATAGGGAAGGTAATTACATTCTGATAAAAGGCAGTATAGACAATGAAGAAATATCAGTACTCAACATGTATGCACCAAATGGTATAGCATCCAAATTTCTAAAGGAGAAACTGGCAGATCTCAAGGAGGAAACAGATAGTAAAACTATACTAAAAGGAGACCTGAACCTTCCCCTATCAGATCCAGATAAATCAAACCAAAAAATAAATAAGAAAGAGGTAAGAAAGGTGAATGAAATCCTAAAAAAATTAGAATTAATAGATATGTGGAGAAAAATAAATAGGGACAAAAAGGAATACACCTTCTTTTCAGCAGCACATCAAATATTCATAAAGATTGACCATGTACTAGGGCATAGAAACATGGCAAACAAATGCAAAAGAGCAGAAATAATAAATGCAACCTTTTCAGATCATCATGCAATAAAAACAATAATTAATAAGGGTATATGGATAGGCAAATCAAAAATTAATTGGAAATTAAATAGTATGATTCTCCAAAATCAGTTAAAGAACAAATCATAGAAACAATAATTTCATAGAAGAGAATGACAATGATGAGACATCCTACAAAATCTGTGGGATGCAGCCAAAGCAGTACTCAGGGGGAAATTTATATCCTTGAGTGCATATATTAACAAATTAGGGAGGGCAAAGATCAATGAATTGGATATGTAAATCAAAAAACTAGAAAATGAACAAATTAAAAATCCCCAGATGAAAACTAAATTAGAGATCATAAAAATTAAAGGAAAAATTAATAAAATTGAAAGTAAAAGAACTATTGAATTAATAAATAAGACTAGAGCATGGTACTTTGAAAAAATAAATAAAATTGAAAAAGGACTGGTCAATCTAATAAAAAAAGGAAAGAAGAAAACAAATTTAACAGTATCAAAGATGAAAAGGGCAACCTCACCTCTAATTGAAAAGGAAATTAAGGTAAATATTAGGATCTATTTTGCCCATTTATATGGCAATAAATATGACACACTAGATCAAATAGATAAATATTAACAAAAATGTAAACTGCATAGATTAACAAAAGAGGAAATAGAATACCTAAATAATCCCATATCAGAAAAAGAAATTGAACAAACCCTCAAAGAACTCCCTAAGAAAAAATTCCCAGGACAAGATGGATTCACAAGTGAATTCTATCACATTCAAAGAACAACTAATTCCAATACTATACAAATTATTTGACATAATAGGCAAAGAAGGAGTTCTACCAAATTTCTTTTATGATGCAAATATGGTACTGATCCCAAAGCCAGGTATATAAAAAACAGAGAAAGAAAACTACAGACCAATCTCCTTAATGAACATAGATGCAAAAATCTTAAATAGAATACTAACAAAAAGACTCCAGGAAGTAATCATGAGGGTTATTCATTATGATCAGGTGGGATTTATACCAGGAATGCAAAGATGGTTCAATATTAGGAAAACCATTCACATAATTGACCATAGCAACAAGGAAACAAACAAAAATCACATGATTATCTCAATAGATGCTGAAAAAGCCTTTGACAAAATACAGCACCCATTCTTATTGAAAACACTAGAAAGTGTAGGAATAGAAGGGCCTTTCCTAAAAATAATAAACAGTATATATCTTAAAACATCAACAAGCATCATCTGCAATGGAGATAAATTAGAAGCCTTCCTATTAAGATCAGGAGTGAAACAAGGATGCCCATTATCACCTCTATTATTTAACATTGTACTAGAAACACTAGCAGTAGCAATCAGAGAAGAAAAAGAAATTGAAAGTATTAAAATAGGCAATGAGGAGACTAACTTATCACTCTTTGCAGATGATATAATGGACTACTTAAAGAATCCTAAAGATTCAGTTAAAAAGCTAGTGGAAATAACCAACAGTTTTAGCAAAGTTGCAAGATACGGAATAAACCTAAATAAATCATTAGCATTTTTATATATTTCCAACACATCACAGCAGCAAGAGGTAGAAAGAGAAACACCATTTAAATCACCCTAGACAATATAAAATACTTAAGAATCTATCTGCCAAAACAAACCCAGGATTTATACGAATACATCTACAAAATGCTTTCCACACAATTAAAACTAGATCTAAGCAATTGGAAAAACATTAATTGCTCATGAGTAGGATGAGCTAGCATAATAAAAATGACCATCCTACCCAAATTAATTTACTTATTTAGTGCCATACCTATCAAACTACCAAGAAACTTTTTTTACTGAATTAGAAAAAAATTATAACAAAGTTCATTTGGAAGAACAAAAAATCAAGAATATCAAGGGAATAATGAAAAGAAATGTGAAGAAAGGTGGTCTAGTAGTACCAGATATTAAACTGTACTATAAAGCAGTGGTCATCAAAACAATATGGTACTGGCTAAGAGACAGAAGGGAGGATCAGTGGAATAGATTTGGGGTAAGTGATATCAGCAAGACAGTGTATGATAAACCCAAAGAGATCAACTTTTGGGACAAAAATCCACTATTTGACAAAAACTGCTGGGAAAACTTGAAAACAAATAGGAGAGATTAGGTTTAAATCAACATCTCACATCCTACACCAAGATAAATTCAGAGTGGGTGAATGACTTGAATATAAAAAAGGAAACTATAAGAAAATTAGGTGAACACAGAATAGTATACTTGTCAGATCTCTCAGAAATAAAAGATTTTAAAACCATGGAAGAGTTAGAAAAAAACTACAAATGTAAAATAAATAATTTTGATTACATTAAATTAAAAAGATTTTGAACAAATAAAACCAATGCAACCAAAATTAGAAGGGAACCAACAAATTGGGAAAAAAATCTTTATAACCAAAAAACTCTGACAAAGGTCTAATGACTCAAATATATAAGGAGCTAAATCAATTGTACAAAAAAAAATCAAGCCATTCCCCAATTGATAAATGGGCAAGGGACATGGATAGGCAATTTTCAGATAAAGAAATCAAAACTATCAATAAGCACATGAAAAAGTGTTCTAAAACTCTTATAATTAGAGAAATGCAAATCAAAACAACTCTGAGGTACCACCTCACACCTAGCAGATTAGCTAACCTGACAGCAAAGGAAAGTAATAAATGTTGGAAGGGATGTGGCAAAATTGGGACATTAATGCATTGCTGGTAGTGATGTGAATTGATCCAACCATTCTGGATAGCAATTCGGAACTCTGACCAAAGGGGACTGTGGTGGTGGTGGTGGTGGTGGTGGTTTGGGGAGGGAGGAGAAAGTACATAAATCATGTAACAATGTAAAATTTTTCTAAAAAATAAAAAAATTAAAACAAAAATAGAGTACATGCATGGTAATAGAATCGGAGTCACTGACTCCAGAAGCATAGGAAAAAGAGAAAGTCAGACTGACAAACAGAGAATGATGAACTTTGGAATTTAGGCAAAGCTTGAGCCTCAACCTGATTTTCATGCCCCTGATTTCCAACTGGCCTCTCTAGAGACTTTGGAAAACATCCTTGGGTCAATTGTTGATTCTTTCTTTTAGGTGAGCTAAGAGCTCTTACTCCTATCTAAACACTCAAACTCACGTATTTTCTGGCATATTCTAATTTGTATAACTTATCTGATCCCTGCTTGCTCTTTACTTATATAAATGAGTTTGTTTGCTGTTCATTATTTTTGATGACCTTTTGCATAACTTGCATTTCATGAGGAGTCAAAAACATGGAAGTTTTTTTTTTATGAAAGTTTCCAAAGATATTGCTCAATGCATCCCATTCAGCTGCATGCCAATCCATTTAGATATGCCATACAGATACACATAAAACATATACATCTTATATGGGCAGCACACACTGGACATATACATCTCAGCCAGCAAAAATAAGAAATCAAGGCACACAGGCTTTAACAGTATTAGTAGAACAAATCCAAATAAAGGGAACCTTAATAGCAGATCAGTAAGAACTGAGGTCTGAGGGCCCCAACCATTTTCTGCATGGGATTTTTTTTTTTACGGGGATTACTCTTTCTTTCTTCCCAAATTTCTAGAAAAAGAAAGCTTCACTTGGTGTCCCAATTTTCTTACCAATGGCTCCTTGTAACCTGGCTCCTATTTCACTACGCTACTGAAATTGCTTTCTCTAAAGTCTCCCCAAATTTCTTTCCTTAAAAAAAAATGAAATTGTATTGATGCCTTCTATTTTTATTTCAGTTGTTTCCATATATATCCTCCCCACCCCCAAATTCAGATAATTCATTTGTAAGGGAATGCCATTTTAAAATAGAAGCAATTTTTGAATAAAAAATGTAGAAAAAATTCCAGAATTAAAACTATTAGAAACTCATCTTTAAAAAAAGTCAGAATTTCTAAATTTTTAAACATTCAATCGCAGTAACCCTCATAACAAAGTATACAGAGTATGCAGAAATAGAACAGAAACAATACTGTGAAGAATATGCTTCAATTTGATGCTGAAGGACTTGTACTCTGAAATGAACCAGGAACTATTTACTCTTTCCTGTGACTATTGGATTGTTCTAAAGTTTATGGTCAACTGAGCTAGGAAGATTACTCATTGAGTAGGCTATATAATGGAGTGAGGGAAAAAGAAAACTCTTTCTCTTAAATCCATAACTGTGATTTTGGAAGCTTCTCCCTTTGATTTCAAATGAGGAGATGGGAGAAAAATTCTGACAAAAACTATTAAACAAAACCAATCCATCCAGTGACCATGGTGTATGTAGCATCCTCTAGTCATAGTCCTTTGGGTAAGGAGAGAAGCTGAATATCTATATCTCTTCTCTGAGACCAATTGCTTCTCAGAAACAAAATACAGAATTTCAGCACTTAAAGGGACCTTACAGGACATCTAAACAACTTCATTTTATAAATGAGGAAATGCAGCTTCAGGAAAATGAAATGCTTCATTTAGACAGCTTACTTAAAGCAGGTGAAAAGAAAGGGACAGAATTCAATCTAAAACTCCCCACTCAGATACAAATATGATGTATTGGAAAGCATACTAGCTTTGAAGTCAGAAGAACTAAATTTTGTGTCTTCCCCCTAACAATTTATGTGATATTCCACAAGGCACTTGAACAAGTCTCTGGCCTTCAGGTTTCTCATTTGTAAAACCAGGGGATTAGACTACGGACCCTTCTTTCTCTAAACCTATAATTCTGTGCCTCAAAAATTCACTGCTATTTCGATCATGTCAATACTGCCAATGTCCTTTTCATAGTTTTAATTTTCATTGATATTTGTCCAGCATATAATACTGTTGATCTCATCCTTCTTAATATCCTCTTCTCCCTTGGTTACCATGACAATGTATTCTAGTCTTCTACTTGTTCTCCAAAGGATCCTACTGTGTGCACTTCTCTGGCTAATCTTCCTCTTCCCATGTGCAAATCATAGGTATATCCCCAGAGTCTGGCCTTCACTCTGCTTCTGTTGTGTCTATATATTCTCTCCCATTGGTATATTTTCTATTTACCTTTGCTGCCTCCTTGGCCATTTTTTACCTATTTGCCTCAAAATCTCTTTCCCGAGGCCCTGTCCTCTCAGTCTGTCAGTCACTTGCCTTCTCCTGAGACAGATAAGTTGTTTCTCTAAATATCAAATCTCTGCCAGAAAATATCCATTGTAAGATCCCTTTCTCACTTTATTAGAAAGAATATCTCTTTTCTCCTTTTATAAAACTAATCAGTGCTACCCTCCTCCCACCATTAAAACAAGGTCTCTCCCCCTTCCCACTTTTTCAATACCTCATTTTGCCTCCTCGCTCACTCTCCTATAGCCTCTCCTATTTCTGGGAGACTACTGGAATTATTTTCCCTTCATTGTTAGCCTTTGATTTGATTGGGGTACATCCCATATTCCTTGCTATTTTCTTCTTCCCCTTCACCTTGTGTGTGGGGTCTATGTCTTAGTCACTGTAATCCTCACAATGTAATTACACCCAGTAGGCTACTGTATGACCTTGGACAACTCATCTTCATCTCTTTCACCTTAGTTTCCTCATTTAGAAAATATAGCAGTTAGGCTAGATATTCTTATCTCTAAAATCTCTTATTCTGTGATCCCAGAGACTCAATAATATTGAAGGAGTGAATGGAATTCCCAAATATCCCAGAGTGTAATGCTTCCAGAAAAGGATGTATAGTGGAGGCTAAGAGAAAAATTTCCCAGCCTAATATTTCAGAATGAGAATTCAGGCTAAGGGAGCAGAAAGCTCCCTGGAGGAAAGCTTTTCAAAACTCATTTATGTGAAGTAAAGGTGATATGAAGACAAAAGGCATCAATAAAACCTATTTTTAAAAAATCATCTGTGCAATATTGAACTGAGTAAATGAAACAAACAAAATTAAGGTGATTTTTTCAAGAATTCATTTGAACTGAATTCACATGTATAATGGATAATAACATTGCTTACCTTCTCAATGGGTGGGGGAGAGGGAGAATTTGGAACTTAAATTTTAAAAAAATTAATGCCAAAAAAATAAAGTATTCAAATGATTATAGTTCAACCCTCAATTCTTATAAAGAAGTATAGTTAAGCAAAGCAAACCAATATATTGACCTTATCTGGCAACATATCCTCATTCTACACCCATAGTTTACCCCTTCTCTGTATCGGGGAAACAATTTTTTGACTATCATTACTCTGGTGTCAATTAGTTCAATATATGTCTTTCAAGTCCAAGTTTCCTAAATTTTTAAAATTCTTTTCACATTTAAAAAAACGCTTATTGGGGGCAGCTGGGTGGCTCAGTGGATTGAGAGCCAGGTCTAGAGACAGGAGGTCCTAGGTTCAAATCCGGCCTCAGACACTTCCCAGCTGTGTGACCCTGGGCAAGTCACTTGACCCCCACTGCCTACCCTTACCAATCTTCCACCTATAAGTCAATACACAGAAGTAAAGGGTTTAAAATTAAAAAAAAACAAACCAAAAAAAAAAACCCGCTTATTTTCACATTTAAACAGCATGGTGTAGTGAGTTGAAAGCATTCCTTGAAGTCACGTCAACCTGGGTTCAAGTACAGCCTCTGACCCATACTAGGTAAGTCACTTGACTTTTCACTATTTCAGGAAATACCTTATAAAGCAATTAGTTTTATAAAGCAATAGAGTAACTATTTATTTGTATATTAGAAGTAGTTCCCTCAAGCGAAGTTCCTATAACTATTAAATTGCAGGTCTAGATTCACTTCTAACCTCTTTTCCCCTGCCACCTTCCCAAAATATAACCAGTTTTAAGGATGAAACAATGAGGAAAAAAGTTCTAGAAGTTTTAAAGAAAATGAACCCAGTGATATATTTAATGATGAGGAAGACAACAGAGGCTGGACAATTCATTTGTAAAGGAATACTATTTTAAAATAGAAGCAATTTTTGAATTAAGAAGAGAAATAGAAAATGCTTACAGATAATGAAATTTCAGAAAATTCCAGAATTAAACGTACTAGAAACTCATCTTTAAAAAGTCAGAATTTTTAATCATTAAAATATGCAACACAGGCTAAATCTATCTAATCTAATATTCCATTCTAATCTGGATAATGAGTTGAATGCATTTCCCCTGGCTTGTATTAACAGTGAAGAATACTTTACCACTGATTTCAAAGGTCTCCACAGAAGAAAACATCATTTGTTCTGCAACCGTCAATCTGTTGGTGTAACAGTTATCCTCTTCCTCCTTAAAAGTCTCTTTAGTTTCCATTGCTATTGCTTTATAGTAGGCATAAAGCTCTAGAGTTTGCAGAAATACTTTCCCATTAGAGGAACCACAACATGAATGACTATCCCTCCTGTTTAGTATTGTGGCGATTTGAGACATTGGTGAGGGGGTGGGGCACTTCCCCTTGGCTGTGATTTCTGAATTTATAGAATGTTTTCCAACCCAAACCAAATTAACCTGTTCTCATAAATGATCTGTCCACATGTGAAGGTCCTGGTTAGTGTAGCTAGTTAAAAGAGGTGATAACTTGGAAAATGACACAAAACTCTTTAAGTAGTCAGAAAACCCACTCTTTAATCAGGAGAAAAGGGATAGAAGGTTAAATATTCTGGCCCCTACACAGAGTCAAGAGCTAAATTACCACACAAAAATCAAAAGACTCTAGGACTCTGGGAACTGTACCCCTTTGGAGAAGACACAGCTAAATGCCCACTCCTCCTTGGGAGAGAGCACAGTGCTAAGTGTCAACTCCTCTGGAAGAAGACAGGCTCTCTAAGATACTGAACCTGAGAGACTCTATATCTTTTTGGGAAGCTTACTAAGACTAACCACAAACAAGTGCATAAACCTCTTTGTAGTCAAAAGCTATGGTATTTGGGAATGGTCAGCTGTAACAAATTAAATTCAAAGGTCAAACTGAGCTTCCCGAGAAGAAATTTCAACCCAATAGAGAAGCCTCAAATGTACCTAACATTTCATTATATACAAAACAGGGATATCTGGCACTGGGGGTTTCTCAAAAGGGCAGAGGTAAACTGAGGCATCCAGATTTCATGTTGACAGAGATGAGTGAGAATATTGTGGGCACATCCTTACCTACCTCCTACCCTCACCAACATAAAGGAGGGAAACTAGGACTCTCCTCCACTAGCTCATCAGAGATTGATTGTTAAGCTGAATGGCCCATCTAGCTAACTTCTGCTCCTTCTCCTTGTCCTGCCCTTACCCCAGTCTTCAAGGCTGAGTCCACTTTCCACATCTTCCTTAAAGTCTTTTCTGAGCATTTTAGCCTAGACTTACTATTCTCTCTTTTGATTGAATTCAGTTCAACAAATATTTAGTAGTGTTTACTTTGTGCAAGGCAATAGGTTAGGCACCAATGATACAAAGAGTAAAAAGCAAGAGTTCTTGTCCTCAAGGTTCTTAAAAATCTACTAAGCATTATAAGAACACTTTGAGCCTTGGTATTCCTTTTATTCTATTTATTTCATGTATGCTGGTCTGTTTCTCCAAATGCATTAAAGGCTCCTTGAGGGCAAGACCATGGGTGCTGGCTAGAAAGGGATTTACATTCATCTCAAGACTCTGCCTCTAGGTTATGGATTCTTAACCTTCTTTGTATCATGGGCTCCATGGCAGTTTGGTAAAGTCCTTCTCAGAATAATGTTTTTCAAATAATTGGAATAAATGTTACATTTCAAATAGATTAAAAACTAAAGATATAATGTTTCCTCAGCCTCTACTGTCTTTCCCCCTTAAATATTTTATTTGGTAACATTTTTAAATAATATAATTCATAAGCTTCTAGAACTTTTTTCCTCAATATTTTATCCTTAAAATAGGATAGTTGATCACACTGGGTTGAGGAATGGCAGGAGGAAAGTGGAGAGAACAGGTGAATCCTATTCCTGAGATTTCATGAGTATAAGGAACTTCCCTACTGAGAAAACTACTTCTACCACTACAAATAAGTCGCTACTCTGTGGCTAATTGCCTTAAAGCAGGGGTCGGCAACCTTTTTGGCAGTGAGATCCATAAACACACATTTTTTAAAATGTAATTTCGTGAGAGCCGCACAGTGCTCACAGTGCGCGCTCCTGTAACAGTGTCCGAAAAAAAATGGACTTTATGGCTCCTGCAGAAAGAGCCATATGTTGCTGACCCCTGCCCTAGAAGTTATCTAGATGGGCCATTCAGCTTAACAGTCAGCCTCTGATGGAGCAAGTTGGAAGACAATAATTAATAGTCCCCCTCCTTTACATTGGTGAGGGTAGGAGGCAGGTAAGGATGTGCCCACAAACTTCCTGACTTCTGTTTCCCTATCTTTGTGTTTCAGTGTCAATAGCTATAGAGATGATCCCCTTTTGTTTCTCCCCCTACTCTCATCCTGTCCCCATTAGTTCACATAATAGAAATTGGCTTTCCCCAGGAAACACTGCATCCCTCTCTATCCTTTTTAATACTGATAGATCCTTTTCTCATTTTGCCATTCCCACCTCTGGCCCAAAGACCTGGAGTAGGAGGAAGAGTAGGCATACTTTTAGCTCCTCACTCTCAATTACAAACCATCTCTCTGCCACCATTGATCATTGGCTTCTCTTCTTTTGAGATTCACTCCATTCCCGTCTTCATCACTCAGGCTGATTCTTGTCATGCTTTATAGCAAACCTAATTTCCTAAAGTGAGCAGAATTTTTCACCAATCAGAGGAAGTGAAACAGGAATGATTATCCCTGTTGAATATTGCAGCTATCTGAAGCACACAGGACACTTCCTTTTGGCTCTGATTTCTGAATTTGCTGACCTCCAGGACTTTCTTTATTCCTCAACAAGTTCAATATCTAGCTCATAGTTTCCTTTTCCCCCACCTCTCCACTACCTCGTGCCCTAGATTTTAGGCACTTTAAAATGCACACTGGCATTGCCTCTGACACCTTGACCATCCAATTTATTAATGTCCTGAATCTCTAAGATCTCCATCTTCCCTCTACCTCAGCCACACTCAGGGATGATCACAGCCTTGATCTCACTATCACTCTGAACTGTTTGATCTTCATGATCTATAACTTTGAAACTCTTCACCTTCATATACAGGGATCCCTTCTAATCCCTACTTTCCCTGTCATGGGTTCAATATATATAATGAATCATGCATAAAAAATTAATTAGGAATTTGGGGGGAGTTCTGTGGAAGCCACAGACAACCTGAGAAAGTCAGCAGATGAAACATAAAAAAGTCCAGAAACTCAGAAATGCATAAAATATAAGCTTATTGTTTTGTAATATCAATATACCATATATTTTGTACTAAATGATCAGGGAAGAATTCTGTGCTGAGCCAAGACCAGAAGGTATGCAACATTCTGGCAATGCTATTCAGAATGTCATAAAGCTAGAACTGGGAGACAAGAGGCAGAACCTGTGCCATAATGAAAAGGAGTGAGCTGAGATCACAAGAAGGTAACTTTTAATACCACAAGTGTACACAATTTATTTTTTAAAGATAAAAAATAAATAGCTAAAATGTACAAAAAGAATGCAAAAGCCAAAAAATGTTCAATGGATTTTCCAGGTTGTAGGAGTGCCATGCCCCTAACCCTTTGATGTAGAAGGATACCTATATTTCTCTTTATGAGTTTTGCCTTTTTCTAGCTTTTCTCTGGGGGTATCAAGTTGTCCTTCAAGTATGATGCTAACTAAAGCATGAAATTTAGTGGGGAAAAGCTTGTTATAATGTATATACACCCCAGTGAAGGAACTAATATCCTGAACTCTTTGGTCACGCAATAGTTATATCCTAACCTTGAGATAAGTGAAGTTTCCTTTCTCCTTCTCCCCAGGGAGTTAGTTGTCATCCTTAATAAAAAAACAAAAATCCCAAAGCACCAATAAGTGAAATACCAATTGATTAAGTACTAATAGATTAAATAAATACTAATTGATTAATGTTTGAGGACCTCATTGAAGATTGATGTTATCATACTTCTGCTTTACCTTCTTCCCTCTGGGATCTCAGCTCACTCCTTTTCTTTGTGGTACAGGTTCTGCCTCTTGTCTCTTAGCCTCTAGCTGTGTGACCCTGAATAGCACTGCCAGAATGTTGCATACCTTTGAGTCTTGGCTCAGTTCAGACCTCTTCACTGCTCATCTGCTTGCAGCTACCTTCATCCACTGCCACCAGCTCACATTCATTATCATAGCTATAACCTAGAAGCTGTCTTTCTCATGATTGCTTCTCTTTCTCAGAGTTTTCTCTCTCCTTCTTTGTATGTGCTCCTTGTATCCATGGCATTGAAGGAAAGGATTGCTTGGCTCATTTTCTACTGATTCAGGTCCTCTTCTGGCCAGAACAGCCAGAAAGAGAAGGACTGGCCTGACTCTTCACAAAGGGAGAAGATAGCTCCTCTGTCCACTCTAAAGTTATCTTTAACTTAGGCTGCATTAATAGAAAAAGGATATCCAGAATGAGAGACATCTGTACTCTATACAAGTGGTAGCAAACTCAGATAGGATTGGGGGCTGCTAAATAATACAGAAAGATCCCTGTAAGTTCATTTAACTTAAAAACTACATTTTAACATTATGCATGATTTAATGTATTTTAATTTATTTTGTTAAATATGTTTCAATTATGTTTTAGTCTGGTTCAGGCCACATTTGGGAGGTTTCATATTTGATACTTTTGCTCTGGGCAAATTAAACTTAAATATGGAGTATTATTATATTCAGTTAAGTTTAGAAGAGGCATTGGTAGAATAGAACATATCCAGATGATAGGAACCACAATTATGGGCTCAAGTCCATACCATATGAGGATTTGTAGAAGAAATGGAAAAATTTTGGCCTATAGTTGAAAAGAATAATAGAATTATAGAATCTAGGAATTGGAAAGGACCTCAGTGGTCATCTTCTCCAACTCATACATGAAAAGAAACTCCACTATAATATTATACCTGCAAGTGGTACCTCCAAGAAAGGGGAACCATTCCATTTTTGACAATTATAATTGTTAGAAAGATTTTCTAGATATTAAACCAAAAAATTGCCTCTTACAACTTCCATCCATTGTTCCGTTCTGTCAGAAGGGAATAACCCCCCAGAAAGTCTCATCTGTCCTTCATATGACAGTCCTTCAAATACTTAAAGACCACTATCATGTTCCCCAAATCTTCTTTTTTTTCCAGTCATTTTCATGTAAGCTTCATGAAAGTCCAAAATCATGCCAATTAGGCGCCAGTCCTAGGGATACCTTAAGAAGGAGGCAGAGAGGGATGTAAAAATCACAGAATCATGCTTTCTCAGTCTCTTACCCAAAAGGCTTGTCCTAAAAGTGTCCAAACCACCAAACCCACACATACAAGAGCCACTTATGAAGAGAGAATTTCCAATTTTTTCAACTGATCTCCCTATGAAATGTATTCTAATTTCCTCATGAGACTAGTTGCTCCTTTGGGCAGTCTCCAGTGTATCAATATCCTTTGTAAGCCCTAGTACCCATAACTGAATATACTACTCCAGATGAAATCTGATGAGGTCAGAGTACAGTGGCTCTATTATATTTCTACAGCTGGAACTATGCCTCTTTCAAGATCAAATTAGTATTTTTGGTTACCACATCACAATGCAGATTCATTTTTGAGCTTATAGTCCATTAAAAGCACCTGAGCTTTTTCAAAACAACTGCTAACTTTTGGTCTCTGTCACTTTTAACCTCTGTCACTTGTGCCCTATGACATTTCACTTTATTAGGTTCGACCAAATGCTCTAGCCCATTAATATTTTTTTTTTGATTTCTCATTCTACCATTCAACATGTTAACTACCTCTCCCAATTTTTTGTCATTTTCATGTAAGCTTCATGAAAGTCCAAAATCATGCCAATTAGGCGCCAGTCCTAGGGATACCTTAATTGTAAGGTCAAGAAGGAAGTAGAGAGGGATGTAAAAATCACAGAATCATGCTTTCTCAGTCTCTTACCCAAAAGGCTTGTTCTAAAAGTGTCCAAACCACCAAACCCACACATACCATAGCCACTTATGAAGGGAGAAGTTGCTTCGGGTTTATTTATATTGGAAAGTACCTCTGGGAACTGAAGAACTCCTCCTGGGGCAAATTTCCCTATAAGAGGAAATTATTAGGAACTTTTCACTACTATGGGAAGGGAATTACCCTTGAACCCTAGTGGTGCTTAAGTTAAGTGACTGCTAACCAGCTAACCCAGATCTTCAACTATAATTGATGTAATAGGAATGAGCCACTAAAAGCAACTCTGCTTTCAGTGAGAATGTTTAAGGAAGATGGATTCTGGAGCAGCAGTTCTCAAAGTGTGGCCTGGAGATGCCTGGGGGTCACTGAGACCTTTTTAGGGAATCTAAGACTTCAAAACTATTTCCATAATATTAAAATATTTAAATTGCTAATATGGTAGACAAAAATGCTATAATTCATCATCAGTGAATTTTAATTGCGCATTTTCCTTTTAATTGTGTATCCAGCAGTAGGGATGAGCTATATTGAACTCTCTACAGGTCTCCCTTGTGACCAAATACATGAATTTATAAAAGAACAAAACTACCAAGTCTGTTATAGACTTGTACTCAGAGGAAGTCTCTTCTTAGAGTCTGGTCAGGTTGCTATGGAACAGCCTGCTTGAAAACAAACACCACATGGAAGCTTTACTGGATTCAAGTGGCATTGGAATTTTTTCCCCCTCTGTTCCCCTGTATTAGTGGAAAAGATTTAGTCCTTCCTCTTGAGGCTGGAAGATAGGTTTCATTATAGTAGGTGTATTTTATAGGGTCAAGGACATCAAAACCAAATTGTAATAAAGAGATAAGGTGAATGTGATCAGGGAGGTGGCAACCATAAACGAAAAACAGGAAACAGGGTCAGAAACCCAGGAGGTCAGAGTCAATAGTGACAGAGAAAGCCTCAAAGAACAGGCTTATAGGCTGAAATAGGGTCTGACTAGAGATAGAATGGCCACTAAAAAAGACTTAATCAAACCCCCAGTTTTATAGAAATATTTTTATAACTTTGTTCTTGGTGAAGTTTTCTGCTTTGTTTTGTCCAGAGAGATTGTGAGTGTCTTAAATGAAGCTTAAAATCAAGATTCATTCCCTAGCCCTCAGATTTTAAATCTAATGTTTCAGACAAGAAAGGGCCTAAGTGACTTTCAAAAGTCTGGCTGCATGGGAAAGGGAGAAAGGATATTTGCTCACCTACCTTTTTCAAAGATTAACTTCTGTCAACCTGTTCTGCCTGTTTCCTGGCAGATTTTTGACAATCTATTAAGAAATAGCTGCAAAACTCAAGCAGTTGATTTAGTGTGGTGACCTTTAATCTTCTTCTTTTTTGGAAGAAAGGATCTATTCTTGGAATAAAGTGTAGAGAATTGTAAATTTGCATGTGGTGCTATTTTACTTTTTGTCCCTGTAGGATATGTATGTCCACTTGAGTTTGTCTAGAGGTGGCCCTCAGAGAGGCAAAGATAGATATCTCTAGCATCTCTTCCCTTCAAGTTTCTCCAAGGGAAACTGATTCCAGCAATAAGGGGAAATAGCAATTTGGGGCCAGTTGGTTTGGCCATTCTACTTTCCTTAGAAAGAAGAGAATACCAGGCTAGAATCATAACTATCTTCTCCCTTAAATATTATTAGTGTTTTGAAAATCAAATGAGATAATATTTGTCAAAGTACTTAGCACAATGACTGATACATAGAAACTATTTTAACTCTCATTCCTTTCCTTTCCCCTATCTCCCATTAATCTAGGGGTTGTAAATTTAAAGTTCAAACTAAACTCTTGATCCCTTTCCTTAATGTGAAAAAGAAGGTCCCAAGTTCTATATGCAAGGTTTCCCTACCACATGCCAGTTCCACAATGGACATTTTATCTATCTATCTATCTATCTATCTATCTATCTATCTATCTATCTATCTATCTATCTATCTATCTGTCTGTCTGTCTGTCTGTCTGTCTGTCTAATCTATCTATGTATCTATGTATCTGTCTGTCTGTCTATCATCTATCTATCTATCTACCTATTGCAAATAGCATATAAACCCATTTATCCAAGTTGATAGCTGAACACAAATTAGAGAAAGTGTATAGTCAATTCTCAACATTCCTGTGTTTAATTTTCATGACTTCAACCATTTGTATGATTGTATTAGTAACCTAATTTTCACTTTCATGTTGGCAACTGTGCATTTGTGGCTATGCAAAGCAGAGAAAAAAGTGAGAGGTGTGCTGAGTGCAAGTTCGTAGAGCAGCTAGTATCCTACCAGGTGCTTCACTGGTCTTGTTCAGCCTATGATAGACTAAAGAGTTCCCTGTGCATTTGTTGTATATTTTCAACGTTCAATACAATGCTGTTTATTTCAATGTTTGTCTTTAAAACTCAAGTTTTCTCTTGCAATTATATACTCAAAACACAGTGCAAGTCCTTTGGCTCAAAAGTGATGTTGCGACCTCACCCGTTTTGGCATCTTCCAACAGCAGCAACTGAAGTTCCAGCAACCTCTTCCTTGGTTTTCAGAGAGCAGCCAAGATAGAGAGATTTACAGCTGACATGTCCTTACACTGCTATCTGATCCACTGGAAGATGAGATTCAGATTGAAAAATGTTTTTAGCTTTAAGAATTTTATTTGTTTAACAGTATTTATGGTTCTGAAATTGAATAAATGTTTTTTTTGAGATAGCACAAAAGATCACAAAATGCGAAGGGATTATTAGAAGAAAAATGTTTTTCATGTTACTAGTTTTATTTTGTATATTGAGTTTCATGGGTTATTTTATGGCTACTATGTTAGGAAAGATGCATATCATCAGAATTGATGCTTTGCTATAAAGAATTGTATGCAGAAAAATGTATTTTCAACAATGCCTAGAGAAAGATTACATTTTTTGGTGGTCACAGGCTATCTCTCATAGGTTTAATCTATCATTTGTATTTTTGATTTCCATGCCATTTTCTAGGCACAATATGTAGCCAATAATATAGATTGAATGAGCTCTTCCTTAGGGAATGAGATAGCTCAAACAAGAGAGAGAGTTCCATGTCTTATCCAAGGAGGAATACTTTAAAGTCTCTAGTATAATAAACTGGGAATAAGGATATACTCCAAGCTCTACATGTTAACTTATTTCCAGAGTCTTTCTCTCCCTTCAGTGACATAAAAAAGAGGTTCTGGTATGCTGCATCTTCTCTCTTGAAACTGGAAGCCAGGAGGGCCCAGATCTCTCTTCTCTCCTACTCTCACAAACACTACCAGCTCTTCATGCAGGCATGGGCTATTGATTTCCACCAATAAAGACAGGTCCCTACAATTGCCTTTTTGAGCCAAAGGTTATAGAATGAGATGCAAGAGAAAATAGAATGGAGAAGAGCAGTGAAGTGAGAGGAAGAAAGATGCATGAAAACTGAATTCTTCCCCCTAACCCCTCAGCAGTATTCCCTAGAACCACAAATTCTGCTTTCTTCTTGCTGATTAGGTACATAGTCATCCCAGGTAGACTGATTCCAAACCAAATTGAGGCTAAGGATCCTTAAACTCTTTGTATCTAGATTCTTAGCACTTGTGGTAGGCACTAACCTAATCACTCCCCTCATGTAAACTAAACTATTTATTTCCTTAAAGGGTATTGACAGGGACAGCTAGGTGGCTCACTGGATAAAGAGTCAGTCTTAGAGACAGGAAATCCTGGGTTCAAATATGGCCTCAGATCTAGCTGTGTGCCTGGGAAAGTCACTTAACCCTCATTGCCTAGCCCTTACCATTCTTCTGCTTTGGAACCAATACTCAATATCCATTCTAAAACAGAAGGTAAGGGTTAAAAAAATTTCCACTCTCATCCCTGAACTCTGTGCTATGAACTAATTTTCTCTATTCTTCACAGTGAGGGGCCCCTGAAGAATACAGAACTCAGGCACCAGGAGCATTTCCTCAAGCTTGGCAGAAGCTGCTACTGCTTTCACAGGGGAAATGATGGCCCCACACAAATACAGAGGAGTCCCAGGCTTTGTTGTTTTGGGTTGTTTTATATCTTTTCTCCAGAAAAGGAGGACAGAGGAAGGTCCTAGTAGCAACTGCTCCTTGGTGCCTAAGCCTAAGCCCAAGAAACATTTTGTCCTAGAATGGAGTCCTGGTAGAGATAGTTACTCTGCTTTGGCTCATGAAGTATGAGTCAGCCCTGGCCAAAGAGATAGTGGGTAGGGATTTGAATTTCAGTCCACTGGACAGTGTAATGACTGCTGGGGGTCACTAGTAGCCTGTTGACAAAAGAGGTGACAGTGGCATGAGTTTGTGGCAACAGCATGCCCATTGCTTACTATAAGACTGATTGACTCCCTCCTTGATGCTGCCAATGTACCACCCAATGATTGTAGTCTCACTACTCCAGAAGGAAGACTTGTTGGAGGGGATTTGTTTTCCAGCATCAAGGTGGAAAGGAAAGTTGCTAGCCAACGTCATAGAAGTAGGGAAATTCCTCCAGCCCTCTAGGGGCAATGATTTTGTATTCCCTACCCTCCTTTGCTCATAGGGTTCCTAGGAAAGGAGAGGTACTGACTGGTGGTCCTGGGAATACCAAATGGATGTGACTGTGCAGGTGACTGTGCAGGTAATATCATCATCTTTGTTGTAGCCCCACTATTTCTGAATGAACTGCAAAGATTGGCAACACTCGACCTATGAACCTAATTTATAACTGGAACTTGGGTCTTCTTGGGACTCTTTTTAGATTCAGTCACTCCTTTAGGGAACTATCATATTTTTTATTTTATTTATGCTATGTTTCTGTTTTAGATTTTCTCTTTATCCTTTAATCCTGATGATATCAAGCTTCTTGACTATCAGAGGTCAAGGGTAGGCAGTAACAGCATTAGAGTCATTTATGTGGTGAACAGATGGACCTAGAAGACGTTAAGCACCTAACCACAAAAGGGTGATGGGAGCAATATTAAAATACCTCCCCCCATGCAATTTTTTTGTCATTCAGTCATGTCTGACTTTTTATGACCCCATTTAGGATTTTCTTGGTAAAGGCATTGGAGTGGTTTGCCATTTCCTTCTCTAGAAAACTGAAGCAAACAGGGTTAAGTGTAAGTATCTAAGGTCAAATATGAACTCAGGTCTTTCCGACTTAGGCTTGGTGTTCTATCACCTCCTTGCTGTTGCAGAGATTTTCTTTGAAAGGTATTATGACCTTCTTAAACTTTAATTGACTCAGAGGGCTCAGACTATTGATGTCATTTCTTTATTACCCAAGTACCAAGCAGTTACAAGGAGCTCCAAGATTCAATGCTTGGCTGGTGTAGCAAGATGGTTAATTCAGGCAAAGTTTGCTAAATCAACTCAAGGCAATGGCTAAGTTAGTCTCTTTTAGTTAAATGTCAAATGACTTACCAGTGTCTTATTTTGTTCCATCATCAAACAAAAAGTTCTAGGGAATTGACCTGAGTCCAGCCCAACTTGGAACAATACCATGACTAGGGAGGAAATTACAAATGAGTTGAATTGTACCTCCATTACCAGCATGTAGGGGCTCTGTTATATCTAGAATATTTGAGGAGGAAGAATACAACCGATGCCAAGAAATTATTTGGCTGATGGCAATTTTATTACTTTCTGATGGCTTTTGAGTTTAAGAATTCAGAATCAGAATTAGATAAGCAAGCCTCTGGGGTTTGGGAAAGAATATGACTATATTATCTCCCAAGAAAGTTTCCTAATTACTTTCTTTCTGGATATTACTCTCATCATACTGAACACTATTCTCTCCCTCACCCTTTTGCCCCACATACACACCCAGGAAGTCTACCAAGTTTTTGTCCAAGTTTTCTTGTACCTTGCTTTTTGCATACTGTGACTGTGTTTCCCCTGTTCACCATGAAGGAACTTTGGGGATTCATTTTTAATCAAGTATGATTCCTCCACTGAGAACTTCATGTCTCTAAACCCATGAAAATTGCTGACTCTATGTGACCATACCCAGTAGAAGAAGGGATATATATGACTTATGGCTCTCTTGGATTCAGTATTTTGAGAGATAAGATGTGATTTCAACAAGGGATGGATGACTGTGCTCTACCTTGACACACTGGCAACCACAACTCCTCCTGTGAAATGTAGGCTCAGATGGAGAATCTTATTCTAAGGTCCCTGGCTTCCTTTGCCATTTTTTGGGTGGGGAGTCTTTTCTTACTATTAGGAAGTAGTCTAATGAGCTCATTTGCTCATGGTAATGACATAGTCTTGGACAGTTAGGTGGCACAGTGGGTAGAGCACTGGGTCCGGAGTCATGAAGACTTTTCTTTCTGAACTCAAATCTGGTCTCAGACACCTAATAGCTATGTGACCTGGGGAAGTCACTTAATCCTCTTGCCTGAGTTTCTTCATTTGTAAAATGAGCTGGAAAAAGAAATGGCAAACCATTCCAGTACCTTTTCCAAGAAAACCCCAAATGTGGTCACAAAGAGTCAGATAAGATTGGAAAATGACTGAACAACAACAAATAGTATTGTCTATCAGAGCAGTTGTGGCAACAGTAAGACAGTACTGGTACCAAAAGATGTGTTTGCCTCACAGACAAAACCTACCAGAAAAATCAAGCATGGTTGTCTGATCTGTGCCCAGTGCACAGGTAAAAAATAAAATGGCTAGAGTTCCGGGTTAAGATGGCGGCAGAGTAAGAAGCAGCTCTTAACCTCTCCTGACCAAAACACACAAAACTCCTCAAGGGGACATAAAAACAAGTCCAGACGAACGGAGGAACCCCACAACAGGGCACAGCATGGAAGGTACGTGGAATCGAGGCATTTCCATGCTATAAAGGGGTGAAACAGCTCTCACTAAATCTCGGGCTGAGCAACCACCCCACCCCACCCCCTCCACACACAACACCTATAGCGCCGAAGCCAGCTAAAAAGAAATAGAGCAAGTTTGGGGCACCCATCGAGTCATTGGCAGCTCCGGGGCCTGTTCCTGAGAGCAGCAAGATTTAGGACCCCAAAAAGCTAACAAACGCACACAAAATCTGAGCGCGGGAGCAGGACGCCGAGAGCGGACGCAGGGTGCAGAGCGCGGGCTCAGGACACAGAGCGCGGGCTCTGAGCACAGGCACGGGCGGAGGCGTGGGTGGAGGCAGACACAGCCACAAGCTAAAGCTCTGAAACCCTGAGTGGGGAACCAGTGCAGATGGGTATACGACTGTGGAAGCAGCGCCCTGAGACTTGTAAAGGAACCTCCGGCAGACGATCAAGCAAGGGGGTCCACCAAGGGGCTTGACCGGACAGACCCTGAGCTCGAGGATAAACCTGAGAAGCTGCTGGGCTAATGATGGCTACCCAGTCTCAGGAAGTTCAGAAGAGAAAGATTAACAACAAGTAAAAGAAGTCTTTAACACTCGACAACTTTTACACAGAGAAAATCCAGACAACCAAGCAAACAGAGGAGGAGAACAAACAAGCATCTGGACCCTCCTCAAATAAGGAAAACTCCTCACAAGCTATGGAAGAGTTCAAAACTGAGATTTTGAGGAAAATGGAAGAGATCTGGCAAGAAAATAACTGTTTAAAAGGTAGAATCTTGCAATTGGAAAGTGAGGCTCAGAAACCAAATGAACTGATAAGCAAATTGAACACCAGAAATGACCAGATTGAAAAGGAATACCAGAAGATTATGGCCGAAAACCAGAAGATTATGGCCGAAAACCAGAAGATTACAGCCGAAAACCAGAAGATTACAGCCAAAAATCAAAAGATCATAGCCGAAAACTAAAAGATTATAGCCGAAAATTAATCCCTAAAGGCTAGAATTGAGCAAATAGAAGCTAATGATCTCTCAAGACAACAAGAACAAATAAAACAAAGTCAAAAGACTGAAAAAATAGAAGGAAACATGAAATATCTCAATGAGAGAGTGACAGACCAAGAAAACCGGTCTAGAAGAGACAATTTGAGAATAATTGGTCTTCCAGAAAAACCAGAAATTAATAGAAACCTGGACTCCATACTAACAGAAATAATTCAGCAAAATTGCCCTGAAGTCCTACAACAAGAGGGCAATATAGACATTGAAAGGATTCATAGAACACCTGCGACATTCGATGAAGAAAACACCCAGAGGGCTTCCGGGTTAAGATGGCGGCAGAGTAAGAAGCAGCTCTTAACCTCTCCTGACCGAAACACACAAAACTCCTCAAGGGGACATAAAAACAAGTCCAGATGAACGGAGGAACCCCAGAACAGGGCACAGCATGGAAGGTACGTGGAATCGAGGCATTTCCATGCTATAAAGGGGCCTGTTCCTGAGAGCAGCGGGATTTGGGATCCCAGGAAGCTAGCGAGCGCACGCGGAATTTGAGCGCGGGAGCAGGACGCAGGGAGCAGACGCTGGGCGCAGAGCGCGGGCTGAGAGCAGAGGCACCAAGATAAATTCAGAATGGGTGAACGACTTGAATATAAAGAGGGAAACTATAAACAAGTTAAGTGAACACAGAATAGTATACTTGTCACATCTGTGGGAAAGGAAAGACTTTAAAACCAAGCAAGAGGTAGAGAAAATTACAAAATGTAAATTAAATGGTTTTGATTATATTAAACTAAAAAGTTTTTGTACAAACAAAAACAATGTAGTCAAAATCAGAAGGGAAACAACAAACTGGGAAAAAATCTTTATAATGAAAAACTTGGACAGGGGTCTAATCACTCAAATATACAAGGAGTTAAAGCAATTGTATAAAAAATCAAGCCATTCCCCAATTGATAAATGGGCAAGAGACATGAATAGGCAATTTTCAGGTAAAGAAATCAAAAGTATCAATAAGCACATAAGAAAGTGTTCCAAATCTCTAATAATTAGAGAAATGCAAATCAAAACAACTCTGAGGTATCACCTCACACCTAGCAGATTGGCTAAAATGAAAGAAGGGGAGAGTAATGAATGTTGGAGGGGATGTGACAAAATTGGGACATTAATACATTGCTGGTGGAGCTGTGAACTGATCCAGCCATTCTGGCTGGCAATTTGGAATCATGCTCAAAGGGCTATAAAAGAATGCCTGCCCTTTGAACCAGCCATACAATTGCTGGGTTTGTACCCCAAAGAGATCATAGATAAATAGACTTGTACGAAAATATTTATAGCTGTGCTTTTTGTGGTGGCAACAAATTGGAAAAGGAGGGTATGTCCTTCAATTGGGGAGTGGCTGAACAAACTGTGGTATATGCGGGTGATGGAATACTATTGTTCTAAAAGGAATAATAAACTGGAGGAGTTCCAGGCGAACTGGAGAGACCGGGAACAGATGCAGAGCGAAAGGAGCAGAGCCAGAAGAACATTGTACACAGAGACTGATATACTGTGGTAAAATTGAATGTAATGGACCTCTGTACCAGCAGCAATACAATGACCCAGGACAATTCTGAGGGATTTATGGTAAAGAACGCTACCCACATTCAGAGGAAGGACTGCAGGAGAGGAAACATATAAGAAAAACAACTGCTTGAACGCATGGGTCGGGGTGGACATGATTGAGGGTGTGGACTCGAAACTACCACACCAATGCAACTACCAACAATTTGGAAATTGGTCTTGATCAAGGACAAATGACAAAACTAGTGGAGATGTGCATCGGCCATGGGTGGGGGGAGTGCGGGGGGCGAAGGGGAAAGGAGGAGCATGAATCATGTAACCATGTTAAAAATGAATATTAATAAATGTTTGAAAAAAATAAAAAAATAAAATGGCTAATAAGAAAACTTCTAAAAAAATCTTATGTCCCAACAGAGCTTGAATATTAATCTTCTGGCTATCTTCCAGCTATTAGTAGTGATGAGTTAAGATACTGAATCTTATTTAAACCGTTCTGTTAATACATGCTTTCATTCTCATGTTTATCATTGCTTTCTTTTGAAATACATGAACTTCTCTGTTCTTTATTTATCAGTACTTTGGGAACCTCATTTACTCTTTGCTTTTTGAGGAAGCCCTAGACAAGAGCTAAAAGTCCCTGGAGTAGTTCAACAGATGTGAGAATGGGGAATCCCCCAGAGCTAAACCTAAGCAAAACGCAATGTTTGTGCCATTGGGCAGGGATGGTGTAAGTTGCCCACCCCTATGTTTTTAGCGAAGTAATACCTCTAGCCTTTATGCTAGAAGGTTTTAACCTTCCAATATGTATTTTTTATTTTTAGTAACTTATTCTTAAAAATAAATTCATAAAATCCAAAATAATGAATGTCTAATGATGGAGTCATCTGCATTGGGACAGGCTATGGAGGAAAAAAAAACTTAAAAAGTAGGGAAAGGCAGTTCTTGAGATCTTTTAAAACATAATACATAGTTGCCAAGTCATAAAATTAGCCCTGGATAAAAGGCTTCTAGTATTAAACAAATATGTGTGCTTAGAAACATGTGTATCATATATACCTTTTGATCCAGTAATGCCAGTAATGCCAACATTAGTTTTATTTACCGAGGTGATCAAGGAGAAAGGAAAAAAAAAAACCCTGTATGTTCTAAATTATTTACAGGAGCCCTTTTTGTGGTGGCGAAGAACTGGAACCCGAAGGGATATTCGTCAGTTGGGGGAATAGTTAAACAAGTTGTTGTATATGCTTGTAATGGAATAGAAAAATGATGGAATCTCACTCAGGGGGCATGATGGTCTAGTGACAAAATATAATGAATCCCATTATATAAACATTCTGTGATTCCTGCTAAGCCAATGGACAAAAAAATCCATGTGAACTTGTAAAGCCAATAACATTTGTGACTAAGGGAACAGGAGAGAACAGACTCTCCCCAAACCATCTAAAGCATTGTATTAATATGCAACTTGCTATCTTGCTTTTCGATAGGTCACTCTGAGCAGACTGAAAACCTCTGCTCCAAGTTGAGTATCAAGAGTTTAGATTATTATGCTATAAGAAATGACAAACAAAATGATCTCAAAGAACCTGGGGAGATTTATATGACAAAATGTAAAGTGAAGTGAGCAGAACCTTGAGAATGTTGTACATAGAAACAACAATAATAGATGATGATCAACAGTGAGTGACTTAATATTATAAACAAGCCAAAGATGTAGGACAAATCCAAGTGACTCATGAGATAAAAGAATATCCATCATCATTTTCAGAATAGATGGAATCTGAATGCAGATTGAAACATACCATTCTTCACCTTATTTTCTGCTTCTTATTCTCTAGTGTAAGAAATATGTCTTCTTTTTTTTACAAGAAGACCAAGAGGGAAATATCTGTTAAATGTTAATATATGTACAACCTATATCATGTTATCTGCCTTCTTGGGGAATGGGGAGGGAGGACTGAAAAGGAGGGGGAAAAACAATGAGAAAGATTTTTGGATATAACATGCGGATAAAAATATTATAACTTATTTCATACTTATAAGAATTACGTGTATTATATATTATGTTATATATAAAAATGGTGACCCCAAAAGAAAAAATATTTATAGAATATTAGAATTTAAAAAGTGGGTTTTCATTTTTTGAAAAAAAAACATGTAGAAGATATATAACAGGTGATATAAAATTCTGAGTATAAGGTAGAGAAAGCTTTGACATTTACAGGGACTATATTCATGAATAGGTTCTGTATGTTCCCATAGAGATTGGGCCCAAGAGAGAGTCTTATTCACTAAGGGATATTCAAATGGCTTCTTCTCCGACAACATTTCTTGGAGGTTTCATAATGAGATTATATCGCCTAGTTTGTATTCTGATTAGGTAGGATCTCATCTAGCCTGACTTGTTTTAAAAAAAGCATGGGAGTCTCATTAAAGTGGTGACTAGTGGGTTTGCAGTAGTCCTTAGATATGAATAGATGCATTTGAGGGGTGTGGCAAAGATGGGGGGAAATGGTGACCATATCTTGATCTCCAGAAGACTTCTTAGACTTTGATGATAGGGAGTTACAATTCAAGGTTTCTGTGTTTGACTAGTTGTTGGGTGCTGAGAAGCCAGCACTCTTGAGTCTAGAGCTTGGGGCGCACCAAGATGATAAGGGATGTGATTAAGCACATTTGTATGCTGGTCTCTAGCATCCCTCAGTGAGGGAAATGATGTGTTTCTTCTCTGCTGGGTTGAGACAAAGAGGTTAAGTGGGAGTTGACTAGAGTACCTGGGAGACAATTGGAAATGGTTGCTGAGAACATTTAATACTGGATCCACTTCCTTGTATTTGCTTTGTTATACTGTTTTATTAAATATTGTTTTCTCTGGTTTTGACTATTTATCTGTTTTAATTGGACCTAAAGTCTTTGAATGGGGGAATCCAGCTATCAATTTGAATAGGTGATCTAAACGATGCCTTGAACCTGTGTATAAATGGAAAATATAGCACCCTAGGAAGTCCACATGCTACACATCATTTGAATCCTACATAAACTCATGGCTAAAGGCTGTCCTGCTAACTCATCTCCACTGGAAGAAAGAACAGTGTAAAGTCAGTCAGTCAGTCAGTCAACAAGCATTTGGTTTTTTTTTAAATTTGTTGTTTTTTTAACATTCTTTTTTTTTTTTAATTTACCTCCCTCTCAGCCCCAACCCTATCCATGAAGAAGGCAAGCAATGTGATATCAGATATACATGTGAAATCATGTAATATATACTTACATATTAGCATAATTACAAAAAAGAATGTACAAAAATTATACTTCAATTTGTCTCAAGAATTCTTCAGTTCTTGCAGAGTAAAAGGAGCAGAACAAGGAAAATGTTGTACAGAGACAGATACACTGTGGCACAATTGAATGTAATGGACTTCTCTACCAGTAACAATGCAATGACCCAGGACAATTCTGAGGGACTTATGAGAAAGAACATTATCCACATCCAGAGAAAGAACTGTGGGAGTAGAAACACAGAAGAAAAACAACTGCTTGACCAAATGGGTCAATGGGGATATGACTGGGGATGTAGACTCTAAATGATCACCCTAGTGCAAATATCAACAATATGGAAATAGGTCTTGATCCATGACACATATGAAACCCAATGGAATTGCACATTGGCTTTGAGAGGGCATGGGAGGAGGGAAGGGAAAGAATATGAATCTTGTAACCATATAAAAATATTCTAAATTAATTAATTATGAATATATATTATAAAAGATAAATAAAAAATTCAATTTTCCAAATTGAAAAAAATGAATTTTTCAGTTCTCTGGAGGTGGAGAATATTATTTTTTTAAACACTTTACCCTCCATCTTAGAATTATTGTATTGGTTCCAAGGCAGAAATGCAGTAATGACTAAGCAATGGGGGCTGTTATTTGCCCAAGGTCATATGGCTAGGAAATATCTGATCCAGATTTAAACCTAGGACAGACCTATCTCTAAGCCAGGCTCTTAATCCACTGAGCCATCTAGCTATTAGTGGCCAAGTGTTTCACAGCAGATTATCACAAAACCATTGCTGTTACAGTGTACAGTGATGTCCTGATTCTTCTCACTTTCTATTAGTTTATGGAGGTCTTGCCATGTTTTTCTGAAATCAGTTCCTTTGTTGTCATCTCTTACAGCACAATAGTATGCTATCACAATGATATGCTACAACTTGTTCAACCATTCTCCAATTGATGAGCATCATTGTCAATGATTTTCAATGAATTTCATTTCATCAATGAGCATGATTTTCAATTCTTTGCCACTACAAAAAAACTGCTATAAATCTTTTTGTACATATAGATCCCTTTCCTTTTTCTTTGATCTCTTTGGGGTATAGATCCAGTAGTGATATTACTGGATCACAGGGTAAGCACAATTTATCCCCTTTGGGCATAATTCAAAATTACTCTCCAGAATGGTTAGACCAGTTTACTCTTCTATCAACAGTTCATTATTATGCCTATTTTCCCTCATGTTGTTGGTGTTGAATTTTTTCAGTTGCATTCAACACTTTGTGATCCCACTTGGGGTTTTCTTGGCAAAAATATTATAATGGTTGGCCATTTCCTTCTACAGTTCTTTTAGAGATAAGGAAACTGAGGCAAGTACAATTAAGCAACTTGCCTACAGTTATACAACTAGTTAGTGTCTGAAGTCAGATTTGAACTCAGGAAGATGAATCTTCTTGACTCACATCAAGTTTGGTACTTTATTCACTGTGCTACCAAGCTGATGTATTTTCCCTCATCCCTTCCAGAATTTGTTATTTCTGATAGGTATGAGGTGATGCCTCAGAATTGTTTTAATTTACATTTCTCTAATCAATAGTGATTTACAGCATTTTTTATCTGTCTATAGATAACTTTGATTTCTTCTGAAAATTGCCTCTTATACTTGGACTGTTGATCAATTGGGGAATGACTCATATTTTTAGAAATCTGACTAACTTCTCTATATTTTGAGAGATGAGGCCTTTTTCAGAGAAACTTGAAGTAATAGTTTTATATTAATTAATTCATTATTTATGTTATTTTTTAGTCAAAATGTAGTTGTCTTCTCTTTTAACTAGGTTTATTTTTTATTCTCCTTTGTCTGAGATCATGTTTGCTATGAGAGTTAAATGACTTTCCCAGGGTCGCACAGCTAGGAAATATCTGAGGCCAGTAAGATAGATTTCTATACACAACTGAATATGTGTGTGTGTGTGTGTGTGTGTGTAATATATATGTATGTATGTATATATATATATACTCCCTTCTTTGAGCCAATTCTCATGAGAATGAGGTTCAGTTATTACCCTCTACTTCCCTCATCTTTTCTTTACTTATAAAAACTTCTTCTTGAATGCTTCTTTTATGTAAGAAAAAATTCCCCATTCTACTTCCCGCTTCCCCCCTTCTCCCAATGAATTCTTCTTTATTACATTCTTTTTTTTTGAGATAATAACATAACCAACCCATACTTATGCTCTTTGTCTATGTAAACTCCTTTTAACTGCCCTAATAATGATACAGTTCTAAGAAGTTACATGAATCATCTTCCCATATAGGAATGTAAACAGTTTAATCTTGTTCTGAGTTTTCTTTCATATTTACCTTTTGATACTTCTCTTGAATCTTCTGAATGAAAGAAAAATTTCTTTTCAGCTCTAGTCTATTCACCAGGAGTGTTTGAAAAGTCCTCTCTTTCACTAAATATCTATTTTTCCCCCCTGAAGGATTATACTCAGTTTTTCTGGGTAGGTGATTCTTGGTTGTGTTGTTAATTCCTTTGTCTTCTGGAATATCATGTTTCAAGTCCTTCTCTCCTTTAATGTGGAAGCCGCTAAATCTTGTGAGATCCTAACTCTGACTCTACAATATTTGAACTTTTTCCTTCTGGCTGCTTACAATATTTTCTCCTTCATTTGGGAGCTCTGGAATTTGGTTATAATATTTCTGGGAGTTTTCTTTTGGGGATCCCTTTTAGGTGCTGATTAGTGGATTCTTTCCATTTTTATTTTACTCTCTGGATCTAAGATACTGGAGCAGTTTTCTTTTATAATTTCTTGAAATGTCTGGGTTTGTTTTTTATCATAGCTTTCAGGTAGACTGGTAATTTTAAAATTATCTCTCTTGGATGTATTTTGTCAAATACTTTTTCTGCCTCTATTGAGATGATCATATGATTTCTCTTGGTTTTGTTATTGATATGGTTAATTATGCTGATAGTTCTTATAATAGTGAACCATCTCTGGATTCTTGGTATTAAACCTAGGTGGTCATGGTATATGATCTTTGTGATATAATGCTGTAATCTCCTTGCTAGTATTTTATTTTAAAATGTGCATCAATGTTCATTAGGGAAATTGATATATAGTCTTCTTTCTCTGTTTTAGCTCTTCCTGGTTGAAGTATTAATATAATATTTGAGTCATAAAAGGAGTTTGGAAGCATTCCTTCTTTCCCTCTTCCCCCCAAAATTGTGTAATATTTGAGTTAATTTTTCTTTGAATGCTTTGTAGAATTAACTTGTGAATCCACCTGACTCTGGAGCCTTTTTCTTAGAAAATTCTTTGATGATTTCCTCAGTTTCTTTTTCTGTGATGGATTGTTTGAATGTTCTATTTCCTCTTTTGCTACTCTGGGTAGGTTATATTTTTGTAAATATTTCTCTATTTCACTTAAATTGTCAGATTTATTGACATAGTTAGGAAAAATCACTGTCAATAATTGCTGTAATTATTTCTTCATTTGGTTGTGATTTCAACTTTTTCATTTTTGATACTGGTTATTTGGCTTTCTCCTTTCCTCTTTTTAATCAAATTAACCAATGGTTTATTTATTTTATTTATTTTTTCATAAAACCACTTCCTGGTCTTATTTATTAGTTTAATGATCTTCTTTCAATTTTATCTCACCTTTGATTTTCAGGATTTCCAATCATGAGGATTTTTAATTTGTTCTTTTCCTAGTTTTTTAGTTGCATGCCCAATTAATTGATTTGCTCTTCATTTAGAGATATACATTTCTACCTAAGTACAGCTTTGATCTCCTAGGATTCATTTTTGGCATGTTGTCTCTTAGTTATTATTCTCTTCAATAAAATTACTTATTGTCTCTATGATTCATTTTTTGACCCATTCATTCTTTAGGATAAGATTATTTAATTTCCAATTAATTTTTAGTCTTCCTGCTGACTTTTGTTGAAGGTAATTTTTATTGTATTATGCTATGAAAAGGATTCATTTAATGTTTCTACTTTTCTGCATTTGGTTATGAGGTTTTTTGCCCTATTATATAGTCAATTTTTGTGAAGGTGTCATGTATTCCTGAGAAAAGGTATATTCCTTTCTATTCTCATTCAGGTTTCTCCAGAGGTCTATCATACCTGACTTTTCTAAAGTTTTATTTATCTCCTTAACTTTTTTTTCTAATTTAATTTTTGGTTGGCTTTTTCTACTTCTGAGAGGGGAAAAGTTGAGGTCCCCCACTAATAACATTTTGCTGTCCACTTTTTGTAACTCGTGTAACTTCTCCTTTAGGAATTTGGATATTATGCCATTTGGTGCATATATTTTGTATTGATATTGTTTCATCGTCAATGGTACCTTTTATCAAGTCCTTTTCTTTTTTGATTTACTTTTGCTTTATCTGAGATCATGATTGTTACCCCTGCTTATTTTACTTTGGCTGAGTCATAATAGATTCTGCTCCAATTTTTTACTTTTGTTCTTTGATCTCCCTGCTTTAAATGTATTTCTTATAGATAGCATATTGTGAGATTTTAGTTTATAATCCACTCTGCTATCCTTTTCCACTTCATGAGTAAGTTCATCTCATTCACATTCACAGTTATGATTACTAATTGTGTTTCCCTCTAACTTATTTCTTCCATTTACCCTTATCTCACTCCTTTCAGCTTTTCCCTATTCACAAGTGTTTTGCTTCCAACCATTGTCTCTCCCAGTTTTCCCTCCCTTTTGACTATCCTTCTCCTCCCATCTCTTATTCCCCTTTCCCTCATCTTCCCTACTGAATAAGGTAGGTTTCCATAGCTGTCTGAGAGTGGGTGTTATTCCTACTTTGAGCTATTTTTGATGGGAGTCAAGTTCAAACATTACCCATTCCCCTCCATCTTCTCTACTGTATCGATTTTTAGGCACCTCTTCATGGGAGATAATTTACTCTCATATCTTCCTTTTCTCTTCACCCCATCCTACACTTTAACTGTACTTTGATTTTTTTATATGAACCCATCTTATTTTACTTACTTCTTTCCTTCTTTCTATGTATTCATCTTCTTACTGACCTAATAATGATAAAATTCTTAAGTATCTTAAGTACTTTGAGTATATTTAATACTTTAAGTACCTTAACTAATGGGCAAGTATCATATCTATATTAAATATCTTAATCATAACCTTCCCAGTTATTAAGGTAGTCAGTTCAAACTTATTGAAACATTAAAATTTTCCTTTTTCTGTTTAAATGTTTATGCTTCTCTTGGGTGTTGACTTTGGTCACTGAATTTTCTTTTCAGCTCAGTTTTTTGTCAGAAATACTGGGAAGTCCCCTCTTTTATTAAATAGAACTTCCCCCCCCCCCAGATGGTTATACTCAGTTTTACTGTTTATTTGATTCTTAGTTGTAGACATAGATCCTTTACATTGTAGAATTTCATATACCATGCCTTCTGGTCTTTTAATGTAGAAACTTCTAGGTCTTGGATAATCCCAATCATGGCCCCACAGTATTTGAATTATTTCTTTCTGTCTGCTTGCTGTACTATTTCCTTTGTCTGGGAGTATTTGAATTTTATTAATGGTCCTAGGATGTTTTATAATAGTGTCTCTTTAAGAAGATGATCAGTGAATTATTTCAATTTCTATTTTCTCCTCTTGCTCAAAAATATTTGGGCAGTTTTCCTTGATGATTTCTTACAATATAGTTTCTAGGCTCTTTTTTTTTATCATAAATGTTATGTATTCTGATGATTCTGATGATTTCTTGGATCTATTTTCCAGGTCAGTCATTTTCTCCAGTGGGGTATTTCAGACTATCTTCCATTTTTTCATGCCTTTGATTTTGTTTTATTATTTCTTTTGGGGCTTGATATCCTTTCTCACTTTCCTTTGAGGCTCCACATGTTTCCTTTTTGTCATTGTTGCCCTCTTCTGAGTTTTATGTTGATCATCCCTGTCACTAAAGTAACTTTCTAAGGTTAGATTTTTTTCATTTTATTTTATTTTGTTTATTATTATTATTATTATTATTATTATTATTATTATTATTTTAGTTATTACCCTCCACTCCCATTATCTTGTCTATCTGTTGAAGTTCTACTCTTCTCTTGGGGTGGAGAGGGTACTGTTCCAAGTTTGTAGCATGGATTTCTCTGACGAATGGGGCAGGTCCCGCTATCTTTGGGTGTCTCAGTGGGCACTACAAGGGGGTGAGTCCACCAGCTTCTTGAGAGGAGTCTTGGAGCAGTTTTTTCCAGCTGAATCCTGTTCCCCCTGCTTTCAGTTTCCTTATTGTCTCTGGTGTTTGGCTGTTCCCTGCTCTGCCCCTTTGTTCCTCCAGGAAGTTTTCTAAAAAGATATTCAATCTACAGTAATATGAAAAGATGCTCCAAACCACTAAATTAGAGAAAATCCAGTTAAATATACTGTGAGATTCTACCTCATATTCCTAAGATAGACAAAGTTGATGATAAAAGGAAAAATGACAAATGTTGGTGGAGGTTACCAGAAAACAAGAACATTGATGCACTATTGGTAGAGCTGTGAATTGATCTAACCATTCTGGAAAACAATTTGAAATGATATCCCAAAGGTTAAAAAATGTACATGATCTAGCAATACCACTCCCAGGCCTATTCACTCCAAAGAGATGAAAAAAATAGGGAAAGGACTTATATGCATAGGAAATATTTATAGCAGTTCTTTTTGAATTAACAGAACATTGGTAATTAAGGGAATGCCCAACAATTATGTGCAAATTGTGGTATATAAATGTGTTGGAATGCTACTTTGCTATAACAAATGATGAAAGGGATAGTTTTAGAGAAACCCAGAAAGACTCATATTAACTGATACAGTGAACAATTTATACAATAACAACATTGAAAGGACAAATCCTTTCAAGGGCTTAAGAATTCTGATCAATACAATGACAAACTGAATACAGAAGACCTCAACTACATACTACCACCTAACAGAGGTCTCAGAGTGCAAGCTGAGGCATATTTTTTCGATATGGCCAATGCAAAAATTTGTTTTGGTTGACTATGTGTATTTGTTATAAGACTTGTTTTTCTTCTTTCTTTTCTCAATGTATTGAGTAGGTGGGAAGGAGAAATTAGATTTTTAGTTGAAAGAGCTTAAATGAGAAAATGAATATTTAAAGATCTACTACATAAAAGATACTCTGTCAAGTATCAGGACAGATATAATGATAAATTTAACAAGATCAAGTGTTCTTGTCCTGGAAGAGATCTCTCCTACCCCTCAAATCTTAATATCTTATAGAAGGGAAGGAAAAAGAGGAGAGTAAATGTTCATAGATTCATAAAATACACATCAGGATGTGATTGAATAGTTATAATTCAAAATGCTGTTAAATAAAGGAAAGATTACTTCCAGATGGGGAAATAAAAGATGGGTTTATTGAGTAGGAGGGTGTGAAGACATACTGTACTTTGAAGAGAATTTCTTCTGCTCTGGCCTGAGATTGCATGCCATCATCCTAATTCCTACAAATGTTTGTGATTACTTATCACTCTTCCTGTCTTCCCTACTTGACCAGTTCTTACTTATTATCTGTATTCACCTGCCTTTCCTATACCTTTGATGAAGTGCTCTCTACACAATAAACACTTAATTTATCCCTAGGGATAAAGGGCTAGTATTGAACTTCTTATTTCACTGGTATAAAGATTTCCCCTTGAAGAAACTTCTCTCAGTATAGGTTGTTACTTTCTCTACAATTTATAATCTTAGAGAACTTCCTAGGATATACAAGAATTAAGTGTTAAATGATTCTGGTTTCAAGGCTGGCACTCTACCCAGTATGCCATCCTGTCTCTCACTCAATTTATGTTTGTTGAATTTGTAATAAATAATTCCTACAAAAGGAATCTGACAAATATAATTGCACCAATGCAAAGTTGGGCTTTTTTGGGGTAGGGGTGAAATTTATCCTTTGCTACTAGTAACTTTTTACAATTTTTGCTAGGTCATCTAAAACTGATTTTGCATTTGCACAATTCTAACAGAAAATAGAAACTCCTTAAACAAAGTCTCTGAGGGATGGGTGGGGTGCTAGATAAAGTCATCAGATTTCCTCAACATTACTACTCATGTCTACTCTGTCAGGAGATCTCTTTGGGATGGTGCCCAGAGAAAAATTTTGTCTAATGCTATAGGTCACCATCATTCAATTAGAGAGACCTGGAAGAACAGTCAGCAACAAACTGCAGAAAGGTCAAGTAGGGTGAGGATTAAGAAATGTTTATTACATTTGGCAATTAAGAGATCATTGGTAACTTCAAAGATAGTAGAACCCCGTTCTCTTTTTCTTTAACTCATTAAAACTTGATCTCAAAAAAGGAGTAAAAAAATCTCAGTCATTTATACCTCAGTATGAATGTTTGCCCTTTTTTCCCCCTCCTTAGGAGGGAAAGAGAGTATTTACATTTTAAGTCTTGTCCCAAATTTATAGAATGAAAAGCTGTTGTCCTGAATTTTTTTTGCATATATGAGTTTGTCAGGAACCCACAGATTCTTAAATATTTTTGTTCTCATGGACCTTTTAGGAAGTTTGGACTCCTCCTCAGAGAATTGTTTTTATTTTATTTATTAAAAAACCTCTTACCTTCCATCTTAGAATCAATACTATGTCTTGGTTCCAAGGTGGAAGATCAGTAGGAACTAGGCAATGGTGTTTAAGTGACTTGCCCAGGGTCACACAGCTAGTAAATGGATAAGGCTGGTTTTGCACCCAGAACCTCCTGTCTCTAATCAGAGTATTGTTTTAAAATGCATAAAATAAAATAGAGACAATTACAAAAGAAGCTAAAATATATTGAAATATAATTTTCAAACTATTTTAAAAATTCATAGATCCCAGGTTAAGAATATTTGATCTAATCTAACTCTTAACTTAGTAGATGAGTAAACTGAGGCTTGAAGAAATTCAGTATCTTGCTTAATGTCATAATAAGTAATTGGCAGAACTAGGACCAGAATCTAGTCTGGCAGATCTGAGGCAGGGTTCATTCCATTATATATCTTGCCTTCTCAGTCATCTCTGAGAAGGTAGGGAATTATTTGGCAAGGAGCAGTTGATAGGGAAGGAATCTTAGTCCATATATGGAAAAGGATGACCCTACTTAGATGGAATTTTTAGATGTATGCCAATGACCTTTAAAGAGTAGATACCCCAAAGTGTGTACAGAACTTATACCTCCATCAAAAAATAATGATCTACTTATATAGTCACTGAAAATTACCTAGTCACTGAAGTTTCCTCTTACATAGTGCTATGCTTTTCTGTTAACCCTGCTGTGATTTTCTAGGGGACCATAAACAGAATGGGCCAAGGAAAGGGTCCTGGAATGCTTGGACCTATCAAAATTATCTTCCCTCTGAGAGTGGAAGACAATGACTTGGTCCATAGCTTTGGTCCAAAGCTACTGGAAAGAGAAGAAGTTATGTCTCTCTCCCAATCAAGCTGGAAGCCTCAATGGAAGGTATTTTGATCCTAGAGTCCATGAGTAGATTTCAGAGAGGTCTGAGAATGTCTTTTTGGGGGGAAGTTTTGATAAACATATTTCAATAAAATTAAATTCTTATTTGATCCTATGTATGTTTAAAATGTTAATAAACATTACTCTTAGAAGAGGTTGTTCAGTCATTTTCTGACTCTTTATGACTGGCATAAAGTCTTCATTGGATTGTCAAAAGGATCAATAATGCAAAAAAGGTTAAACACACCTGTCCTCTTTCTTCAACTTTCATCTTTCCAGTGTCCAGGATGGTGCCCTTGAGAAAGGGCGGGAGCTTGATGTAGTGGAAAGAATAATGAGTTAGGAGCCAGGAGGCCGGAGTCCTATATCCAGTTCTATTATGACTAGCCTTGCGATGTTTGTAAAGTCATTCAACCCTTTTTGAGTCTGAATTTTTTTCACCTGTAGAATGAGGGCAACTGAACTCAACAGTCTTTATGATATCTTTCAAGTCCTAAATCTATGATTTTTACATGTCCCTCCTTTCTCTACAATTCTATAATTGATGGGGTAGGAGCTTTACTGACTGACAATGACTGGGTTTTGTGGGGTATTCAAGGAGGACTAACACCTTTGGTGGAGTTTGCCAAGTCGTTTTCGGGGCTGCTCATCCACCTTTGGTGTCCACCTTTCATCCAACTCTCACCTGTGTCTCCAAGAAGCCATAGCATGCCCAGTGGCCACACCCCAGTAAATTATCTCAGCAGTGCACTAAACCAGGTTGAGGGGAACCAGTGAGCGACAGAACCATTGGTGAGTTAGAGAGATGTCTCCCCTGAACATCTGAAGACTCCCCTAGGCAAAATAGGTGGATAAGAACAATTTATTCTGGTGGCCATGAAGATGACTGAAGCAGGAATTGTGGCATGCTTACAGTTTGATAAGACATCCAAGATGCCAAGGTCACCCACTGCATCCCAGATGCCAGTCATTGGACTTCAATGATTCTGGGGGGAAAAGAGTGAGGCTGATGACTTTCCAATTCTGTCTCATTTAAATCCAATTTATGAACTCGTTAAAACATCACCCAGCAATGCTATTTGTACTCTTTGAAAACTAAAGACAAACAACAACAATGACTTTGAAAACAGAAATCAGAGAAGTAATTTTTCTGGAATAACAAGGCTTTGCCAGATTATTCTCTCTCTAGCCTCAAAGTCAGGAGGGGAAAAAGAAGAAGATAAGACTAATGATTGCTTAGAAGAGGTATGAAGAATACCCAGAGGGACTCAGGAAGAATCAGGAAAAAAGGCAGAGATGATGTTTGTTGGACTTAAGTGTTTTGCTGAGAAAATAACATATACCTAAAGGCCAGGTTTAGTGGAAATGGTAGATGAGATTAATAATAACCAGTATTTATATGGGCATTGTGGATAAAGCACCTGGAGTGAGGAAAACCTGAGTTCAGATCCAACATCAAACATTTACTAGTTGTGTAACCCTGGGAAAGTCACTACTCTGTTTGCCTCAGTTTCCTCATCTGTAAAATGAGTCAGAGAAGGAAATGGCAAACCACTCTAGTGTCTTTGCCAAGAAAACCAAAGGTTGACACCAAAAATTGGACACAATGGGACAAGATTTATTTGGCACTTATCTGTCAAGCAGTGTGCTAAGTGCTTTACAATTATTATCTCATGTGAGGTAGGAGCTGTTATTATTTTCATTTTATTGCTGAGTGTAAAGTTTATGGGTATTTAGGAGATGAGGAATGGTATTTTGGAGAGGGGAGAGATGACACAGAGAGATGGGCCAGTGACTAAATGACTCTCAGCTTCCCTTCTCAATGTCCTCTGCTGCTGTCTACTTCAAAATGGTGCTAGAGGCAGGAGCCAGCTTCCAGGAAAAGGAGGAACCCTGTCCTAAGGAGTTAGGTAAGTGGGGACCCCGATCAGTGTGGCACAGGGCCCCCAATATCCACAAGCCTCCTCCTACCAGCTTGCTCACATCACAGTGTGTCGGACTAAGTCAGCGGTTTTTGTTGTGGTAACAGGGAGGAATACCCTCTGTGGCGGAGAGGCTGTCTTTGAATTCCCTCACACGCAACTGGGTAAGGTTAGGTTAAGGGTGACAGGATCAGTGTCTTTGAATGAACTTCTTTCTCTTCTTTAGGAATCTGACTGCGATTTTCTATTTCTCAAGTAGTTTAATAATTTGTAGTAAATCAAGAAAGGGGATAGGTCTGAGGGGAGAGGAGACCCTACTGGATTTTCTTGTTTTCTTCAGCTGAGCCAAGAGGGCTCAGCTCCAACTTAACTATCCTCTTCTTATCTAATCCAAGTCTCTCTCTTACCTTAACAAGTGGCAAGTGTCTTTCTTGGGAAAGTCAAGGGATGGAAAGAATCTTCAGGGTGAGCCCCCGAAATAAGGGCTCAGCCCCTTCTCGGCAGCTGTAGTTGTTTGTTCTTCCTCTAATGGAGGCTCTCAAACAACTGGACCCTTCTTTCTCTTCTGAGCAAGGGAAATGGAGGCCAGGCTTTTCCACAGGAGGGAATCTAGAGCTCCAGGACTTTGCTCCTCACTTGACAGAGTTCAGACGGCAAAGACCCTTCCATTAGCAGTTTCTACCACAATCCTCTTCTCTCACTCCAACTCTCACTCCCCCTCCCTTCACATTCCAAGCACTGTCTGCTCCATCTCAGTGGACCGAAAAGCCAAAAGCTTGATTCAGTTTTCTTTTCCACATGAGGAAACAGGTTAAGTGAGTACCTGAGGCTAGATTTGAACTCTGTACTTACCACCTCCAGGCCCAGGGATCTATCCATTATATCTCTAATACAGTAGAAGCAGAATAACAAATTGACTACTTGAAGGGAATCTCAATAGGACCATCTAAATTAGGTTGGCAACCTTTTTGGCTGTGAGAGCCACAAACGCCACAATTTTTAAAATGTAATTTCGTGAGAGCCGTACAGTGCTCACAGTGCGCGCTCCTGTAACAGTGCCTGAAAAAAAAATTGACTTTATGGCTCCTGCAGAAAGAGCCATATCTGGCCCTCAAAAGAGCCAGATATGGCTTGAGAGCCATATGTTGCCAACCCCTGGTCTAATCCAACCTGTTATTATTCCTATTTTACAGCTAAAGAAGTTGAGACCTTGAAAGATCAAATAACTTGCCCAAAGTCATACAGTCGTCATCATAGGATCATAAGAATGTAAATTCCTTCAAGTGAGGGATTGTTTTTCCTTTTTCTTCATATCTTCAGTGCTTGGCTAAGTGTCTTGCCCATAGTAAATACTTAATAAATACTTATTTGTTTGTATCATTTTTGTTTTTGTATTTAGGTAAACAGGGTTAAATGTCTTGCCCAGGGTCACACTGCTAGTAAGTGGATGAGGCTGGATTTGAACTCAGGTCTTCCTGACTCCATGCCCAGCATTCTATCATTGTGCTATCTAGCTTCCCCATTTTGTTGTATCTTGGAAAATATCTCATCCAACTCCTTTATTTTACAGGTGTGGAAATTGAGGCTCATGGAAATTGAATGACTTATTCAAGATCACACAGGTATAAATAAATGTTAGAATTAGGGTTTCAATCTAGATACTCTGTCTCCAGTCAATTTTTGTCCTATTGTACTAAGCTACTTCCAATTGTGAAAGTTGGGACTAAAATCTGGTTATTCTGAATTTTATTCCAGTGTTCTATTCCCTACACTTGCAAAGATGCAATGATTATATGATAAAAATAAATATCAGAGATATAACTAGGGTGGGTTGACCAGGACTTTTAGCCAGAGCACTGTGATTATTTATTTATTTGTTTGTTTATTACCAAAATTCTAACTGAATTTTATTTTTCATTTAATTAATTAATTTATAAGATTTTCCATGGTTACATGATTAATGTTCTTCCCCTTCTTTTCTCCCTCCCCCTCCCATAGCCAATGTGCAATTTCACTCGGTTTTACATGTATCATTTATCAAAACCTATTTCCATAGTATCAATATTTGCATTAGAGTGATCATTTAAAGTCAACATCCCCAGTCATTTCGCCATCACACCATGTGATCAATCATGTTTTTCTTCTGTGTTTCTGCTCCCACAGTTCTTTCTCTGGCTGTGGATATTGTTCTTTCTCATAAGTCCCTCAGAATTGCCCTGGATTATTTCATTGCTGCTGGTGGAGAAGTCTGTGGATTTTAAAATTAATAACCAATAACTAATTATTATATTTTTATAAAGGAAGAGCATTCTAGGTAAAACAGAAAGGAAGTTTGGGTAATGTAGTTTTAGGGATTCGAGATATTTCTAACTATACAAGTCTATTATGTTCGATTGTGCCACAGTCTATCAGTCTCTCTGTACGATGTTCTCCTGGTTCTGCTCCTTTTGCAGAACACTGAGATTTAGAGGGCACAAAAATGTAAAAATAATGATTTAGCAAAATCATTATTTTAAAATTTATTAAATTTGCATTTTTACAACACTGGCACTGCTATTGTTGCTTATTCTTTAATTTTCAAAAAGGACCAATGACATCCCAGGGTGATGCAAGTGCTCATGAGTTGGATTTAAGTGAGGCAGAGTTCCACAAAGTTACCAGCATCATCCTCTCTTCCAGAGTCATTCAAGTCCAGTGGCAAGACAAAAGTCAGAATGACTGACAATGATCTGGGTTACAGTGGATGGTCTTGGCATCTTTGATGTCTTACCAAGTGTAAACTCTCCACAATATCTGTTTCAGCCTCCTTCATAACTGTTGGAATGAATTGTTCTCATTTGCCCCTTCTGCCAGAAAGTCTTCAACATGCTTTGGGTAGACATCCTCCTAACTCACTGACAGATTTGAGGTTTGTTCATTAAATTTAGTTCTTAGCAAGAAAATTAATTTTAAAAAGAGTCAATAGTCAATAACCATTTGTTATTTGGCACTATGTGCCAGGCAGTTCACTAAAACAATGGAGGATACTTTTCCCAATGTGGCCACATACCAAATAATTTCCTCCCTGACCCCACTTACTTTATTCCCTATTGGACATTGGCCTCTCTCAGTTGCAACTTCAAATTGTTCTGAGTTTTCTCCCACCATGGGGGTCTATTCCCCAAGGTCTCTTCCAACAGTGGCCATTGTCCTAGAGTCTCTCTTTCATTAAATTCATTTCTCTTAATTTCTTCTTGAATTAAATTCTCATAATGAATTATAAAGTTTATTTGAGAGCCTGTTCCATGCTGCTTGATCTGGGCCCATTGAGTTCTGCTTGCTTGCTCTAGGCATCAAAATCTCAAGAGACTTCAGGGAACTTCCTCTTGTGGTAGGTTTAATTAAGCTGAGTTATCTCACTCCCAGTAGAAGAATTCTATATTGTCTGATATATATTCTCTCCGCTATATGCATACTTTTTCTGATTTCTGTTTTGCTATTGATTTGGATAAATACATTTCTTTTCTATTTGCTATGTGTTCATTGTGGAACTGGCATTTGGTGGGAAGAGAATCAAGCCTTGGATATAAAGCTGGGGTCCTTCTTTTCCCCCAATAATGAACAATGATCAGAAATTTAACTTAACCAAAGTGGGCGCTACCACCCCCTGGTGGGTGCTGCAGTGATCCAGAGAGGCAGTGAAGGCCACAGGTGCATTTATCTTTCCGATTAATTGTTATTAAAATTTTTAAAAATAATTTCCAGGGGGCTAAGTAATATTTTTCTTGAAAGGGGCGATAGGCCAAAAAAGTTTGGGAACCACTGCTCTATACTAATAATATTTAAGGGATCAGACAGATATGAGTCTAGCCCAGCACCCCCTCTATCTCAGAAGAATAGATTGGCTAAGTTTTTGGCCACAATCATCTTCTTTTCTCCTGGCAGAGGATGGGGAGAGAAGAGGCTAGAGATGATTTTATTCTGACTCTTCAAACTACTCAACACTTCTATGCTCCTGTAGGGGAACAGCCTAAATAAAAAAGAACCTTATTTTTCCCTTCAACATATCAGCAATTCCAGTTGCCTATTGGCCTTGTTTATACTCCCCAGCTACTTTCCATCTCTACCAGGACTAGTATACTACAGAATTTTCTTGAACTTCTCCATCAAAACTCACCTGTTTTTAACTTCCAGGTTCTCACCTAATGATTTGTTCTCCCTTTGCTAAGGTGTGAATGTAAAAAGTGGCTGCATATTTGTATCTATGAGCCCAGAAGAAACTTGCTCTGTGACTTTGACATGTAATTTCATATCCCTAAGCACAGCCTTTCTCACTTGCAAAATTAGAAAAAATCTTTTACTAAGGTCCTTTCCAGCTCTGTAATTTTCTGTCTAAAAATCTCAGGAATCCTAAGAGGTAGATGAAGGTAAGTTGAGAGAGGGAAAGGTTATGCTTAAGTCTTTGTCAGATTTCATTTTGCAAACCTATTATGACTTCTGAATAGGACCAGCTCTGCTATTTTACCTCTGTTCCTACTCTCAACCCTAACCCCCATCAACCTAAGGCTATGCCTCTTAGGTTTCCCCAGAGACCCAAACTAATTTACCCTGCTTTCCTTCTGATCAGGAAGCAGCAAAGTGGGCATTTCCTCCTCTGCCTTACTCAGTACACTAGGGACCCTAGTATTGCCTCTATCTTCAGCTCACAGCTAGGTTAAGTGGGTCATTTTGGATTTCACTCTCCCTGCCCTCCCTGCCCCCTCTCCCAATCCCTTTATCTTTTGGTCAGTTCAACTGAACTCTGGTATAGTGAACCACTAAGCTTGCCAGCCTTAAAGAGAAAACAATGCACTCAGAATCTTTCAGCTTCCCCCTCTAATTACAAACCTTTGCCTAATGTGGATTTCCTTCTAATTGAAGCTAGACAATGGTTCTAATGACCTAGATACTGAAGAATTTTCACATGGCTCTAGATTCTGTTCCTCTTTAATATTTTTTTAGAGAAGCCGATGGCTCTTTAAGTTTATATATGCAGGCCATATATTTTAAAAGAATTCTTGCTCTCTCCTCAATAAGGACCATAGAGTCATGTATTTGAGCTGGAAGGACCATGCAGGTCTATTTGACCAAGTCAACGAACATTTATTAAGCTCCTATTATGTGCCAGGCATTGTAGCAATGGAGCAAGAAAGGTAGAAGCAATCCTTGTTGTCAAGGAGCTCACATTCCAAGTGGAGAGATAAAATTCAAACAACTATGTGCAAACAAGATATATCCTGGGTAAAATGGAGATGATCTCAGAGTCACTAGTATCGAAGGGAAACTAGGAAAGGCTTCTTGCAGAAGGCGGAATCTTAGTTGGGACTTGAAGGAAGCTGGAGAAGTCAAAAGATGATGAGGGAAAAAGGATTCTAGTTGGGGAGAAGGAGGGTCTTGGGGGGTGGGTGGAGATGGAATGTCTTGTGACAGCCATAAAGAGAAGGCCAGTACACCTGGATTGTAAACTGCATGGACTGTAGAACATATAGGAATAGGAAGATTAGAAATGCAAGAGGAAATTATATTATGAAAAGCCAACCACTTTATTTTAAAGATGATGACATTGAGACCCAGAGGAGATGCCAAAAATAAAAAGTAAAGCTTGCCGAGTACAAAAGAACAATCAGCAATTTTTTTCCCCAGTGAATTCCTCTTCACCCTTCCAGATATTTAGTTCAGGTCAAAGAAAACAGTCCCCTTTTTGCTTGTCATTATTTGTCTTGATGAGCCAGCATTCAGTATTTATCATTCAGCCTGGGTTCTTGGATGGGAATGAGCAAATGGAAAGGAAAGTAGCTCATTTATATTCACAATTGGGCTGAAATTAACAGCCCAGAACTAAAATTGGGTATTGCTGGTGTTTACCTTCTTTGAGCCAAAGAGTGCTGAGGGCCAAGGTTTGTGCTGGCCAAAGCTACTAAACATCCTCGTGTCCCAGTTAGAGAAGATTTTAGACACACACAGTCTAGAGCACCAAAAAGCTGCTGAGAGGATAGACATTCTTCACTACCCATAGAGCCAGTCAGTCTGGATTCCCCAAAGTGGGACCAGTTTCTTCAGTGAGTTGATGAGGCTAAGGACCTAGATTAAGGGTATCGTGGTAAAAATATATAGTGTTTTATAAGCCCTATTGAAATATGGTCTTGAACACATGGGTTGAGACAGACAATGATGGGGGACAGACTCGAAACTACCACACCAATGCAATTAACAACAATTTGGAAATAGGTCTTGAACAAGGACACATGTTAAAACCAGTGGAAATGTGCATCGGCCATGGATGGGGGTGTGCGGGGGGGTGAAGGGGAAAGTAGGAGCATGAATTATGTAACCATGTTAACTTTTCTAAAAAATAAATATTTTTAAATGTTAAAAAAAAAGAAATATGGTCTTATATGATATATCCCTGTGAGGCAAGTGACAGGGGTATTTGTTTTTCACTCTTTTTAATAGTCCAAGAAAACCAAGCTCAGAAATGTTACATGACTTTCTTATGGTCACAAAAATAGTGATTCCATGTTCAGTCCTGTTTTCATTACTTCCTTTGGGCCAGGTAAATTCACACAGAAAGATCCATTGTATTCTAGTATAGAGCAGTGGTTCCCAAACTTTTTTTGGCCTACTGCCCCCTTTCCAGAAAAAATATTACTTAGCGCCCCTGGAAACCTAGATTAGACCAGGGGAAAAAACATGTATACAGATAAATAAGTAGACCAATATATGCAGAATGCACCCAGAAGGGTTTGCTAAACCTGAAGCCACAGGTACTACAAAAGTCCATGGATGTATCTTACAAGGTCTGTGAACCTGACTGGGAAAAAAATGAAATCTTTATATTTTCATTTACCTCTAACTGAAATTTAGCATTTCTTCCAATTATGGATTAAAAATCAGAAATGCACAACTTTTTTTGAGAAAAGGTCCATAAGTGTCTCCAGTGATACCAAAGCATTTATGATATTAAAAAGATTAAGAATACTGGATCTAAAATTATGTGTGGGAAAGAGATGAGCAACATGGGGAAACAAGGAAAGAGACTCTTGTAAGAAGGATATGGCTCTTAAGCTGAGCCTTGAAGGGATCTAGGGATTGTAAGAAACAGAGGTAGGGAAGGAGAACATTCTGGGCATGGGGTACAATCTATGCCAAAGTCAAGTCCAAGGATCAGCAAGTAAGCCAGTTGATTGGAATGTAGATCATATCATTGGAATTATGGGAAAAGACCTCCATCAAGGTGCCCTCTCCACATGTGCTTTCTGGCATGGTAGAGGAAACCCTAGGCTAGAAATCAGAAGTAGTTCCAAGTTCTGTTTCTGCTCCAAGTTCTTTCCTCCCTGGTTAATAACTGGTGAAGTCAGTCAATATACCACAGCTTCTAATTGTGTTTTAATTTCAGAATCTCAAAATCTCAGCATTATACATCTTGAAATGACCTTTTCTCTTCATCAAAATCTTTAGCATCTTTGTTTCTCTCAGTTCTCCCAGTCAATTGATTCTGCTCTGTTTTAAATTATTTTTATTCTAAATTTGACAAGTGCCAAAAAACACAAATATTTTCATATATGAAGAATTGTAAATGAAAATCTGAATTTCTACTATGGCCAACCTGTTTCTTCTTTGAAGAGTATATAAAAAATTCCACACACTAGTTTCAAAGCTGAGCTGCTTATCTTTCTCTTCTCTCTTCTGTACATTCTTTTAAATGTTTATTGGTGTTCTTTTCTTCCTTTTTCTTTTTTCTTTTTGACATCACTATCAGTAGCTCTCTTCTTCCACCAATTTCTCTCCAAACTTATCATCTCTAACTTCATCTGAGTTCTCCTACAGTGAAATCTGTTTATTCATCTCTAGTGAACTTACCATCATATGGTCCCTACAATGAATATTCCACAATTTCTCTCTTCTCAAGACCCCAGTCCCCTACCTATCTGTCTCTGCATTCAGATGATCTCATTTGAGAAGGTAGAGCTGGCAGTTGACTGAGTGATCTCTCACCACGTAAAAAACATCTGTAAGTCTTCCTCTATGCTCTTCTCCTTTATTCCAGCCTCAAGAATGAAGAGATTCCTCTCTTTGTCAAAGCTAAGGAATCTCTTCCCCTCTTTCCTAATCTGGAAATCTGCAAAATTTGTCACCCTTCTTTTATCTGTAGTTTCTTCCTGTTAGTTTCTTTCTTGCTGACTAAAAGCAAGTTCAGCTTTCTTTATCCTAAAAGTAAAACAAAACAAAACACTTCTACCCTTGACTTTGTTATTCCATTAAACTGGCATCTCATATCTCTTGTTCTTTTCACTATTATACTTCTAGAAAGATAATCTACAAGGAGCAGCTAGTTGGCACAGTGGATAGAGAATCAGGCCTGGAGTCAGGAGGATTTGGGTTCAAATTTGGTCTCAGACTCTTCCTAGTCATGTGAGCCTGGGCAAGTCACTTAACCCCATTTGCTTAGCCCTTATTACTCTTCTATCTTAGAGTTGTTTCTAAGACAGAAAGTAAGGGTTTTGCAAAAAAAGAATAATCTACACTCATTTCATTCTCTTCCTCTTCTATACATTTTTCTTAGCTCCTTGTAGTCTGTTTTAGGACTATACTTTTCTAAGTGTCAGGGAAGCCTCACAAAAACAGTAGCATCTCCACCATTGCAATAGTATATTCATTCCTCCAGCCAAGTAACTGAACCTGACTTGATTTCTAGCACCACCCATCTAAAAGTTTTGTTTTTTAAATGCCCAAGATGAAGTGGTGTTTCCAAGCTTCCCCAACCAAAGTGGACCTAGTTTTTCTTTTACCCACAACTAATGACTTCTGCCTTGTCTTTTCTATCAAAGGGATAGGAAAATAGTCCCAGTGGCATTGGGTACTTTTACAAGGATGCCAAAGATCTCATCTATTTCTCTCTTTGCTCCTGAAGTTCTCACCCCCAGACCAGCTATAGTGCTTAAATAGGCATTTGTCTTGAAAAGGGGACATTCCACCTCTTTCTCATATCAATATATTTCCTTTTAAGCAATCAATATCAAATATCCTGGTCTTTTGTTGGCTAACAATCCTGGAGAAAGATCATTTTACCAATGGACTCAGACTTTATGTGGTAAGAACATACCTTGACTCCAAGCCTTGTCATATCCATGTAGTCATCAACCCCTGTCTCTACCCTGAGCTCTAATTTCACATGTACAACTGCCAGCTGGATATCTCTACTTATATGTCATTTTGACCCCAAAATGAAAAAGTCTAAAAGATTAATCCATTGGCATGATAGAGTGGGGAAAAAAATCAATGGTTCTTGGGTCAGAGGACTTGACTTCAGTTATACCTGATTAACTGCTTGTGTCACTTGCATGACCATGGGCAAGTTCCTTATCCTTCCTGCACCCTAATTTCCTCATCTATAACATGAGAGGGTTAGGCTAAATGGACTTTGAGTAATCTTTTAGTTCTAGATCTACAGTCTTCCCCATGAAACTTGATTAGTCAGTCCATACTCCAAACTTTGACATCAGAGTTAAGAGTTTAAACTGATTGTGTCTATCTCCTGTACTAGGAATTGAATAGGGAGTTGACTCCCTGTCTCCCTTGAAAGTAACACCTATCTATGTATAAGTGGCAAAACAATTTGCTAACTGACTTACTTATGTATTATTACCTTCCTATTTGAGTTCACTAAGTGTCTTTTTACTTTGAATTCATGGATTATCTGACAAGAGATACAATGGTCGAAACTCTGAGTTATAGACTTGAATAAACATTCTTCAATGGAAATTTGGGATCCATCAAGAATAATTACATAAAAATCAAGTTATAGCATGAAAAGTTTAAATTAAAATGAAGATTAAATAACACTGATTGACTAGAGTAGCCAAATTATATTCATAGTCTTGTAGAAAATTCCAAGAACTCTTTCTAATCTGAGAAGCAGGCTTATAAAGAAATATGTTGAACATCTCTTATTTACTATTTACATCAATTTCCACCTGACACATACTGCTATATCTGTACCTGAGGAAGGTTTGTACAACATGGCAGCTGGTACCCAGAAGACATCTCTAATAGGTCCATTTTCTTCTTTAGTCAGAACTGCTGGTGGGTAAGGGCCAGAGACAAAGTACTGAGATGTGATGAGTTGAACTAATCCAAAATGAACTGAATGGAACTTACCAGAACTTGTAATGCTCCAGGCATCAATAGAAATGGTAACATCAATGTTTGACTGCTAGTTAATTGTCTATCACCCCCTATGTCCTTCAAGATTAAATTGTTTACCCTTTTGACCCTAGAGCTCAAGATGAGAAGAGAAATAGGCAGAGGAAGAACTATTTCAAACTTCTCTGCCTGGGGTTATTCTCAGACACACCTCAGGGTGTTCATATTGGAAGTGAAAGTTGTAGGCAGGAACCTCCATGGCTTCAACTCCTCTTTTAATGCCTCAGCTGGTTTTTAGGGAGTTTTTCCTTATTTCAAGGCAAATTTTGCATCTCTGCAACTTCTATTTATTACTCTTAGTTCTGTCCCCTGGGTCCAAACAAAAACAAATCTAATCCTTCTTCTACATGTTGGCCCCTTAAATACTTAAATATTGCTATCATGTCAACTTTAAGTCCTCTAGTCTTCATTTTATAAATCCCGTTATCTTCAAACTACCTACATGGGGAGTGATTTTCAGTGCCCTCATCATCTTGATTCCATTCCTGCAGGCGTCCCACTTAATCATTTCCAAATTCCTTTAACTACACTGTTTTTTATATCTCCATTTTCCCCAGGATATCAAAACAACATATTACTTTAATAAAAGTCTTCTTCCTCTCTCCTCAACTAGAATGAAAACTCCTTGAGAGTAGAGCCAATACCTTATTCTTTTGCATCTCTGGCCATACTGATACATCTCAAATAAGGTGATTTCTCCAAATTCCCACGTGGTTTCTACACAGCTCTCTCAGCTATAAGCAGTTGTATAAACAAATGGTTGCTTATTGAGGGACTGATTTACCTGTTTTTCCTTTAGTTCCCTTATAAGCCAAATGGCCACTGGCTCATAGAACTTCAAAGAGCCTTAGAGGCCATCAAAACCAGTTTTCTTATTTTAATGTTGGGGAAACTGAGATACAGAGAAGGAAAATGATTGGTCTAGGGTTACTTAGGTGTCTTGAACCCAGGTATTCCTGACTCTAGGTCTAGTGCCCTTTCCAGTATACCCCAGCGTCTCTCCTAAAAATCTAATTTGCCAAATGTTTAACAAAGACAACAAGAGCCCCAAGTTCAACAACAAAGAATAAACCAAAACTGACCAACAAAGAAACCAAGTTGTACAGCATTAACAACCATATATCAGCCCAAGATTCCTCATTATGATTAATATGAATTGATCTCCCCCCATTTTTAGCGTTCTTTTTGTAACATTTCCTCTTGGTTCCCTCCACCAACTCAGAGTCCCCAGAGGAGAATCTGTTACTGCTCTCAGAGTTCTAGGAATCATCTTTTAAGTGGCTTCTGGAGTGCCCAGACCAGAAATAGTAAGGGAGATTGGGCAACTGGTCAGAAAGATATAGGGGATTCTTTGCTGGCATTGGGTGTAGCTGGCACTGATTGATAACTCTATTGCCTACAAGTAGTTCTGGGTCATAGTTCTGGGGCTGAGAGGAGTGCTGATAATTTGTCACAAGTGAGCAGGAACCTCGGTAACACTTCTAGAGCAGAAAGGAGCACTAGCACTTGTGACTATAGGAAACCAGAAGTCTTGTTCACAGTTTCAGAACCAACAGAAGTGCTAGTATTTGTGGCTTCAGGATAGGTAAACATCATAGCATAGACCAAGAATGCAATGACCATACTTCTCTCAGGATAACACCACACCAACTTAAAAACACTTTAAAACTTTGCAGACCCTCAGAACTATCTCTGAAAGCAGGAACATAAAAACCCTGCAGCTTGGCATGGTATATTCCCACCCCAAAGTAAGCAGAACTGAACTTTAATATCAACTTCAAAGCCAAAAAATAGGCTAAAAAATGGTAAAACTTGACCATAAAAAAAAAGGTAGCAGGGAAGAATAAGAAATTAATTTAAATGGCAACAATGTGAAAACAGCTACCAAAAGAGCCTAAAAGAAAAGTTGAATTTGGGCTCAAAGGCAGCAAGAATTCCTGGAAGAGTTAAAGAGATAAGAGTGGTAGAGGAATAATTGGGAAAATAAATGAATGATGCAATAAAATTATAAAAAGAGAATTAGTGGCTTGGCAAAAGAGGCACAAAGCAAAATATTGAAGAAAATATTACCATAAGAGATGAAATTGGCCTAATTTAAGAAAAGGCGCAAAAATTCACTGAAGAAAGAACTTTTTAAAAATCAGAATAACTAACTCTGGGCCCAAGAATCTGCCCTAATCTCATAAGTCCTCAAAGGGAATGACTAGAACTTTGACGCCAAACCAGAGTCCTAATGGCTAGATCTCCACACTTCTCCTAAATGTCCTGCCTTGCTTCCTCTGATCAGGACTTTTCCTTGGTATTCTATTCAATATTCCATTGCCTCCAAGCCTGGAATCCTGCCTTTCTCCAAATTATTCTCTATCACAGTGGGATCCTACTCCTAAAAAGCCCCAATCTATGTTGGCAGTCCTGTTGCTCTTAGACCTCACTGACAGCTTACAAAATTTGATAATTAGTGTGATACATGATACCTACATACACATGCACACATACATAAAATTATAACATCTTAGAAGAGCACTTTATAATTTATGAAGTACTTTCATACACATGCATTCATATACACATTTTCGATCCTCGCAAGATTGTAAGGTAGTCAGGTTAGACATCGTTATGAATATTTTACAGATGAGGAAGCTGAGGCTCAGTGAGGCTAAGTGATTTTTCTCAAGTTTATACAATTAGTAATAATATTGTGCTACCTATATTATAATTTCATTGTGGCTAAAGTATTGTAAAGATCTCTGTGCCATAGAAAGGACTTTTACTTTGGGATCCATAAACTTGTTACTTAAAAAACATTTTGATACTGTAGGTTTTGAAGTGTTGTGGCTGGGGGAACTATATTCCCCAGCATGCCCCAGGGGCCCCTCCCCCTTAGAAAACAGTTTTTCATATTTTAATAATTTCAATAGCTATGTTTCAAAATAATTAATTTCCTTTGCAATCCTCTGTGTTTCATTTTATGAACTTTTAAACATTATTCTGAGAAGTCCTCACCACATTGCCATAGGGATTAATGACACACACACAAAAAGAACTCTTGACCTAAGGGGAGAGTATGATGATGTTGGTGGTTGTGATGATTAAATGGCAGACCCTGAACTTGATCTTTGGGAATGAAATTTTCACCAGGTTCCATTCTGACGTCTGGCAGCGTGTCAAATCTGACCTCACTGAAGGAAGGGCCCTGGATTGACCATTAACAGGAAGATGAGATGGGGGGAAATGAAACCAGCAGATTCCAGGGCAGCCTCTGGAAATAGCCTCCATGGACACCCATTATGGCTGATAGTTTACTGGCCAGGTCTGTGGGAATGTGTAAAGAGGCCCCATCAGCGAAGTGGCCTGTGGGGAATTCCAAGAAGAGTGAGAGATGGAAAACATTACCTGCTCCCAAGGAATGGAGACAGTAAATGCTTATCTTTCACTATCCTAGTAAAGTTATATGTACCAATTATAGGCAGGAACATACACACAAATACATACACACAAAAAGAAAATAACAAGGAAAGACACATTTCCTGCCTTCAAAAAATATCTGAATGTTCCAAAGATAGGCTAATCTGAGCATAGAAATTCCCCTGCTTTTTGCCATTGCTAAGGATCAGGGCAGAATTGCTTCTGTAGGTTGACCTCATGGAACCCTCAAGCCAAAATTTTCCTTTGGCAGGGGCCCCAGGAGATGGTTTACAGAAGAGCAGGATTAGCTTCTCTTGAGACAGCTTCAAAGATTAGTGAGTGATCCAGCTTCTGTTGAGAAATTCTAGTCATCTCCATATTTAACCGAGATTTTTTATGCCTTGTAATATTGTTTAATATTGTTTCTACTTTTTCTTGAATTTCCACCTCTAATATCTCCTAGCTGAGTGACCCAGTAGGCTTGCTCAGACCAAAAATACTTCCCATTCTCCTTAGATCAGAGTCAATGAATGTGTATATCCATCAAGAGATATAATCAAAGGCCTTTAATTCCCTCAGGTTGACCAGACGATCCCAGTCACAGAGTTTACATGAGTGTAGAACCTGTGAAGAACAAGAACCTTTGAAATCACTTTGTCCAATCTATCATTTTACAAAAGAGCCAACTGAGGCCCATAGAAATTTATTGACTTTTCCAAAGTTATATAGAATTAGGATGAGACTCTGGATCTTTCATTTTCTTATACTGTATTTTCTGAGTGTTTACATTTTACTAAATAAATAAGGAAAGCGAAGAGGGGCTAGGTGACACAGTGGATAGAGTGCCAAGCCTGGAGTCAGGAAAGACCTGGGTTCAAATATGGCCTCAGACACTTCCTAACTGTGTAACCCTGAGCAAGTCACTTACGTCCCAATTGCTTAGTCCTTGGCACTCTTCTGTCTTAGAACTGTTGCTAAAGGTAATAGTTTTTTTTAAAAAAGAATTATATATGAACATGGCCAGCCACTGAGGGACCATCAGAGTGAGAGAGTGAAAACCAAGGCAGGTGACTCCTTCCAGGGAAATCCAAACCCTTAGAGTAGAACTCTAATTTTATACTACTTTATAGATATCAGAGGAGACCGAAAACTACAATCTGTCTGATTCATTCTAGGGCCATTTCATATACTAGAACAGAACAATGATTGAGATAATCTAGGAAAGGTGACATCCTGGAGCAACAAGGGGGTAAAACCAGTGGGAAATGGGGGATAGTTTTCACTCCAATCCATCTGATTTTTTTCCCCTTCTTTGATATCACAGGCAGGGAGAGCTTCATTTGAAATATTGCAGGAGAAATTTCTTCAGGGAAAAGTTTTCAGACTCGGCAGATTCCAGAAAATGTGTTGCCATCCAAGAGAAGAGAGCAAATATGACAATAGCTGAGAGACCTTATCACAAGACATAGGTTTTTCCATATTATCACAGTTATCTTAGCTAGACTGGGCGTAGGCCTTTGTCTTCCTCATCCTATCTTCCTTGAAATAGAGAGGTACAGTGGAAAGAACCCTAGCACTTGAGTCAAGATATTTGGGTTCTAATCATGCCTCTGTTATTTACAAGCTATGTGACCTTGGATAAATTGCTGACACTTCCCTAAAACTCCCATGGAAAATGGCAAAATCTGCCTGCTCTATTCAGAGATTTGTTGTGGAGATCAAATGAGGGCATAAATGAGAACATACTTTGAAAAGTATTCATGTAATGCACTATGCAAATATTGAATATTGTTATTATAATTTAATTGCTGCTTTCCTTTATTTTCTTTAAAGTGTCTGGCCCTTCTTTGGAAACTGAACCTCTCTGAAAAGGGAAAAGTAAAGGGCAGCTATGGAAGCTGATTTAGAATTCAGAATCAGGATTTCCCATCTTTTATACTTCACAAGCTGAGTTCAATCTAGGTGCCGTGAGGTAGCATAATAATGTGGAAAGAGCATTGGATTTGGAGTTAGCCTGGAGTTTTATCCTCACTCTGCTACTTACTGTTTGCATAATGTTAGACAAGTCATTTGCCTTTCTGCCACATCTCCTCCTCCATAATAGCCACCCGTCCAAGACTGAAAATATTCTTTTATTTTTTTAAAACTCACCTTCCATTTTAAAATAAATATTGAATACTGGCTGCAAGGCAGAAGAATGACAAGGGCTAGGCAATGGCAATTAAGTGACTTGTCCAGGATCACATAGCTATGGAGTATCTAAGGTCAGAGTTGAATCCAGGACCTCCTGCCTCTGGATCTGGCTCTCAATTCTCTGAGCCACCTACCTGCCCCCCCCTCCCCATATTCTGAAACATCTCCTCTCTTTGATCCTTCCCAACACACAACCAATTTAGGGACAGATAACTTTCTCAGAACTGGAATGAAGCCTAAGATAAAACTAAGGATGTGGACTCCATTGACTTCACTGTTGACCATAAAGTAGGAGCACTTGACACTTGCTCTTCTCCTTTTGCTGATGTCCACCTGAATGTTGGTGTCTACCTACACCCCCAACTTCTTTTTCAGGATCAATGATCAAATCAACACAATCGTAGTTATTGTGAAAGGCTTGACAATCTACTGCCCTATGGCTCCACTCAGAATCTCTGTGAGTCTGAGTAACAGACTGCCCAAACTGAAGGTCCCTTTCCAAACCCTTACTACCCTCTGTCTCATCCCCATCAGTGTCAGTCACCTCCTTCCCAATTCTCTAAACCTCTGTAAATTCCATTGTGCCAGACAGTGCCTTTGGAACCCTTGGTCTATTGTTAACAAAGTTTTCTTCATTTTGACCCATAATCTTCTATATATATTTTGTATGCAAATTCCTATGCACATGCTATTTCCCCTAGTGGAATATAATCTTCTTGAGGGTAAGGATTGCTTTCATTTTTGCTTTGTATTTGAGGATCTATCACAGGGCTGGCACATAGCTGTTCACTCATTTCAGTCGTGTCTGCCTCTTCATGACTCCATTTGGGGTTTTCTTGGCAAAGATACTGAAGTGGGTCGCCATTTACTTCTCCAGCTGATTTTATAGATGAGGCAAACTGGGTTAAATGATTTGCTCAAGGTCACAAAGCTAGTAAGTGTCTGAGGTGAGATTTGAATTCAGGAAGATGAGTCTCCCTGACTTCATGCAGCCAAGCTGCTCTGGGACAAAGTAGATAACTTAAAAATGTCTGTAGAATTGAAAAATTGAAGTCAAATGATCTCTCTTTCAACCTTGCTTTTCTAATCTATAAGATGAGGAAGTTAAGCTAGGTGGTCTCCATTAAGAAAGTAAGTAATACTTTAAAAAAAAAAAGGACACACTTACAAAATGGAGTAGAGAACTGGAAGCAATGGTCCAGATAATTCAGGTCCTAAATTCAACTGTCTGAAAGAATCAAGCAATACTCAAGAAAAGGAAAAAAAAAAATCTTTTGTCTGAATTATCCAGATTAGTGGCTCAGCTTTTCATTCCCTTTGGAGTGTGAAGACAGAGTCCTGAGTCTAGCATTTATAAGAATGCTAGAAGATCTTCCAATGGCAGGGGCTTAATGACGAAAAAGAGATTTTTATTGTTATTGTCAATGTTAATCCTTTAATTAAGCTCACCCTTATTCTTGTCAACATCCTTTCCCTTCCTCCCCTCTTTCTCTGTTAAAACTAATTCGCTGGGCTGGTTTCTCAAAACTGTCTCAGCTCAAATTTTAATTAAAGTCAGTCGCAAGCCTTGAATTACTAATGAGTACCTCTCTGAGATTATTCCATTAGAAATAAAAGTTGACGCACTCTCTGCGGTGTTGTTCATTAATGCGTTATTATTTTTTAATACAGTCGGTCCTGTTCAGAGCCTCTTCTCTTTAAGGTGATATACAGATGTAAAACTTCCTCTCCAATACACTCTGCAGAGGGAGGTAACAAGCCAATTAATGATATGAGAACTAATCCCATTAAAAACAAAAATATAACAGGGGGCAGCTGGGTAGCTCAGTGGATTGAGAGCCGGGCCTAGAGACGGGAGGTCCTAGGTTCAGATCCAGCCTCAGACACTTCCCAGCTGTGTGACCCTGGGCAAGTCACTTGACCCCCATTGCCTACCCTTACCACTCTTCCACCTATAAGTCAATACACAGAAGTTAAGGGTTTAAAAAATTTAAAAAAAAATTTAAAAAAAAAAAACAAAAATATAACAAAAACCATGGTCAACTGACACCAACCTAAAACTGCATGCACCCAAAGTGGAACCTCATGCCTCCTTGCATCTCAGCAAGTGAGGTGGAGTCCATAGATGAGCTTTCCAGATTATGAAAGTGGTTTCATCCATCACTTTGGATGGGAATCTTAAAAATAAAATAAAATAAAGACTCCCCTAACTCCTGAATGACCTATCTTTTCTTGACTAAAATTGTCCTGGACTATGAATAAATGAGTATCTCTTCCCACCCCATCATCCTTTGTCCTCTCAGAGGCAGCATGGTACAGTGAAGAGAATTGCATATATATATATATGAGGTCTTGGCCAAATTTCAAATTTGTCACTTATTAGCATGTGACTTTGGGCAAGTCACTTAACCTCTGCTAGCCTCCATCTCCTCATTTGCAAAATGAGGATGTTGAACTAAATGGCCTCTAAAATCTAAACCCACTTCTAAGTTTACAGTTGTATTAATAAAATAAGTAAGATTACCTGAAGTTAGTTAAGATTCTGGTTCAGAAGTAATCATTTCAAACTTAGAATGGACTATCTTTCCACTCACCCATTTCTCCTTTACCTGAAGGTCCAATTTGGATGTGATCTCCTCTTTGAAAATGCTGATATCCGCAGATGAAAATGATCCTTCCCCAAATTTCTCATTGTACTTTTCTCTAACCTTTCTTTTGCAACTATTTTAGGATCACAGAATCTCAAAGATCATCTAGACCAGTGATGGGCAAACTTTTTAAAGAGGGGGCCAAAGGAAAGAAAAGGCTCATCTGTCAGTCTGATTGTAAGGCAACTCTTTCGAAGTTTCATTGTATTGTATCCTACTCATTGTATTTGTCAGATTAGGAATAATGTTGCCAGGCCAGATAGAACATTTCAGGGGGCTGCATCTGGCCAGCAAGCCATAGTTTGCCCATCCCTGATCTAGACTAATTCATAATTGGACAGGAATTCCAAATTTTTGACAAATGGCTGACCTGCCTCGAGTAAGTGAAAACCTACTACCTTCAGAGTCAGTCTATTTGACTTTTGACATTTTTAATTGCTTGGGTGTTTTTCCTTCAACAACATTTAATAATTTAACTTAATTTGACAAAATTAAGTTAAAAAATTTGCCTTTTTGCAAATTTCTTTTGTTTTTCCTAGATCTTCCCACTGGAACCAAAAGCATTTTGATATCTCATATGTCTCTCCTAGGCTTTTCTTTTTTAATATAAACAGACCTAGCTCATCAACCCATTTTCATTATCTCTAGTCCTCTCAATGTCTTGATTATTCTATTGCATATCTGCTCTGATTTGTTAATTATTATTATTAATATATTAGTATAATATATTAATGTTCTTCTTAAAATGTGACATCCCAGAACTGACAACTTTTGTGTATGAATACTAGTATCTACACTCAGCCACAAAACCGATATTCTCCAAGCACCATAATAGTGATATCACTCCTCAGCTCAAGAAACTTGAATCACTCCCTATTTACTTTTGGGATAAAGTAAAAAAAAATTTTGACACTTAAAAATCTTTCACAATCCAATTTCCCAAAATGATGGTACATCATTCATTCCCACATTCTTCCCAGTTCAACCAAACTGGACTACTTGCAAATTCCCTGGACATATCATATTCCATCCTTGCATAGGAGGTCTTCTATTGCTGGCATGCTCTATCTTCTCCTTTTGTCTCTCATAATTCCTTGCTCTCCATAAGACTCAGCCTGTGTTACCCTCCAAAAGAAGCTTTTCCTAATTCTACCAGGCTGGTTCCCCACCCAATTGTTTTATATATTTTTATAAATTTAATGTTTACCTATCTGACAATAGGTTGACCCTCTACCTCCCCCAAAGAATGTAAGCTTTCTGAGGGCAAGGAATATTTCACTTTGGCCTTTGTAGCCCAGAACTCATAGCAATGCAAGCTACCTAATAAATAATTGATCAGTTCAGTTCAATAATGGTAGTGAATGGCAGTAATAAATCATTAACTCCTGCTCTTAGGGATAGATGAGCTGGTTTAGATATCAATGGAAGAAATTGTTCTGGAGTCAGTATGGCCTGATGGTGCCCTTTGAATCAACCCTCCTTCAGTTCTTCAAGGCCTTTGCATTTGGTGTTTTGTTTCAAGACCTCCTGGAATATCAGCTCATGAGTTGCTTTGATGATGTCCTCATCTGCTCCTAGGATCCTGCCTAGCCAGTTGAATGGATCTAAGCCATTCCAGATAACAAGACAATGATAAATGGCCCCTGCTTCCAAGAAGTTTTTACATTCTACTGGAGAAAACATGTGCACACACACAATCAGCCAATCAAATAAATATAAATATACATCAATACATGAATATATAACTTGAGAAATGAATGAATTACTGAAGAAACAAAAAATGAATAAATAAATAAGTGACCAAATGAATAAATGCAAAATATATTCAAAGTAAATACAAAGTAATTTCAAGGTAGAGAGGCTGTAGCAACTGGAAACATCTGCCTAGACAAGTGATTCCCAAAGTGGGCGCTAACATCCCCTGGTGGTGCTGCAGCGATCCAGGGGGGACAGTGATGGCCACACTTTTTTTTGTATTACATTCTATTCTGAGTTCAATAAATAGTTTCATAATTTCCAGGGGGCATTAAGTAATATTTTTCTGGAAAGGGGGCAGTAGGCCAAAAAAGTTTGGGAACTACTGGCCTAGACCTTCCAAAGGAGAGCAGAGGACTTGGGTCAATCTTAAAAGAAAATAGAGATTCTAAGAGCCAGATTTAAGGGGTGTGTTTGAGGCACAGAAATAGAAAACACAATATTATGTAGGAGAACTAGCATTTATTGAATCTTTACAATGGGCCAGGGGCTGTACTGAGGACTTTACAAATACAGAGGCAGGTGCTGTTATTATCTCCATTTTACAGTTAAGGAACCTGTGGCACACAGAGGTTACGTGACTTCTTCAAGCAGCTCTTAAGTGTCTGTGGTCAGATTTGAACTATCTTTCCACTGCCCCACCTAGCCTCCTCTAGAAGAAATAGCCAATAGAAGAGTTTCACTCAACCATTGAATGTGTGAAAAAGGTTAATGTGCAAGAAGACTAGAAAGATAGGTTGGAACCAGAGAATAAAGACTTTAAATGCTGAATGCAGGAGTTTCTATTCTATCCTAGCAACATTAGGGAGACTCTTGAACAAGGAAGTGCGATAGCCAGACCTGTCTTTAGAAATACCCCTTTGGAAGCTATTTGGGGAATAGAAGAAAGGATTGACAAGTAGGTAGAATAGTGAATAGAGCACTAGACTTCAAATTAGGAAGATCCAAGTTCAAATCTTACATCAAACACTTACTAGCTGAGTGACACTGGGCAAGTCATTTTACCTTTGTCTGCTTCCATTTCCTCATCTGTAAAATGAAAATAATAATAATGCCTGCCTCCTAGGGTTGTGGTTCATATTAAATGAGGTAATATTTGTAAAGCACTCAGAACAATGCCTAGCACTTACTAAGTGCTATATAAATGTTAACTATTAATATGTAAAGTGCTTTGCAAATCTCAATGTTTTATACATATAGATATATACATATCTATCTATCTATATTTTTTTTTATCCTGGGACTCCATTCTAGGAATATAGGGCCACAACCAGTAGGCAATGGGTCACACAGTCGCTCAGGGTCACCCAGCTGGAAAGTGTCTGAGCCCGGATTTGAACCTAGGACCTTTCATCTCTAGGCCTGGCTTTCAATCCACTGAGCTAGCCCAGCTGCCCCTACTTTAGGTTGCAGTTTCTTTAGCAGATGTAGTTTTTACAGGGTGGGGTTGCTAGCCCCATGCCCAACCCTCCTCCTTTTTCATCCAGGCTAGGGACCGTCCTTGGCCCAGGAGTGGTAAGGGTGGGCAATAGGGGTCAAGATATATATATATACATATATATATATATTGTTTTTATCATACTCTGCTTCTGATGGAAGCTGGTAATCTTCCACAAAGTGAATGAATGTTAATTTGGGTTGCTGACAGAGTTATAGTTTGGTCTCAACTAGAGTCTGTTATGGCAAAGAATTCTTTTCTCCAAAGTCACTAATTATATTTTAGTTGACCAAATCTGATGACTTTTATTCAGTTCTGTAACAATAAAAAGGTCCAGTAATGGATGTTTGATAGAAGGGAGATAGAGAAAGTCTATGTGGTGAGTCTCTCTTCCAGCACTCTCCTGAAGCCAAATATACACTGGGAGACTTTAAGGGGATGTCACCCCAAAACTGGGTGACCTGGATGGTCATGCTGCCCCAAAGGAGTTGGGGTCAAGGCTTTCCTATAAGAGGAAGTATGTGGTACCCCAAATCAATCCTCAAAAAGGATAGGATTCACACAAACTCTGTCCCCCATCAGGCTATTTCACAGTGAGTAGTTTGGCTTCAAGATGGAGGCAGCCAGACCAAGCTGTGGTTCCCCTCTCCCTTGTTGTCTCTCAGGTACTCTGGAATGCTATCTGACTGTTGAATGGCATTTTATTATTCACAAATCAGGGATTGGGGAAAGAGGTGAAGGGCAGAGTGATTTCGGGGTGCCCTCTTCGCTATTCCTATGGGGTCCATCACCTAGGTGCTAAGCTTCTGCCCTCACCCCTTCTCCTTCTATTTCTGTTTTTCTGTTTCTATTCTTTTCTATAATTGTAAATTTTGACTGAAAAGGATCTCTCTGCAAGGTTGGGTAATGGGTGAGGGAAACTAAGAGATTGCTCCCAAAATGGAGTCCAAAAATTAGCTTACTCTACAGTTGAAGTCTTGATGGATGAGATGCAAGGGAATGGCTTTGATCAGGGAATCAGGATTTCAATTTCCAAAAGAAAGATCCTCAGGAAGCCCTCAGGAGTGGATCTGAGCTGGGATGTTCACCTCCTCCCTCTTCCCAGTCCTCCGCCCTAAGACCTCTACTCTTCCCTGTTCCTTGGAGACTTCCCAGAATCCTCTGCTGGTCTCACCTGTCAGCAACTGTCCACAAATGCCTTCTTCTCCCTTTGGTTCCCTCTCCTCTGCTCAAAAACCCATCCTTACAGTATCCCAGTTTTGTGTGGTGAGACTTTTTCCAAAAGTCTCAATTCATGCATCACTATTTTCTATTCCTATCTTATGTTCCCCCTTGCTCTAAAATAATAAATCATTATCTTGTCTTATTACTATACTAATTATATATCTATTCCTATTCTAAGATGGGTTTTGGAGAGGTTGGTAGGGGAATGAGGGTTGCAATTTATATAACAATATTTATAGGGTGTAAAACAATTTTGTAACAAGAAAAGTTTTCCATTGAACACAATGTCTAAGTTTATAGTGTAACAATTTTCTTATCCTTAAACTCTTCTATTATTTAACCCATCTATGATTTTAACAGAATTCTAACTTGTTTCTACTTTTAATGTATGTCTATCAAGTAATGCAATACAACTATCTTATTATTCCTAGCTGTTATCAAATTATGTTTAAACTACCTATGTTTTAAATGCAATGTTAATTTTTATATTGAGAATCTATTTTAGTATGTTAGTATTCTTAATTATCTATCTAACAACATTTATATATTTTATTCTTATGCTTTCCCTGCACTAGCTCACTAAAAATTTTTTAATTTCCCTAGCCCTTTCTGCACTGTCCCTATGTCTAATGTCCAAATTATCTGCTAAATTGTTAGTATGCTACAGTATCTACATGGTTAGGGACTATTATTTACAATTCTACTCTACTTTTCCAACCTATGTTACAGGTATGTACAAAATTTACATTATTTACATTATTATGATAAATGTATTTATCATACATTTGTACAAGCATTAGTCCTGCATATCTATGTTAATCAGACAAGAAAATCGTTTGATCTTCTTATGTGGTTAAAATCTTATGGAACTAGCAATTATTTACCTTGTAGAGATATATATATATATATTTTTTCTAAATTTAAAATCATTGCAAAACACAAAATCATCCTTCAACCATTCTGTGCCATTTGGCATGTTGACTATTGTCTCTTTCAAGATTCTCTTCTCTTTCTGAGGTTTTGTACACTACCCTGTAGAGGTCTGTTTCTTACTTTTCTGATGGCTCCTTCTCAGTCTCTTTTGTTGTATTATCAACCTTAATTGTGGGTAATCCCTAAAATTTTGACCTGGGCTCTCTTCTTTCTACATATCCTCTTAGTGGCTTTATCAGTTCCTGTGAACTTTATGACTATTTCCATGCAGACTACTTCCAGATTTGCAAATCAAACTCTGGACTCTTCTCTAATCTCCTGTCCCATTTCTCACTCTTTTGGACATTTCAGACTTGATATCTCATAGGCATCATAAATTCAACATATTCAAATGTCTGAAGGAGCCATTTTGCTCTGTAGTCTAGGTCTGCATTTGGAGCAATTCTTTATATTCAACAAATGTTTGAGCAGTTACCATAAACAAGTCACTGGAGATGAAAAGATGAAATAGGGTCCAGTTCCTGCTGGATATGAGATAGAAAGGGGTATAGTTCCTTTACTATTATATTCTAATAGCATAAAGCATATATACAAAAAAGAATGACACAAAGCAGATTACAAAGGATTCACACAAAGTTCTGTTATGATATATGAATAAGGAGGTTGTTTTTTTTTTTTTTTAAACTTGGAAGGATCATGGAAAACACTGTGGAAGGAGGATACCTGACCTGACTTTGAAGAGGCAGGAGTAAGAAAAGGACACATGTTCTAGGCCTGGACTCTAAGTTTCAAACCTGAGTGACTGAGAGAATCGTGATGTCATCAATAGAAATAATGAAATTGGGATAAGGGTTTAGTGTTGAAATGGGGACAGGATAAATGAATACGTTTAAGATACCAACAGAACATGTAGGTAAAAATATTGAGGAAACCACAGGAGATGTGGAGCAAAAAGCCCAAGATAGAAATGAGAGGCTAGGTTTAGCAATCATCTGCATAGAATGAATATTTGAACCTAAAAAAGTAGATCAGATAACAAGGGAGAAAATGTACAGAGAGAAGATAAGAAGGTAGTAATGAGACTTGTATTCTACTTAGAGAGAAAAAGAGATGACCCAGTGAAGGACACTGGGAAAGAAAAGTCAGTGGCAGGGGAAGCAGGAATGACTAGTATCACGGAAGTCAAGGGAACAAAGAGTACAAGGAAAGTAGACTTAGTCAAAGTGTCAAATGTTGCAGAGAAACCAAGGATAATGAAGAATGAGAAAAATACCCTGGATTTAGCAATAATGGTTCATTGTTGACAATAAAGCAGTTTCATTAGAGTAGTAGTGCCAAAAGTTAGATTGTAAGTAATTGAATGAATTGATGGTGAGGAAGTGAAGACATCAAGAATGGATTTGCAGAAGGATATCTTATATGTACAAAAGACTAAAGGGGAAAATCCGCCCTTAAACAAATTTAAACTTTGCCCTAAGACTTCCTCTTTACTCTACAAAACCTCTTCTTTGAAAAAGGAAATGAGTTCTTGCCCCATGTGGAAACTAGAGTAAATGGTTTTTGTGACCTACGGTTGCTCAATAAATCCTTGTAGGCTGACTTACATCTTTGCATGTAGAGTGACTCTACTGATCACACCATACATCTCCCAAATCTAAGGAAAGATGAAAGGTGAGAAATTTGTAGCCAATTTATTTATTCAATAGACATTTATTAAAGATCAGTACTATCTGGACTCAGATACTTCCTAGCTGTGTGATCCTGGGCAAACCACTGAAACCCAGATGCATAGCCCTTACTCTTTTGCCTTAGAACTGATACTTAGTCTTGATTCTAAGATGGAAGAAGGGTTTTCTTTTAAAAGATCAGTTCTATAATGAAGGAAGCCATTGGAAATAGAATGATTTGCCAAAGGTGAGTGTATTGAAAAGAGAAGAGATCTTAGGACGAACTCTTGATGAAAATCCACATTAAGCAGTTGGGAAGAGATTGAGGAGCCAACAAAGAAGACATTGAAGAATGGCTAAGGAGGTAGGAGAACCAGTGTAGTGCCTCTAAAAAGCCAAAGGAGAAGAGAATATTAAGTAGGTAATAATATTTTAAAATGTAAGATACGTGGTTGATTCAATTCAACTCAACAAGCACTTCAATTATGTGCATAGTATGTATCAAACATTGTGATAGGTATTGGGAATATAAAGATGAACATAAACTAATCCTCACCCTCCAAGAGTTTACATTCTACTAATCATCAAAAATCATAGAGAGAGTTTAATTAAACAAAATACCCAAGTATATTTTTAAAGAAATAAATTGATGGTCTTAAAAAAGAATGGAAAGGAAAAGGAAGAGAGACACGAGGCAAGGGGTGGTATAGGGAAAGAAAGGTTAGGGGAAATTACTTCATGTTATCAGGTTGTACAAATAAAGATCTACACAAATAAGAAAGAAAGTATAAGAGAGTGACTAAAACTTGAATTTCATTCTCATCTGAATCAGTAAAAGGAGAGGAGAGTATATACATGTAGTTGGGAACATTTCACTCAACAGGGAAATAGGAGACAAAATGGAAAAAGGTAAAGAGCTAATTAGAAGGAGGTAGATTAAGAGAGAGATTAGTCCTAAACAAAACAAACTCTAACTAAGGATGTGCAAAAATATTTATAGCTCTTTTTGAGGAAGCAAAGAATGAAAATCTGATGGGATGTTCATGAATCAGGAATGGCTGAACAAGTTATGGTATAGAAAGGAGATGGGATACTGTTGTGCTGTAAGAAATGCTGAAAAGAATGCCTTCAGAAAAATCTGGAAAGACCAGTAGAACTGATGTAGAATGAAATGAATTCAACAACAAATCAATTTATGCAACTATAACAATATGGTAAAGACAAGCAAGTTTTAAAGAACTGAGAACTTTGATCAGCATAATAATCAACTAAGATTCAGCTTTGCTCCTCTCCAGCTATGTGCCATTCTATGAGCTATGCTCCCCTCAAACCTAGCTCCTCTCCAACACTACCAAGAGAATCACAAATTAATGAATGAACTGGGTTGGAATGGGCCTAAGATGAAGTAAGGATGATTAGATTAAATATGAAGGTGAGGAAGAGATAGAATGGGGATGCCACTTAACCCTATCCTAACAATTAGCTTCAAACATCTTGGTCACAGTGAAATTTTATCTTCCATAAAGATGATAGGCCTGTGTGATCAATCTAAAAATCTCTGAGTTAATGTAATGACCATTTCCTTTCCTCCCCACCCAAAAACGACACCCCATTTCATTGGTTGTAGAAGTTATATCTTAGATAGGAAAAAAGATTTAACAAGTTGGTTAACTTTATTTGAGGAAGAATGTTGAGGAGGTAAAATCCCTAAATAGACTTCCAAGTGTTCAGACTATTAGCTGTTTCTTGCCTCTGTGAGACATGGATAACACCTGGATATTCACATGCTGAAAGCCTCAGATAGACAGGCTATCTCACAGACAATGGAACACATGCCATGGCCAATCCTATGAATAGGTAGAGAAGACAGTCACCTAAATGAATTGATTTGAGGAATAAAACCTCCAACTGACCAATACATTTACAAAGACATATTTGCTTGTTGACCCATCATTTGAAAAGCATTTTTTTCTGCATTTACTATGTACCAAAAGCATCAATGAGCACAGGAGATACAAATTAAAAGAAAAAATGCTCTTATTATCAAAGAAAGACAAGAGGATACCCACTGATCTGCAATCCAAATTTCTCATCTCTATAAATTTTTTATGAGAATGATATATATGCAAATATATATAATATCTACTTTGTACACTGAGTATTTATAGTAGAGACTCTGTTAGAATGGAAATTCTAACCAGATTCATACTTAAGCTTTATTTAAGATATTTTCCCCAGAACTCTGAGGTGAGGGTCAACTCAAAGAAGAAGCTGAATTTACTTTTTTAGAGATCAGCTCTTTCTCATCCACTAGGACTGAACCCAGCCTGTCTGAGTCCAGAGGAAGAACCCCTTCTAAAAGGAACTATGTCCTGGGTCATGGGTAGAATTTCTTTATCTAATTAATTTAGTAGCATCCATTGTGCCACCTAGCAGGGAAGAAGTGGGTTGCAACATAAGGGCACAACGTTTTGACAGAGAGGAAGTAGTCTGGTGATAGTGTGTGTTGGCTAAACAAGGTACACTATAAGGGCACTAGAAGAAGGTCAAGGTACACTTTGTGTTCACTTTGTACAATCAGGAATTTTAAAGTTGGAAAAACCCTTAAAGGCCACTCAATTCAACCCATCCCTGAGTAAGATTACATGCATTCAGATTTTTTAAATATAATTTTTTATTTATTTCATTAATTTAGAATATTTTCCATGGTTACATGATTCAGGTTCTTTCCCTCCCCTTCTCCAATCCCCCTCCCATAGCCAATGAGCAATTCCACTGGGTTTTACATGTGTCATTGATCAAATCCTATTTCCATTTATTAATATTTGCATTAGGGTGATCACTTAGAGTCTATATCCCCAATCGTATACCCATGTGATCAAGCAGTTGTTTTTCTTTTGTAGTTCTGCTCCCACAATTCTTTCTCTGGATATGGATAGCGTTCTTTCTCATAAGTCCCTCAGAATTGTCCTGGATCATTGCATTGCTGCTAGTAGAGAAGTCCATTACGTTTTATTGTGCCACAGTATATCAGTCTCTGTCTACAATGTTCTCCTTCAGATTTTGGCTGCATCGAATTAAAAAGGTTTTGTATAAACAAAACCAAGGCAACCAAAAATTAGAAGGAAAGCAACAAACTGGGGGAAAATTTTATAACAAAACTGTCTGACAAAGGTTTAATTTCCCAAATACATAAGGAACTAAGTCAAACTTACAAAAAAATCAAGCCATCCCCCAACTGACAAATGGTCAAGGGATATGAATAGGCATTTTTCACGGGAAGAAATTACAACTGTCAATAAGCACATGAAAAAGTGTTCTAAATCCCTCTTGATTAGAGAAATACAAATAAAAACAATTCTGAGGTACCCCTCACACCTAGCAGACTGGCCAATATGGCAGCAAAAGAAAATGATAAATGTTGGAGGGAATGTGGCAAAATTGGGATACTAATACACTGCTGGTGGAGTTGTGAATTGATCCAATCATTCTGGAAAGCAATTTGGAACTATGTCCAAAGGATTTTAAAAGACTGTCTACCATTTGACTCAGCCATATCACTGCTGGGTTTGTACTGCAAAGAGATAATAAGGAAAAAGATTTGTACAGAAATATTTATAGCTGTGCTCTTTGAGGTGGCAAAAAAAAATTGGAAAATGAGGGGCTGTCCCTTGATTGGGGAATGACTGAACAAATTGTGGTATCTGTTGGTGATGGAATATTATTGTGCTAAAAAGAATGATGAACTGGATTCCTCCATGTGAGCAGGAATGACCTCCAGGAATGGATGTAGAGTAAAAGGAGCAGAATCAGGAGAACCTTATACACAGAGACTGATACACTGTAGCACAATCGAATGTAATAGATTTTTCTACCAGCAACAATGCAAGGATCCAGGACAGTCCAGAGGAACTTATGAGACAGAATGCTATCCACATCCAGAGGAAGAACTGTGGGAGCAGAAACACAAAAGAAAAACATAGGATCGATCACATGATTTGATGGAGATATGATTGGGATTCTGGCTTTAAAAGATCACTCTACTGCAAATATTAATAATATGGAAATAGGTTTTGAACAGTGATACATGTATAACCCAGTGGAATAGCTTATCAGTTCCAGGGAAGGAAGGAGGGAAGAGAAGTAGGAAAAATCATGAGTCATGTAACCATGGAAAAATATTCTCAATTAATTAATTAATTAATTTAAAAAAGAATACATACATTCAAAGAAGTCAGAAAAATCACACCATGCATGTGTAGAGTAATTTGCATATGTAACATCATTTAATGTTTATTTGATGCAAGATTTATGCAAAGAATATCATTCTCATTTTGCCAATGAGGAAATTTAAGGCCCAGAGAGATTATATTTAGACTTGGGACTTTAATGACCATCTAATCCAAACCAGACTTGAAAAAAAATTCCTTTAAATGCAAATTAAAACAACTCTGAGGTACCACCTTGCACCTAATAATATTAACTAATATTACAGAAAAGGAAAATGATTAGTGTGGGAGGAGATGTGGGAAAATTGGGACAGTACTACACGGTGGAGTTGCAATCTGATCCAACCATTCAGGAAGGCAATTTGGAACTATGCTCAAAAGACACTAAAATTTGTGATATTGGAAATTTGGGGGTCCTTGAATGGATCTTGAAGTCTCTGGTCTAAATTTCCTGTGGATATTTAGGACTCTTTCAAAACTACATTTCCCATGATTCCTCTTGGGTAATGAGTTAGACAGGAAGTGTGATTACATAGACAGAAGATTCAGGACTTGATTGGTACAGTCTTTCCTGCTGAACAAGCCAGGTGGGCAGAGGTAATGACACAGCAATTTTGAATGAGCTCTTAGCAGCCACATGACTATAACTATCAAAATGGCTTTAAATAAAACCCTAATATCTTTATATATATTCTTCTATATCAATTTTGTTACAAACTGTATATACCTTTTGATCCATCAATAAATACCATTACTAGATCTGTGTCCCAAAGAGATTTTTTTAAAAAGTGGGGGAAGGACTTATTTGTACAAAAACATTTATTGCAACTTTTCTTTACAGTAGCAAAGAATTAGAAATTAAGGTTTTTTTCATTAATTGGGAATGGCTGAATAAATTGTTATATAATTGTGATGGAATTCTCTTGTACTAAAAGAAATAAGTGGACTGATTTCAAAAAAATCTGGAAAGATTTACAGGAACTAATGCAAAGTGAAGTGAGCAGAACCAGAACATTGTACACAGTGACAGCATTATTTTTGGATGAATGTCTTTGAATAACCTAATTATTCTCAGCAATGTAGTAATCCAAGATAATCCCAGAGACGCAGGATGAATAATGCCATCTGCCCTCTAAGAAAGAACTGGTGGAGTCTGACTACAAACTGAAACATATCATATTTCAATTTGTTCCAACTTCTTTTTATTTTGGTTTGTAATTTCTTCCACAACATGACTAATATGTAAAAGTGTTTCACATGATTACATATATAGAATCTATATCAGTTTGTTACCATCTCAGGAAGGGGGAAGGAGGGAAGGGAGTAAGAGAGAAAGGGTGGGAAAGAGGGAGAGAATCTGGAACTAAAAACTAAATGAATGTTTAAAGTTGTTTTCTATGTATCTGGGGAAAATAAAAATATTATTTCTTAAAAAAACAATCCCTTCAAGATCACATAGAGAAGATCGAGCTGGAATTCCAGAGGATTTTTTCCTTTTGATCATCTTACCTAAGAATTATGTATGGAATGATAAATTGGGCATTAGACACACTTTAACTACAAAGGACTCCACTGTCTTTGGAGGAGCCCTAGACTGGCTGAGCCCGAGGAAACAAAATAGAGAAGGAAAAGTCCATTTCCTTCAACTGTACAGGAGAGTGTATAACCAAGTATAAAAGGGAAAAACCCAATACTCAGTGAAGTTTTATATCTGGGAAGAAACTTGAGAAGTAATAGGTTGTCCCTATTGCACCCCTACCAAATCCCAGGCTTGGTTGTTAAGAATATCAGATATTTAACATATTTTCAGTTGTAGTCTGCTTCCAAAAGTTAAAAAAAATCTTTTCCTATTCAATTCATTCAATGAAGTTAGTCTAGGCACTTGCCTCAGATACAGCTCGCCATAATAATATAATATAGATATAGAATATCATACTTTTTCTCTTGAGAACCTGTTGTTAAATATTTTGCAACACATCTCTGGGGCTAGACTACCCCTTCTTTTGCACAGAAGCATATCCCTCATATATCAGACATTTGAGTTAAGGTTCTATAATGTGAATTTACCAACTTAGCAGAACTTCTGTAATTTGTCTGTTGAGATGGGTGACATATTTGTTTTGGGTTGCTCAGCTTCATTTAAGGCAGCCTTGCAAATTCATAGTCCTTTGACAACACATTGTAAGGCTGACCATGTGAAACTAAGTCACACAAAGAACTGTGTCTCTCCTCTCAGAGGGCACTGAAGAGTTTATTTGCTACTAGGTGTTAACAAATACAAGTTCATTGATGAGTGGAACAAACACAAGCACAGTAATGTCAATATTCGGTAACATAAGTGAGACTGGCTCCATAGAGACCAAAGGTTTCTGAAATCAGAAAATGAAATTTTAAAAAAATCGGTGATTTTAAAAAAAATTTGGCCTGAGTAGAAATTTGTGAAATAGGCAAAGTATGGTTTTGTTGTTTCTCCTTCCCACAAGTACCAAGTATCCTTATGCTGGGTCCCTGAGGGACCAGAGCCCTCCACTGTGGCATCCCAATTAGGTCTTCTTCTTTAGATAAGATCCAGTGCTCTGAATTCTCCAGCTCCCCCTCTCCTTCAAAATAAAGAATCACAAAATTCTAGTCACATGGAAAGCATAATAGTAGAACATAAAGAAATACTTCATTCCTGCCCCATAATTAACAAACTGCCATGTCATCTTCTACCACTTCCTCTTTGTTCCTTCCAACTTCTAGATCAAGAGAGACCCAGTTCCTCCCAGATGATACTGAACCCTTGGTCACCCTTTCCAGTAATCACTGCACTTTCACTCATACTCTCCCAGAGCACTGGTTGTATAGGAAGTTGAATACCCTTTGCTCCTTTTGTTGCCATTTTCAGACCCTTTCTCTACTCAATATAACACAACAATCTCTCCTTCAAAAGTCAAACAATTGAATTTATTATTTAATCTTGAGTTTGGAAGCTGTTATCTACCAATTCTAGGACATCCTCTTTAGTTCAATGCCTGGCTCACTGTCTTCCTTTCCATCCCAACTCTTGCCCTTCTTTCTAATGGATTTCAACATGCATACTGAAGTATATATTGTTCTTTCACATATCCCAAATTCCCTGTTCCTCAATCTATTTAACTCTCATGCCCTTTTCCTTCACTCCAATTCTGTATGTACTCTCTCTGTCTCTCTGTCTCTCTGTCTCTCTGTCTCTCTGTCTCTCTGTCTCTCTCTCTCTGTCTCTCTCTCTCTCTCTCTCTCTCTCTCTCTCCCCAGCCATCCATTCACACACACACACTGAAACCCGCACACGGATGATCAATCATATCATTGATCTTTCGCTCTCAAGTGTTCCATTTCAACATTCAAGAATTAAAAATTTGCATTATCCAATAATAATATTTTATCTTTTCATAAGGCTTAATCTTCCTAAATTTACTCTTAATTCTCACCATGATCTCCAATTCTTCCATTCCTCAAAACTATCCTAGGACATTATTTCTGCTCTGATTATACTCTCCTTTCTCCCCAATCTTGACCCTTTAATAAGCAAGTTCAACTCATTGTTATCTTTTGTTCTCAAGGCTCTTATTTCCTCATCCTGTCACTGATCATACCTTGCCAAACCCCAACCCATTTACCATCTATCTCTATTACTCTAACCCAAGTGCTAATGAATATAACCAGAGAAAATAAAAGTTTATGATACATAATCTTAACCACAATCGTAGAGAAATACAATTACTTTTATTACTCGATTCCCTGTTCTACTTACCACAATTGTACTAAACTTCTATTCTCTTAAAACCTCCTATTTGACATTCTTCCCATCCTTTAAATAGAGGATCTTACCTCATACTTTAGCAAGACTCATCTTTCTGAATTCAATTCTGGTCCCAGACACTTACTGGATGTGTGGCCCTGACAAGTCACCTAGCTCTGTCTCAGTTTTCTCATATGTAAAATACATTTCTCAAATGTAGAAGAAAATGGCAAATCACTCTAGTTTTAGACAAGAAAACCCCCCAAAAATCACTAAGAGTTGGATATGACTAAAAAATGACTGAACAACAAAAATTCATCCAGAGATCTCTTTTCTGTCTCTTCCTCTTATTACATATATCCCTTTGACATCATCCCCCATTACTTCCTTCTTCACTTTCGTTTCTGTTGAGAGGTGACTTTTTTGTTTGCTAAAATCAACCTTTCTATATGTATCCTAGATGCTCTCACCTTCCAAACATTCAAGTAGATTGCCCCATCATCATTCTCATTCTCCGATCTGTCTGTTTCTGTCTCTGTCTCTCTGTTTCTTTCTTAGTCTGTCTGTCTCATTTCCTGTTGCCTAGAAAGATGCCTGTCTCCTTGTTATTAAGGGAAAAAAAAAACCTCTTAATAGATCACACTATAGACTTATATGTACAAAAATATTTAAAGCAGCTCTTTTTGGGGGGCCGGGGTAAAGATTTGGAAAGTGAAGGGATACCCATTAAGTGGGGAATTGTTGAGTAAATTAAAGTACTTAGTTGTGATGGAATACTATTGTGCTAAGCAATGACAGGAGGAGCTCAAAAAAACCTGGAAAGATTTACATTAACTGAAGCAGAGTGAAATAAGCAGAACTAGAACATTGTACACTGACAGGAATACTTTACAATGAACAACTAAGAATAACAGTTATTCTCAGCAATACAATGATCCAAAACTATTCCAAAGGACTCCTAATAAAAAAAAATGCCATTGACTTTCAGAGAAAAAGAATTGAGTCTGAATCCAGACTTAAATTTTTTTCTATTTGATTTTCATTTCACAAAAGTATATGGAAAAATATTTTACATGATCGCATATGTAAAATGCATATAGGATTGCTTATTGCATCAAAAGGGTAGCAGAGAAGGAGGGAGGGAGAGAATCCAAGACTCAAAATTCTTTAAAAAATGTTGGAAACATTTTATAGGGAAGTGTGATGGGGGAGGGTAAATTAAAGTAAAAAGAATAGATCACACTTTGCTTCCACCTAGCTAAAATCCTATTATCTCGCTTCCCCTCTCACATAAACCCCTTTAAAAGTTGTCTAAAATTGGTACCACTTCGAATCTTCTCTCTCTGTTCTAAACCCTGTTCTAAACTTCCATCCTCATCATTCAGAGGACACTGCTCTGTCCAAAGTTGCCAATGATCCTTCTTGAACCTTCTGAAGAATTTGATCTCCTTTGTCCTCCCATGCTACTCTCTCTGATCTGGGTTTTTGTGTCACTGTCCTTTCTTGGTTCTCTTTCTATTTGTCTAACCACTCTTTCTGGATCTTCTTCATGGGATCATCATCTGTATCATATGCACTAACTCTGGGTGTCTCCCAAGGCTCTGTCTCAGCCCCTTTTCCTCTTCTCGTTATAGTCTATGATTTGGAGATCTCTTCAGCTTCCATAGATTCTAGTTCCAACTCTGCTCTTCATTACCTGTGTTGGTAATACTTACTCTAACAAGATAATTGTAAGGAGGGCAGCTGGGTAGCTCAGTGGATTGAGAGCCAGGCCTAGAGACAGGAGGTCCTAGGTTCAAATCCAGCCTCAGACACTTCCCAGCTGTGTGACCCTGGGCAAGTCACTTGACCCCCCATTGCCTACCCTTACCACTCTTCCACCTATAAATCAATACACAGAAGTTAAGGGTTTAAAATTAAAAAAAAAGATAATTGTAAGGAAAGCATTTCATAAGCCTTAACACATTTTATAATGTGTATTAGTTGGAATGGATCTTAATTTTAAAGTCTTCAATAATAGCTAGAATTTTTATAGTACTTTATGTCTTGCCAGGCTCATCTGATCCTCCTAATAACCTTGGGAAGTAAGTACTATTATTAATCCTATTTTATAAATAAAGAAACTGAGGCACACAGCATCTTACACAGTAAATGTCTGAGGGAGGATTCGCATCCAAGTCTTTCTGATTCCAAGTCTAGCACTCTACCCACTAATCAAATATAACCTCCTTCTTGATACAGAAAATCTTCTCTAGTATTTTTGAAAAATGGTTATCCAGTCCATGGTTTTTTTTTAAACCCTTGCCTTCTGTCTTGGAATCAATACTGTGTATTGGCTCCAAGGCAGAAGAGTGGTAAGGGTAGGCAATGGGGGTCAAGTGACTTGCCCAGGATCACACAGCTGGGAAGTGGCTGAGGCCAGATTTGAACCTAGGACCTCCCGTCTCTAGGCCTGACTCTCAATCCACTGAGCTACCCAGCTGTCCCCTCCAGTCCATGTTTGACAGACTATCCACCTCTGATTCTCTAGATTTTACTATCCTGCCTCAGATTCCTCCTGATTCTGTTCATGCAAACCTTTTCTCTCACTGGTGAATTCTCTCTAGCACCTCCATTATGGGGAAGGGTCCAGATAATGATTCATTCCTCTTTCTTCAGGCTATGCCACCATGTCTCAGCTGCTTCCTGCTTCTGCTCCCTTAAGCCACTTCTCTCACTGGTGAGTTCTTCCCAGGATTTCCATATTAGAAAATAGCCCAGTTAAACTCAGTCACTCCCTCATCCTCTTTTTATTTTTGAAAACCCTTATCTTCCATCTTAGAATCAATATTGTATTGGTTCTAAGGCAAAAGAGAGGTAAAGGCTAGGCAATGGAGGTTAAGTGACTTGCCCAGGGTCACACAGATAGGAAGTGTCTGAGGTCCAAATTGAACCCAGAACTTCCCATCTCTAAGTCTGGTTTTCAATCCACTGAGCTAGCCAGCTGCCCTCCTCTCATCTTTATTTAGTCACCATTCACAGGGCTTATGACAACACTCTCTACATAGTCAATCAACATTTAATAAATTCTTCTTGCCTGCTTGGCTGACCATACTTGAAGGTCACTATATCACAAAGCAGTCATTACTTTTTTAAGAAGTGGTATCAGAAAAAAAAAACCATACTTCTATTGAACCAAAATCTACTTCCCTATAAATTTCCTCCATTGGTCTTTCAAGAGTGTGCTGGAGCCAGTTCAAATTGACTTTTGAGAATCAATTGTTCAATTTTCAGTTTGAGCATTTCTACTTCAGATATCCAAATGCTATAAAACAAGGCTTGATTTATTGTTTAGTTGATTGTTTCAATCACTTAAGAAAGTGACAGAGAAATCATAAATAATGCAGATTAAACTTAAAAGTGTGTCCTGCACACATTCTTTTTTCAGAGAATCATTTGTTAAATATTTACCAGCAACCTTGTCCTGGTGTATACAAAGTAAATTAAAGCCTTCTTTCAGTTCTAAAATTCTATCTTTCTAGAATAGCTTCAAACATTCTGCTTAATGGAAGTTTAACTATATATTTGTACATTGTCTACCTGCATGAATTATCCTGAATCTTTTCTCCATTGTCACTGCCATCACAATCATCCATTCCCCTGATCTCACACTAATAAACAAGAGCAAAATTGCTCAGGACTTAGAGGCCATCTAGTATAGTTTTCAGAGCAATGGCTTTAGGATCAGATGACCTAGATTTAAATCCTAAAGCCACCACTTACTTCATGCATTTGATCTTTGGCATGATATTTATCTTTTTGATTCTCTATTTCCTTAACTGTGAAAGTAGGTAGTTGAACTAAACAATCTCTAAGAACCTTCATAGCTCTAAATTCTATGATTCTGTGAATAACTTATACCAAGGATAGTATCCCAAAAATCTTTTTTTCCCTCCTCCCCAAAGCATAAAAAAAATCCTTACCTTAGAATCAGTACTTTGTATTGATTTTGAGGCAGAAGAGCAGTAAGGGCTAAGCAGTGGAGATTAAGTGATTTGCCCAGGGTTACACAGTTAGGAAATATCTGAGTCCAAATTTGAACCCAGAATCTCATCCTGGCTCTCAATTCCATTGAGCCACTTCTTCCCAAGCATCTTGACATTTTCTTGGAAAACAGTGGCTCATTCCTCCTTCTAGGCTTCAAGAAAGACCTTCTTTTCCTCCTTCCTCCCCTCTTCACCTTTCTCATCTTGTACCACATATTCCCTTATTATACTATGAGCTTCTTGAGAATAGGGACTGTCTTTTGCATTTTTGTAATCCCTCTCCCCCTAGTGCTTAGGACGGTGTTTGGTATATAGTAGGTACCAAATAAATGCATATTGACTGATATATTCTCCCAGTCCCATTGATCAAGATAAGCAAGGCAGGCAAAGCTAATTCTTTAGGAAATATTCTGACAAATGCCAGCATCTTGGCCTAAGTTTTACTTTGACTTGGAAGGAAGATGGAAGTCCTAAGTGCTCAAGAAATGCTAAGTTTCAATTACAAATCTCCAAACCAGATTTTCGGCACAGGAGATTCCCTCTAGCTTCCCGAAAATGTAGTTATTGTGTCCTTTGAAAGAGGGCTCCTCTTCTTTTGTAAAGGGGAGGCCTGAGAAGATTCACCTGAGTGAAATAATAAGATGTTGGAAATAAAACTCCTCCAAAATTGGGCTTAGAGGATGGGTACTGTTCAAGGACAGGTATTCAGAGTCTAATGGGAAAGCATCCCAATATCACCATCTTGTGGCTGAAAGACAAATTGCTCTTTTGTTTGTGGTCAAGAGTTTTGAGTTTATAGAAATGAAAGCTAGAATAAACCTTAAAGTTCATTTTTCCTGACCTTATCCTTTCTCGGATAAGGAAACTGAGGCCTAGTGATGGAAAATGATTCAAAGTCAACTAAATGAATGAATGAGGAAAATGTATTTACTAGGTGCTTATTCTGTGCTAAGGATTGGGGACAAAAATGGAAAAAGCTAGATAGCCTCTACTTTAATGGGAAAGACCATACATAAAAGAAAATAGGAATGAAAAATCTTGGAAGTCCTAAGAGAGTATCAAAGCAACAGATGGCAAGGTCCAAGAATCGTTAGGTTGTACTACTAGGTCAGATGATACTGCCAGAAGTTTGCAAGGCAGAGAAGTGCTTCAGATGATAAAGTCTAGTAGTTGTCCATCTCTCTAGATGGTATAGAGTTAGCAACTCCCATCACATCTAAGCCGCAGGAGCAGCAGTCAAGCGGTCCAGCTGGGTTCTAGGAAACCTCTAGAGCAGAGGTTAGCAACCTTTTTGGCCGTGAGAGCCATAAACGCCACATTTTTTAAAATGTAATTTCGTGAGAGCCGCCCAGTGCTCACAGTGCGCACTCCTGTAACAGCGCCTGAAAAAAATTGACTTTAAGGCTCCTGCAGAAAGAGACATACGTTACCGACCCGACCACTGCTCTAGAGACAACGAGAGGGAGGGTAGAGATGAAAGCTAGTTAACATCTCTAACATCTACCCTTCTTCTCCATTCCTACTGCCATCACTTTACTCAGGTCCTCTTGAACTATAGCAAACCAAGATTTCACAGCTGGGATTTGAAACCAGGTCAGCAACTCCTGATCTGTTGTTTGGACCAAGCCACATGTGCTTTGTTTAATCAGCTGCCTCACCTGTCTCTGTATCTTTAAGCCAGAGCTAGGCATTGGCAAAAGAATAAAATAGAGAGCAAAGATTTTTCTTTCCTCTGTGTTAGACTAGATGTTTGCTGAAGTCCTTTTAAACTATGAAATTTTGTGATTCTATTTGTCTCCATTTTATCTCTCCTTTTAGCTCTTTCCTCATTATTTTCCCCAAGTCCTCTTCTGTCCTCAATTCAAACTTGTATATATACATTTTTGTCCCTTTTTCTGGAACTAATTTTTTTGATCTCTGGAAAGCAGGAAGGGGTTGGCATGGATGAGCTCTAAGCTCCTTTCGGGTTCTGAAATTCTATTTCTTCTCATATTCTAGGTCCCCATGTTGGCTATTGACCTCATAGTGCTCCCTGCTTATCTAGCATTCTCTTTTACAATAACCCTGCCTTGACATTGCACAGGAATGAAATTAATAAGACTCACTGCCCATAAGAGTGCTTATGCTAAAGTTAAAAATATAACTAGCTCAATTAGTCAATCAGTAATTTAGCATTTATTAAGTATTAGGCACTGAACTAGAGACTAGGGCTATTCTTGCCCTTAAGAAGTTTACTTGTTAATGAGGATTGTTCAAGAAAGATTTAAATTCCTCAACTTCAGAGCAGCCTATCAAAAGAAGTTTGGGGCATCCTAAACTTGGGAGTTTTATATCATGGAGGATAACCATGGCAACAATATTCCACTCTCTATCTGTACTCTGCCTGGTTTCAATTCGTGACTTCTAATTTCATCACTGTGTGGAGTGGAATTCTGGGGAGACTTGTACCCCCAGAAATCACTCTACTGAGCAAACAGGAAACTTGATAAAATTCTGGCAGAGAAAAGCCACTTTATTTGGAGAAAACAATGGACAGCAGGAATAAGGGGGATGTGGGAGGGGAAGGGAAGGAAAAAAGATTCTGCCCACACAAGCATATTACTCAGTGCAAAAATGTCCTCTCTTCTTCTAGGTGCAATCATAGACTTTTATAATAATCCTGATGCAAGATTCTCCTCCTCACCTCTATCCAATCCCACAGAAAGGGGGTTGTGATGTTTACAGTCTTGAGCATGTAATTTTCAACATTACGTACCCCTAAAGACCCCCATGATCAAAAAAACCTTGTGAGTATTATGGGATTCCCAGCTTAGGACAAAAAAAGAAACTTTTGAAACTTGACATCCCTTTTTATCTTGCCCCTCTTCCTGGAGTTAGCAAGTTTCCCAGGCTAGAAATAAATTGTTTTCAAGGTTTTTGAAAACAGGCCAGGAAAAATAAAAGTTTTATGGGGTGGTGGTTGGGGAGAGTTTTAATCTAAGGAATAGTAATACTAAGGGGTCTTGAAAATTGAGGTTACAATAAGCCAAATACTACTCTGAGAATTACACACTGAATCTCATTCCACACAATCACCTTGCTGCTAACTCAAGCCTTGAATGACTCATCTTCCTCAGCCTCCTCTCTCCATTTACTGACATTTATTGGAGGGTAGAAAAACTCCTCCAAAAGCCTCTCTTTAGAGAGGGCAAAAAGTGGACTCATTCGCTCTATTTTGCCTCTATTGTCCTTCCTAGTTTCAACTCCCCAGAACAAGATACCCCCTGGTCCCATTCTTTCCTGGCTCTTCTTGTGTGCCATCTCCCTCCCCGTTTGATTGTAGAGTCCTTGAAGGCAGGGGTTATCTTTCGTTTTTATCAATTGTATCCTCAGATTAGCACAATGCCTGGCACATAGCAGGTGCTTCATAAATGTTTATTGGATTTCATTGGAAATATACTCAGGATTCTGAGCTAAAGGGACCATTTGAATGAACAAGTCAACTCAACCAACTCAAGTGCCTGAATGAATAAATGAAGCTAGATTAAGTGTGTCAGTTCTGTTCATGTGACCACAGGAAAGCGTAGGTTTGGAAGGGATGGAGGAGAGAGATAATTGGTTGTCATACTGGTATGTGGTGGAAATAGTACTGGTATCTTGAAACAGAAGAGCTAGGTTTGAATCCTGCTTCTGGTAACTTAAAACCTCTATGGCCTTGAACAAATCACTTCACCTATCTCTCTGGTCTGCATCTGGACAATTATGTAGGCTGGACCAAGGTCCCTTCCAAATTCTAAATAATCCATCAGTCCTTTTGTACAGCTGCAGCCAGAGAAAGCAATCAGGTCCAACAGTAGCTGCCTCTTCCAATGAAGAAGACAGAGATCATAGCTAGCATTTGTATCAGGTTTAATGTTTTATAACAATCCTGAGAGATATATGCAATTATTATCCCCACTTTACAAATGAGGAAACTGAGACAGACAGAAGTTAAGTGAATTTGCCTAGGGTCACAAAGCTAGTAAGTATCTGAGGCAGGATTTGAACTTAAGTCTTTCTGACTCCAATGCCAGGACTCCATCCACTGAACCACCCAGCACCTCCTACCTGCTGCCAGGACAGTACCCAGGAGGCATAAGATCATAGGGTACAAAAAGGAATCATTAGTTTTTATGTAATCCAGGGCTGACCAGTGCTTGAGTTCAGTCTGTTGTGGAAGGATTCCTCAATGGGTGATTCTTGAGTGGGGAAAATAATATGAACATTAATTAATAATAGTAATAGCAATAAACACTTGTAATTAGTAATAACAGTAATTAATGTTAATTAGTAGTAGTAAGATCAACCAGTTCATACCTGCATGATGCTGCAAATCACTTTGCATATCTTATCTGATTTGGGTGAATGTGGAGCACTGCATTTAGAATGAGAAGTTCAAATTCTGCCTCTGCTTCCTACTAACTTTTGTGACCCTTTGCAAGCTGCTTCACTTCCCTGGGTCGTTTACTAGCTGACAGTTGTGGGATAATCACTTAACTTCTATCTGAGTGGCTCTAGCAAATTTTTAGAACTTATACCAAATCGTTGTTTGTAGGGAAAGTTAAAAAAAAAACAAAAACAACAAAACTTTACCTTCCATCGTACAATCAATACTGTGTATTGGTTCTAGCACAGAAGAATAGTAAGGGCTAGGCAATGGGAGTTAAGTGACTTGCCCAGGATCTCACAGTTAAGAAGTGACTGAGGTCAAATTTGAACCCAGGACCTCCCATGTCTCTGGGTCTGGCTCTCTATCCACTGAGTCACCCAGCTGCCCCTGCAAGTTTGGCCCTTTTAATACCTTTGAGGACCTGGCCCCTTCCTACCTTTCCTCTCTACTCCTCTAGGATTTATTTTTTTTACTCCTCTCTACTTTCTAGGATTCAGCAATGTTTGGCCTATTTACCATTTCTCCCACGTGCCAACACTCTACAAACTGTCTCTACAGCTATGGGTTGGCTGTCCCTTTTATTTGAAACACTGTCCTTCCTCATCTCCACCTCTTTAACTTCCCTAGCATCCTTTCAAGATACAGCTCAAATTTCATTATCTTCTGGATGTCTTTCCTAGTCCCACTCCTAGCTGCTAATGGCTTCACTCCTGAGATTACCTACTTTTTATCTACTTTTTTTATTTGTGTCTGTCTATATCTATCCATGTCTCTCTCTGTGTACCTATTTACATAACTAGTTATTTACATATTGTCATCTCCATTAGAATATGAGCTCCTTGAGATCAGAGTCTATAGTCTTTTTCATATCTAAAGAACTTAGCACAATGCCTGGAACATCATAAGCACTTTATAAATATTTTTTGCCTCAATTTAATTTATCTACTCAGTCAAAATTTTAGCTCCTTCCCTGAATGAAATATGTCCTCTATTAAATAATAATCCTCCTGAAAGCCAAGATCCCATCTTCATTTCCCCCACCCCACTTGACCACAGTACTTTACACAGAATAGGTTTTTCTCCTTTGTTTTTTGAGATAAATTAAATCAGCCTCCTTGTAGGACTTCATTTATCACATTGGAAAGCCACCCTTCTTGGAAGCTAGAGAAATTCTCCAAACTTACTCAATTTCTCTTCCTTAGAAATCTTCCTATTGAAGTGATACATTTCGTGTGTACCTACTTCTCCCTCTGTTAAAGACCTAATTAGGTTCATCTTCCAATTAACCATTACTAATTAAAAAGGAGGAAAGCCCATGTGTCATTCTTTAGCTTCATTCATTAAAAAAATAGTGTCCAAATTTGAATTCCCTACTCAGACAAGGAAGGGAAATGATACATGTGTGGGATAAGAAATATCCCAATCTGTTAACCTTAATTTAATCATGTGAGGAAAAAAAAAGGTTTAGCTTCCACTCTTTCTGAAAAGCTGTAATTAAGACTCAATTAGGAACATTGTTCTAATAACACTGTTCTGCAAGCATCATCCCATTTAAATGAAAAATGACAAAGAAAGACAGGCTGCCAGACCCTGCTGGTCTACTCAGAAGCATTCAGAAGTGAAGATGCATAAAATGGAGCTTCATGAGAATGCCAAAGGTCATTTGGGTCATTCCTCTACCTCTTGTCAGTTTGGAAAGAAATCAAATTTCTTCACAGTTGCTGCTTTGTAAATACAACAGATCCAAGGGGCGGGAGTGGGGAGAATCATAAAGCTATTTCCTCTACTTATTTGGATCTTCCTAAATACATTTATAAAAATCTAGATGTTTAGTATCTGGAAATGCAGTATAACTATTGGGTGTGGCTAGCTGACCATTCGCATGAAAAAGATCTAGGGGCATAAGAGGAAAACAAGCTCAGTATGAGTCAACAGTGTTACAACAGCCTCCAAAATTCATAAAATCTCATATAATTCCCCTGAAGTCGTCTATGGTCAGAACTATCTGGAATACTCAAAAAAGTTTTGCTAAATGTTAAAAACCAGGGCACATTTTTAAGGTTAATCTGCAATATTGACATTTTCTCCATCATTTCCTAAAGTCGAGGCTATCAGCAAAACAATAAATCAAGCCCTGACTTTAAAGGGTAAATGAGGGGTAAATGCACACATTGAAAATTTAATAATTGGCTTGTCAGTGCAGCTGGATCCAGCACACCCTGGAAATGCTGTATTCAATTAAATTACATGGAGAAGGGCAAGGAAGATGATAAGGAGACTGGAGACCATGCCATACAAGGATTATTTGAAGGAATTGGGGATGTCTAGAACAAAGGGGAAGGAGGAACAAACGAGATATTTGTAAAGTGCCTGGTACACAGTAGATGCTAGACAAACGCTAGCTATTATTATTAGGGAATGAGGTGTGAGAATTAGCAAATGCTACAAAGTCAGGGCTTAATTTATTATTTTGATCCCTGTCAATTATTTAAGAAAGTGATGGAGAAAATGTTAACAATGTATTTAGACTTAAAATTATGTCATGCATAGATTTTTATTTCAAAGATTCAGTTATTAAATCATTGTCAGCACACCATTGGTATGTACTACCCTCACAGGGCAATCTTCCCCCTGCAATATATTCATGCCAGGCAAATCCTAGGCAGAACAAAAAGAAGGGCAGGTCATATAGGAGAGTTTTTTCTTTCTTCCTTTTTTATTAGTCAATGATATTTTATTTTCCCAATTACATGTAATATTTTTCAACATGTTTTCTGAAATTATAAGATCCAAATTATATTCTTCCCTCCTGTCCTTCCTCCTTCTCAGAGATGGTAAGTAATCTGATCTGGATTATATATGTATTATCATACAAAACATACTTCCATATTGGTCATTGTTGTAAAACAGTGGTTCCCAAACTTTTTTTGGCCTACTGTCCCCTTTCCAGAAAAAAATATTACTTAGCCCCCTGGAAATTAATTTTTTTAAATTTTAATAGCAATTAATAGGAAAGATAAATGCACCTGTGGCCATCACCGCTCCCCTGGATCGCTGCAGCACCCATCAGGGAGTGGTAGCGCCCACTTTGGGAATCACTGTTATAAAAGAATGCTCTTAGCAAACCAAAACTCCTAAAAAAACCTATAAATAAACCAATGTGAAAGATAGCATGTTTTGATCTGCATCTGACTCCAACAGTTCTTTCTGTGGAAGTGGATAGTATTCTTTATTATAAGTCCTTCACAATTGTCCCAGATCATTTATATTGCTGGGAGTAGCAAAGTCTTTCAGTTGATCATCAAATGATATTGCTGTTACTGTGTATAATGTTCTCCCAGTTCTGCTTATTTCATTCTGCATCAGTTCATGTAGATCTTTCTAGCTTTTTAAAAAATCATCCTGTTTGTCTTTTCTTATAGCGACAGGAGAGTTTCCACCCCACCCCACTGCACTCCACCCTCCAAATTCTGCAATCAAACCAGGATATCTCCATGGGTAGAGGAGATGCAGAATAACAAAGCAATAACTAATATTTATGTAATGATTTAAGGACTGCAAAGCACTTCACAATGTTATCTTGTCTGATCTTCACAGTAGCTTGGGAGTTGTGTGCTATTATTACCCTCTATTTTACAGGTAAGAAAATTGAGGCAGACAGGTTAAGTAGCTTACCCAAAGCCACAGAGCAAGTAAATATCTGAAGTTGGATGTGAATTCCAGTCTTCCTGACCCCCAATCCAGCACTTCATCCTCTTCATCACCTAGCTGCTTTCAGAAGAATTCCCTGTAGCAGGTAGAAGGAGAAGGGGCAAGTATAGGGTGAAATTATGGGAGAGAGATAGGATTGTTGTGACATACAGGAAAACCCCAGGAAGAGAAAGTGGGGTTTCAGAAGAGGTACAATCCATCCTGGCCAAATGCAGTCACATTTAGCCATTGTGCCCATTGGGCCAGAAGGAGGTGAAAATGGGACAAGGAGGTAGGAGAGGTTCTAGAACTTCAAAGTAATTGTGGGATAGGACCTATGAAAGACTGGGAAACAATGGATGGCCTTCCTTAAAACCTTCCTTGGAGAAAAGACCTGAATTTATATATCCAATGAAGACAGGCATGAAGTGAATTTGGGAAACCCCAGAGACATGGCTGGCATTCTCTTTCTCTACCATTGTAGAAAGGAGAGTTAATTAAGTGTCAATGCAAAAATGCCTCCCTTTCCACCAGAAACCTTAAATTTAAATCATAAGTTAATAGAAGGACTTGTTCTTTCTTTTCCTTTCCTTCTTGTTGGGGATATAGAGCTCTCATCTCTCACTGTCAAACTACCAATATGCTGTTATTTCAGTCCTAACCTTCCCTTTTCCCTAACATACAACCGTCTAAGCCTGAACTAGGTACCAATTCTTCCACCTGATAATGAAAGTGGTAAAAAACAGAATCCTTGAGCAATTAAACTTTACTAAATGACCTTAGGTCAATCACTTACCAAAGACCTCTTTGAATCTTAGTTTCTTTATCTGTAAAATGAGGGTTTGGACTAAAAGTTTTCTAAGGGACTTCCAGCTCTAAATCTATGATTCTATGTGTTGGGAATTTCACTGAATACCTTGCTACTAAGGTAGAGAATCGTAAACAAAGCATCTTAGGATACCCTAGTCTGGGAAGTCGAAAGATGACAGGTTCAGTTATTTTTTTTTAGAAAATTTTTTTTCCATGGTTACATGATTCATGTTCTTACTCTCTCCCCCCCCCCCATACCCAAACCCCTTCTTCTGTGTTTCCACTTCTGTAGTTCTTCCTCTGAATGTGGGTAGCGTTCTTTTCTATAAATCCCTCAAAATTGTCCTGGGTCATTGCATTGCTGCCAGTACAGAAGTCCATTACATTTGATTTTACCACAATGTATTAGTCTTTGTGTACAATGTTCTCCTGGCTCTGCTCCTTTCACTCTGCATCAATTCCTGGAGGTCTTTCCAGTTCATATGGAATTGCCCCAGTTTATTATTCCTTTGAGCACAATAGTATTCCATCACCAACATATACCACAATTTGTTCAGCCATTCCCCAATTGAAGGACATCCCCTCCTTTTCCAGTTTTTTGCCACTACAAAGAGAGTGGTTATAAATATTTTTGTACATGTCTTTTTCCATAGTACCTCTTCGGGGTACAAACCCAGCAATGGTATGGCTGGATCAAAGGGCAGGTATTGTTCTAGCACTCTTTGGGCATAGTTCCAAATTGCCATCCAGAATGATTGGATCAATTCACTACTCCACCAGCAATGCATTAATGTCCCAATTTTGCCACATCGACAAGTTAAGTTATAAGCCAAGAATCATTAGAGAGAGTGAAGCTGATGTTTCAACAAGGTATGAAAATAGGACCCATTTTCAATAATCTCTTTATGACTCTCTGGAATGTTTCCTCCTCTGAGACCAAAGGAATTTAGAGGTCTCTTTACAACTCCATAATATTTTGCCACATTTTAGCAATGAATCCATTAGTCAAAGAATCATAGGATGAGAGAATGAATGCTAGAGATGGAATGGACCTTAGAGACAATCTAGTCCAAAGTCCTCATCTTACAAATGGAGAAATGGATACCTAGAGAGGGGAGATGACTTATCCAAGGTATCTTTTACTTGTATAAGCCCTCTGTTTCACCCAAGGTTATTATCTTGTAGAGAAATAGGGTCTTTCCAGATTCCTGCCTGTTAGGCAAGAGGAGGGTTACTAATTTTGTGGTTTTCTTGGTCAGAGATACAGGAGTAGTTTGCCATTTCCTTCTCCTGAGACAAGCAAGGTTAAATGACTTTCCCAGGGTCTCAGGTAGTAAGTATTTGAGGCTGTATTTGAACTCAGATCTTTCTGATTTCAGGTCTGGAGCTTTAATCACCACATCACCTAGGTGCCCATTAAGAAACAACAACATATTAGGTAACAAATGATAACAATTGTACAACCCAGTGGAATTGTTTTTATCGGCTGGGGGGGGTGAGGAAGAGGGGAGGAAAAGAAAATGAATCATGTAAACATGAAAAGATATTTAAAAATACAAAAATACCAAAAAAGAAAAAAAGAAACAACATAGCTTAACTATGAAGAATGAGAGGTTTGGATTACCCCTGGGAAGGAGAGGATCAGAAGAAATGCTTCTTTCCATTTCCTTCTGATTTGGGCTTCAGTGTCTCTGATGGAAAGAGTGACAGCTCTCCATTTATATTTAATTAACGGGGAGCTGGGGAGCTCAGTGGATTGAGAGCCAGGCCTAGAGACGGAAGGTCCTAGATTCAAATCTGGCCTTGGACATTTCCTAACTGTGTTACCCTGGGCAAGTCACATGACCCCCATTGCCTACCCTTACCACTCTTCCACCTATAAGTCAATACACAGAAATTAAGGGTTTAAAATTAAAAAAAAAAGAAGAAGAATAGATATATTTAATCAACTCTGGGTTCTACAAAAAAAGAAAATAAGTATTGCCAACCATGTTTCTGGAGATTTCCAAGCCAATTCCATGATAGGCTTCATTGGATTGTCACTTTCTCTAGGGAATAATCTAAGGAGGACCATTTCTTTCCAGAAGGCAAAGCTTAGATAAAGTCATGATTATAGTTTTTTCAGTAGTAGACCTGGGCTTAGATCCTGGGTCTCCTGACACTCCATCCAATGCTCTTCCCCTACAGTATCCTGCATCCATATAGATTGACAGACAAGCTTCTTTACCCCTTCTGTCATTTTTAATTATGCAGAGGCAGCAATATGACTATAATATATATGTATATATTAAAATATATATACACATACATACAAATATATGAACAAATCTTGTCTGCCCTGAACTCCTGTTACTACATGGAGATCACAAATCTCCTTCAAGACTATAATAGTTGAGAAAAAAAATAATAGTCTTTGGCGGGGTGGAGGAAACTGTCAGTTAAGAAAAAGCTCTAATTGTGTTATCAAAGTAGAAAGGCTTTGAATATGGGTCAAACCATGGGCTTTACTAGAACATTATCCCTATTCAGTCTTCTAAGAATGCCTAAACCTGCCCTTCCTCCAAAGTGCTTCATTTCTTTTAAGTATATCACCATCCTTCCATTCATTCAAATATCAACCTGAGTCCTCTTTGGCATTTCATTCTCTCTCCCCCATACCCTATCCTTCCATGTCCTGTCTTATCATTCATGTAGCTTTGTTAATTCTGCTTCTCCAGTGTAGCTCATTTTAGTTCCCTCTCTTCACTCAAAATGGAGAACATCCTAGTTTTGACCCTTATTACCTCTTACCCTGACTATTAGGTTAGCCTGATGGTTGGTCTCTGATTCCAGCCTCTTCTTTTTCCCACTAGTGCTCCATACAATGTCCAATATATTCTTCCCAACTCACAAGTCTGACCCTGCTAAACCCTTGCTCAAGTGGCTCCCTATCACCTCTAAGATAGAATATGAGATCTCCTTGAATGACATTTAAAATCATTAGCAATCTGGTGCTAGCCCGACTTTGTAGACTTATTTCACATTATTACCCTTCCTGATCTCTATTTCCAGGCAAATTGGCCTGCTGACTGTTCCTCCAATAATATTCAATCTCCTGTGTCCCTGGCTTTATATTGGGTGTCCCCCTTGTATCAAAAGTACTTCCTTTTCCCTTTATATCTTACAATTCTTTGTTCCCTTCAAGTCTCAACTCATCTGCTGCCTTCTGCAGGAAACTTCTTCTAATCCCTCTATTATTTCCTCCTCCTCCTCAAATCACCTAGCATTTTGTTATCTGCCTATTATATCTACCCTCTAGCCCCCAGGATAGTGTAATCTTCTTGAGGGCCAGGACCATTTCTCATCTTTTTCTTTGCAACCAAAACACTTAATATAACACTTGGCAGGAGCTTATAAAATCTTAATTTAAATGAATTGAATCATGTATGTCTATCATCTGAAAACAAGTTCAACTAAATTAAAAAAAAACCTCAATGCTAGAAAATATGGCCATCAGCTAATAATTTTTTGACCACAGATAGGCTCAGGTTATGATAGAGGAAGGAGTACCCACAAATGAACTAATAGGTGTTTTGAGCTATTGGATGATATAGAAATTAAACTTATCAACTAATATTATAATTCCATGTCAATATTAATTATTTTCACCACTGAATATGGTTGACTTTTTGTTGTTATTCATGTACCCTTATGTCCAGGGCTAAGCCCTCTGCGTGAGATTCCCCTTGTCAATAATAACCCCATTCCCCCAAAATGACATGTGTTAAAAGTATCTCTCCCTACTTAGGGAGTTGGCATTGCAACTAGCTGGGAAGTTCCACTAATTATTTGGGCGGGATATCAATTGAGTCAGAGGACCTGGGTTTGAATCTTTGCACTGATACTTTGACAAATCACTTCTCTCTGGAACTCAATTTCCTATCCCACTCTTATCAGATGAGAGAGGTGGGTAATTTAGATGACCCTGCAAGGGCTCTCCCACTTCTAGCATCCTGTGTGTCTATGAGTCTAGAATCTCTAAAGGAAGGGACTCCCTTGACTTCCTTTATTTGTTTACTCATCAGTACTCTGCCTTCTCCCCCTGTCAAACCAGGAATAAACTCTTTGCCAATCTGTGCCTCCCACAAGCTTCTGTGCCTCCCAGGAGAATCACAAGTAGCAACAGGCCTGTGTGCTTGTTGAGGGCTTGGAGCTCCTTTGATGGAGAGGCCACAATTAATCTGTCTTATGATCTAATTCTCATTATTCATGATTAACTAAGTGCTGACAGAACAACTTGGCTTCTTCCAAGTTAGAAAGGAGACCCAACCTCTGCCCTAGGGGCTGACAATCTGCATTACAAGATCAAATCTGATTCAAAACTCAACACAGGGCTAAGAGTTCTCAGTGGATCTCCTCCTCATTTGCTACTAAGAAACAGACTGAAGTATTGGGAAGAACAGTCAAGGTATCACCATGAACTAGTGTCCAAGAACTAGTAATAATAACTGGAATTTATAGAGTGTTTGAGGTTTGTTTGCAGAGAACTTGTTTATTTTTTATTTTAAATTTATTTTATACATATAATATAATTTGTTCTTTATATTATATTTATATTATACACCATAATAGAAATATATTATATATACATTATATGTACATTATTATATATAACATGTTATATATAATAATGTATGTTATATAACACATAGTATATAAAATACAAATATATTTTATTTAAAAATTTTAAGATTATTATTTATTTAAATAGGTTCTTATTCTACTTATAATTATTAAATGCCTTCTCTGTGCAAAGTATTTTTCTAGGAACTGGGGGTAAAATGACAAATATGAAACAGTGTGCTAGAAGTCCCCACCATTCACAAATGTAATTTCTGTTAGATAGATAACACATGTACACAGAGAAGCAAATATGAAGCACATAAAAACAGCATAAAGTAATTTCAAAAGGAAAGAGATAACCACTGAAGTTATCAGGAATGGTCTCTTGGAAGAAGGTAGCAACCTAACTGGGTCTCGTACATTCCAGGCATGGATGACAATTTGTGCAAAGCTGCAGAGGTGGAAGATGGAATGTTCTCTCTAGAATCAACTAATGGGATTGTTTAACTGGGATGGCAGGTGTGGCAAGAGGAGTAATAGAAAATATGATTAGAAAGAATCATGGTATCTAGATTACAGAAAGCTTTATCTTCAAATTGAGGATTTTGTATTCCATCCTACAGGAAATGTAGTAGGGAGCTACTGATGGTTTTTTGAGGGTATGGAAGCTCACAATGGATAGAAAACAGTTTAGTGAGAAATTATTTTGTATATCTAAATAATTTCTTCCATAAGCAGAATGACTTTGGAAGTTATATTTTGAATTTATTATATTCTTAAAAAGAAAAGCACGCCATACATAAAAGAATCTTGGTTTCAGGTACAAATCTATCTATTTTAATGTAGAGTATATATGAACATGCTGATTTTATTTTACATTTGTTAAGTTCAGAATTTTTTTAAATGGGAAAAAATAAGTTATTCGTCCCTAAAAAGATGATCAGTTTCTGAAGGCAGGAAATGTGTCTTTTACCTCTTGTTTCCCTGACATTTAACTCCTATCCTAGCACCTAGTTTTGGGCACATAGTATGTAAGCATATATATATTATATATATATATATATATATATATATATATGTATATATATATATATATATATATATAACACTTTTAAAATTGCACTTAATTGAATCGTAAGATCAATTGCCACCATTCTTCATTTCACATTTGTGACTACTGTCTTAAAATTCTTACTGCTTAGAACATAACTTACACCAAAAAGGATTTAGCAATGCCACCTCCTGGCTAGCCGTAGGCAAACCATCATCTGTTCTCATGCTAGAAATTCAATTTCTGTTAATTTAAACTCAGGCCACGAGATTTTCCCAAAGGAAGAATCTTCTTGAAGTGTCTTTTGGAATTTCATAGCAATACTTTTATTCTCAGTACACATATTTCCCAAGAGCTTATCAAAACATACTTAATATTTTTTAAAAGTAGGATATAAACCTTTCTTTTTCCCAAGAACCAATCCCTATATTTGCATATCTTTAGCATATTTTATTTTTTAATTGAGTTATTGATAACTTTTGTTTTTTAATCAGCTACATTTTACTCTGTAACCTGCTTCTACAGACTTTTCCAACTTAAAAAAATTAATCTGCTGGTCATTTCTTATGGTGCAAAAGCATTACATCACAATCATATACCACAATTTAGCCATTCCCAATTGAAGTAAATCTCTTTGATTTCCAGTTTTTTGCCACCACAAAGATTCTTGGAACACATAGATTCTTTTCCTTTTCTTCTGATCTTTCTGAGAAGTGGATCTAAGAACATACAAAATTTTATAGCTTTCTGGGTATAATTCCAAAATGCTCTCCGAAATTGTTAGATCAGTTCACAGTTCAACCAACAGTTTATTAGTATCCTCAATTTTCCACACCATCTCTAGCATTTGTTATCCTGCCCTTTTGTAATTTTAGCCAATCTGATGGGTGTGAGACAACAGCTAAGAATTGTTTTGGTTTGCATTTATCTAATCATTAATGATTATATGGCTTTGATTTATTTATCTGAAAATTATCTGTTCATATCTTTTCCTCAATTGTCCACTGAGGGATGACTTTTATTTCCATAAATTTGACATAGTTCTCTATATATTTTAGACATGAGACATCTATCCAAGAGGTTGTCTATGAAAACTTTTCCCCAATTTTATTCTTTCCTTCTAATCTTGACAACATTTGTTTTATGTGAATAAAACTTTTCAATTTAATGTATTCAAAATTGTCCATTTTCCATGTTGTAATGCTTTCTATTTCTTGTTCACTCATAAATTCATCTCCTAATCCATAAACTGATAAGTAATATCTTCCCTGTTCTAATTTGCTTATATCTCCTTTTGTGTCTAGATCATATTCCATTTTGACCTTGTCTTAGTGAATGGTGTAAGATATTGGTCTGTGCCTAGTTTTTGCCAAATTACTTTTGTTATGTGGGTAATTTGAGGAAAGGTGTGTGGTATAAGGGAATTTGAAAGGAGGATGTTGGAGACTTGCTAAGTGGGTAATCTTGGTTACAGATAGGCTGGGATTAAAGGAGATTCAGGGTATAATAGGACTGAAGTCAGGAGTATAACACAGAAGGGAAACAGAGATCTTCAGGGAGAAGAGAAATTAAACTAAACAGACAAACACAGCAGGCTTACAGACTGGGACTTAGACTCAAACACAAGCTGAGGGAAATAGACTAGACTGAAATTAACAAACAGGCTTTAGTTAATTTCACAGGAAGGGACTTGTTTTGAAGTAACACCTTCCTTCAAGATGGATGCCCCAGCTTCCCTCTAAGCCCAGAGTATGTTGTCTCTTTCCCTCTTCTTCCCTCTTGATAACTAACAGACAAATTACACTAATAGGGCTGTTGAAACACAAAAGGGTTTATTTTGTTTGAAGGATGTTTGTTAGGAAGGTGGATCAAAGGAAAGCCCTATCAGTTGTCTCAGGAACCTCAGGTGGGGGAAGGGAAGCAAAGATGGAGTCTGAGTAAGGACCTGCCTTTAAACTCAGCTTTACAAAGTGCTATTGCTATCTAAAGGGAATAAATGATGACTGACTAACTATAACTAATGCTGTCAATTAGGTAACTCTTCACAGATTTAACTCCTCTCTAATTACTCTCCTTATTAACTCCACAGACATATAAGGTAAGGGAGGGAAGGCAGGGATGGTATTAGGAAAGGAAGATATAAAGGGTTTATCTAAAATAATAATTTCTTAAGTAAATATATCAAAGCTAGGCTAAATTTCAATATTAAAGCTAGGTAATCAAGGCAGCTCGGCTGACTGACAACCTCCCTCCACGGAAGATCCAGCCAACTGCCTCTTCCTCAAGATTCTAAACCCCTAACAGCTTTTGGAACTCAGCCAAAGCTAGAAAAAACTATATCACCCCAGTTCTGTATACTACACTTTCCAATTGTTCCAGCAATTTTTATCAAAAAAGTAATTTCTTATCCCCAAAGCCTGGGTTTATATATATTTTTCAAATATAAGGTTACTATATTTTACTACTGTTTGTTGTATGTCTGTTCCATTCCACTGATCTACCTTTCTGTTTCTTAACCAGTACCAAATAATTTTGATGATTACTGTTTTATGACATGGGTTAAAATCTTGTCCTATTAGACAGATTTCCTTTATATTGACTTTAATTAATTCTTTGGTTATTCTTAATATTTTGTCCTTCCAAATGAATTTTGTTATTTTTTCTAGTCCAATAAGACAATTTGTTTGATAATTTGATGGGGATGGCATTGAATAAGTGGATTTGTTTAGACAGGATTTTCATTTAAATTATATTGGCTTTGCACATCTATGAACAATTAATATTTCTCCAATTATTCAGATCTGATTTTATTTATATAAAAAGTGACTCATAATTAGGTTCATATTGGCCTTGGGTTGGTGCTTGGCAGGTATACTCCTAGGTATTTTAATCTATTTGTGGTTACTTAGAACTATGCCCAAAAGGGCTATAGAACTGTGCATACACTTTGATTCAGTAATACCACTACTAGATCTATATACTAACAAGTTAAAAAAAAGGAAAAGAACATATATGTACAAAAATATTTATAGAAGCTCTTTTTTGTACTGAATTGAAAATGATCATCAGTTGGAGAATGTCTGAAAAATTGTGTTATATGATTATGATGGAATACTATAAGAAATGATTTCATGATGATTTCAGAAAAACCTGTAAAGACTTATATGAACTGATGCAAAGTGAAGTAAGCAGAACCAAGTTAATATTGTACACAGTAACAAGCAATGTGGTAAGGATAATCAACTGTTAAAGACAGCTATTATCAAAAATACAATGATCCAAGACAATTGCAAAGGACTTACGAAGAAAAATGTTATCCAAATCCAGAAAAAAAAAGAACTGATAGGCTGAATGCAGATCAAATCATTTTTTTACTTTATTTTTCTTGTATGTGTTTCTGATCTTTGCTTTCACAACCTAATATAGAAATATGTTTTACATGATAAATATGTATAATATATATTAAATTGTTTACCTTCTCAATGGTTTACCTGTAAAAACAGGTCTGGATCTCAGAAGACAGAATGATTTGGACATCATCTGAATAGTTTAAAGATTAGAAAGTAAATAAAAATTTCAAGAGAGATTGTAGTGAATGGGATGAACTCACCCATAAAATGGAAGCACATAGTTGAGTGACTTAAAAACCCAAATGCTACCATATGTTGTCTACAAGAAACACACAGGAGGCAGGTAGACACACAGGGTAAATGTAAGGGGCTGGAGCAGAATTTATTGGGCATCAACTGAGAAAAAGAAGGCATGAGTTGCAATCATGATATCTGATAAAGTCAAAGAAAAAACAGATCTGATTAAAAGAGATAGGGAAAGTAATTACATCCTGATAAAAGGCAGTATAGACAATGAAGAAATATCAGTACTCAACATGTATGCACCAGATGGTATAGCATCCATATTTTTAAAAGAGAAACTACTGGAGCTTAAAGAGGAAATAGATAGTAAAACTATACTAGTGGGAGACCTGAATCTTCCTCTATCAGATCTAGATAAATCAAACCCAAAAATAAATAAGAAAGAAGTAAGAGTTATGGATAAAATCTTGGAAAATTTAGAGTTAATAGGTATATGGAGAAAAGTAAATAGAGATAAAAAGGAATATACCTTCTTTTCAGCAGCACATGGTACATTCACAAAGATTGACCATGTACTAGGACATAAAAACATTGCAAACAAATGCAGGAAAGCAGAAAAAATAAATGCATTTTTCCAGATCATAATGTGATGAAAATAATAATTAGTAAGGGTACATAGAGAGGCAAATTAAAAATTAATTAGAAATTAAATAATCTGATTCTCCAAAACTAGTGGATTAAAGAACAAATAATAGAAACAATTAATGATTTCATTGAAGAGAATGACAACGAGGAAACAATATATCAAAATTTTTGAGGTATAGCAAAAGCAGTACTCAAGGGAAAATTTATATCCCTGAATACCCATATTAACAAAAAAGAGAAAAAGGAGATTAAAGAATTGGGCATGCAACTAAAAAAACTAGAAAAAGAACAAATTAAAAACTCTCAGATAAAGACAAAATTGGAAATCTTAAAAATTAAAGGAGAAATTAATAAAATTGAAAATAAAAGGACTATTGAACTAACAAATAAGACTAGAAGGTATTTTGAAAAAAAAAACAAATAAAATACAGAATTTGTTAATCTAATTTAAAAAAGAAAGAAGAGAATTAAATTAACAGTATCATGGATGAAAAGAATGATATCAACTCTAATGAAGAGGAAATTAAGATAATTATTATTTTAAGTTTATTTAATTAATTAATTTAGAATATTTTTCCATAGTTAGGTGAATCATGTTCTTTCCCTCCCCACCTCCAACCCCACTCCTGTAGCCAACAAGCAGTTCCACTGGTTTTTACATGTGTCATTGTTCAAGAACAATTTCCATATTATTAGTATTTACACTAGGGTGATTGTTAGAGTTTACATCCCCAATCATATCCCCATTGAACCATATGATCAAGGAGTTGTTTTTCTTCTGTATTTCTACTCCCACAGTTCTTTCTTTGGATATGGATAGCATTCTTTCTCATAAGTCCCTCAGAATTGTCCTGGGTCATTGCATTGCTGCTAATAAAGAAGTCTATTATATTTAATTGTGCCACAGTGTATCCGTCTTTGTGCATAATGTTGTCCTGGTTCTGCTCCTTTCACTCTGCATCAATTCCTGGAGGTTGTTCCAGTTCACATGGAATTCCTCCTGTTCATTATAGTATTCCATCACCAACAGATACCACAATTTGTTCAGACATTCCCCAATCAAAAGGTATCCCCTCATTTTCCAATTTTTTGCTCCCACAAAGAGCACAGCTATAAATATTTTCATACAAGTCTTTATCCTTATTATCTCTTAGGGGTATAAACCCAGCAGTGGTATGGCTGGAACAAAGGGCAGGTATTAATTTAAAGCCCTTTGTAGATAATTCCCACTTGCCCTCCAGAATGGTTGGACCAATTAACAACTCCAACAGCAGTGTATTAGTGTCCCAATTTTGCCACATCCCCTCCAACATTTGTTACTTTCCTTAGGTGTAAGATGATACCTCAGTATTGTTTTGATTTGCATTTCTCTAATTATAGGAGTTTTAGAACACTTTTTCTTGAGCTTATTGATAGTTTTGATTTCTTTATCTGAAAATTGCCTATTCATACCCCTTGCCCATTTATCAACTGGGGAATGGCTTGATTTTTTTTGTACAATTGATTTAGCTCCCTATAAATGTGAGTAATTAGACCTTTGTCAGAGGTTTCTGTTATTAAGACTTTCCCCCAATGTGTTTCTTCCCTTCTAATTTTGGTTGTATTGGTTTTGTTTGTACAAGAACTTTTTAATTTAATGTAATCAAAACTATTCATTTCATATTTTGTAATATTCTCTATCTCTTGCTTGATCTTAAAATCTTACCTTTCTGATAATTTTGACAGGTAAACTATTCTATGTTCACCTAATTTACTTATAGTTTCTTTCTTTATATTTAAGCATTCACCCATTCTGAATTTATCTTGGTGTGGTGTGTGAGATGTTGATCTAAACCTAATTTCTCCCATGCTGTTTTCCAATTTTCCCAGAAGTTTTTGTCAAAATATTTGGTTTTTGTCCCCAAAGCTGGGATCTTTGGGTTTATTGTACACTATCTTGTTGAGGCCATTTACCCCAAGTCTATTCTGCTGATCCTCCCTTCTTTTTCTTAGCAAGTACCATATTGTTTTAATGATCTGGTACTGGTAGGCCTCCATGCTTCACAGTTTTTTTTCCATAATTTCCTTGATATTCTTGATCTTTTGTTCTTCCAAATGAACTTCGTTATAATTTTTTCTAATTCAGTAAAAAAAGTTTCTTGGTAGTTTGATAGGTATGGCACTAAATAAGTAAATTTAGTTGGGTAAAATTGTAATTTTTATTATTATTATATTTTTATTATTATTAGTTCATCCTACATATGAGTAAGTAATGTTTTTCCAATTGTTTAGATCTAGTTTTATTTGTGTGGAAAGTGTTTTGTAGTTGTGTTCATATAATTCCTGTGTTTATCTTGGCAGATAGATTCCTAAAGATTTTATATTAACTAGTGTGATTTTAAATGGAATTTCTCTTTCTAACTCTTGCTGCTGAGATGTGTTGGAAATATTTAGAAATGCTAATGATTTATGTAGGTTTATTTTGTATCTTGCGACTTTGCTAGAACTGTTAATTTTATTTCCACTAGCTTTTTAATTGACTCTTTAGGATTTTTTAAGTTGACCATTGTATCATCTGCAAAGAGTGATAGTTTAGCTTCCTCATTGCCTATTTTAATACTTTCAATTTCTTTTTCTTCCCTGATTGCTATTGTTAGTGTTTCTAGTATAATGTTGAACAATAGAGGTGATAATGGGAATTCTTGTTTCACTCCTGATCTTATAGGGAATGCTTCTAATTTATACCCTTTGCAGATGATCCTTGCTAATGGTTTTAAATATATTGTTAATTATTTTTTAGGAAAGACCCTTCTATTTCTATAGTTTCTAGTGTTTTCAATAGGAATGAGTGTTATATTTTGTCAAAGGCTTTTTCTGCTTCTGTTGAGATAATTGTGTGATTTCTGTTCTTTTAGTTGTTGATATGGTCAAATATGTGGATGGTTTTTCCTAATATTAAACCATCCTTGCATTCCTGGTACAAACTCTACCTGATCATAGTGAATAATCCCCCCGATCACTTTCTGGAGTCTTTTTGCAAGTATTCTATTTAAGATTTTTGCATCTATGTTCATTAAGGTTGCCAGATCTGTAGTTTTCTTTCTGTTTTTGGTCTGGCTGGCTTTGGAATCAGTGCCATATTTGTTTCATAAAAGGGATTTGGTAGAACTCCTTCTTTGCTTATTTTGTTGAATAGTTTGCATAGTATTGGGGTTAGTTGTTCTTTAAATGTTTGATAGAATTCACTTGTCTATCCATCTAGCCCTGGGGATTTTTTCTTAGGGAGTTCTTTGATGGTTTCTTCAATTTCTTTTTCTGATATGGGGTTGTTTAAGTATTCTATGTCTTCTTCTGTTAATCTAGGCTATTTACAATTTTTAAAACAATTATCTATATCACCTAGACTGCCATATTTATTGCCATATATTTGGGAAAATAGTTCTTAATAATTACCTTAATTTCCTCTTCGTTAGAGGTGAGGTTGCCCTTTTTATATTTGATACTGTTAATTTGCTTTTCTTATTTCCTTTTTTATTAGACTAGCCAGTACTTTATCTATTTCATTTGTTTTTTCAAAGTACCAGCTTTTAGTCTATTAATTCAATAGTTCTTTCACTTTCACTTTTATTTATTTCTCCTTTAATTTTTAGTATTTCTAATTTAGTTTTTATCTGTGGATTTTTAATTTGTTCTCTTCCTAGTTTTTTAATTTACATGCCCAATTCATTGACCTCTTTCCTCCCTGATTTGTTAATATTTGTACTCAGGGATATAAATTTCCCCCTGAGTATTGCTTTGGCTGAATCCCATAGATTTTGATATGATTTGTCCTCATTGTCATTCTCTTCAATGAAATTAATAATTGTTTCTATTATTTGTTCTTTAATCCACTAATTTTGGAGAATCAGATTATTTAATTTCTAATTAATTTTTAATTTGCCTCTCCATGTACCCTTACTAATTATTATTTTCATCACATTATGACCTGGAAAAATGCATTTATTTTTTCTGCTTTCCTGCATTTGTTTGCAATGTTTTTATGTCCTAATATATGGTCAATCTTTGTGAATGTACCATGTGCTGCTGAAAAGAAGGTATATTCCTTTTTATCTCTATTTACTTTTCTCCATATACCTATTAACTCTAATTTTTCCAAGATTTTATCCATAACTCTTACTTCTTTCTTATTTATTTTTGGGTTTGATTTATCTAGATCTGATAGAGGAAGATTCAGGTCTCCCACTAGTATAGTTTTACTATCTATTTCCTCTTTAAGCTCCAGTAGTTTCTCCTTTAAAAATTTGGATGCTATACCATCTGGTGCATACATGTTGAGTACTGATATTTCTTCATTGTCTATACTGCCTTTTATCAGGATGTAATTACTTTCCCTATCTCTTTTAATCAGATCTGTTTTTACTTTGACTTTATCAGATATCATGATTGCAACTTCTGCCTTCTTTTTCTCAGTTGATGCCCAATAAATTCTGCTCCAGCCTCTTACATTTACCCTATGTATGTCTAGCTGCCTCCTGTGTGTTTTTTGTAGACAACATATGGTAGCATTTGGGTTTTTAAGTCACTCAACTATGTGCTTCCATTTTATGGGTGAGTTCATCCCAAGTACATTCAGATTTATGATTACTACTTGTGTATTCCCCTTAATTTTGATTTCTGCTCCTAGGCATGCCCTTCCTTCTTTCACTATTTCCTTCTACACCAGTGTCTTACTTTTAATCAGTCCCCTTAATCCCCACCCTTATTGTACTTCCCTTCTCACCCCTCCCTTCTCATTCCCCTTACATTTTTCTTCAGGGTCTATTGAATTCCCTCCCCCCTCTCTTTCCCTCCCATTTGGTGTACCCTGCTCCGCCCCCCTAAGTTTTTGCCTCTCATCTACCCTGTAGGGTAAGATAGAATTTGATGCCTCCAATGGATCTAAATGCTTTTCCCTCTCAGAGTCGATTCCACTAAGAGTAAGGTTTAAGTATTACCTATTAGCATTCTCTTCCTCTCCTTCTTATAATAGTATTCTTCCCCTTCTCCTACCATGTGCCTCTTTTTGTAGTATAATTTATTCTATTTTTCTTATTCCTTCCATTTTTTCTTCTATTCCCATATTCTAGTCACCCTTTTCTTTTTTAAAATATCATCTTAAACCACTTTGTACCCTAACCACTATCTTTGAATAATTCTTCTAACTACTATGATAATTAATGCAGTTTTTGAGAGTTACAAATATCAATTTTCCATATAAGAGTATAAACAAATTGACCTTATTGAAGCCCTTAAAAGAACAAAAAATTCCCTCTCTTTCTTGTTTACCTTTTCATGTTTCTCTTGAATTTTGGATTTGGACATCAAATTTTCTGTTCAGTTCTGGTCTTTTCTTTACAAATACTTGGAAATATTTTATTTTGTTAAATGCCCATACTTTTCCCTGGAAGAATATATTCAGTTTTGATAGGTAGGTGATCTTTGTAGGCCCAATTCTCTTGTCTTTCTGAATATCATATTCTAAGCTTTGTAGTCCTTTAGTGTGGATGCTGCCAGATTCTGTGTAATCCTGATTGGTGCTCCTTGATATCTGAATTGTCTCTTTCTGGCTTTTTGCAATATTTTCTCCTAAGCTTTGAAGCTCTTGAATTTGGCCATTGTATTCCTGGGGGTTGTATTTTGAGGATTTAATGGAGAGAGTGATCTATGGACTCTTTCAATGTCTATTTTGCCCTCTTTTTCAAGAATATCAGGGCAGCTTTCTTGGATAATTTCTTATAGTATGATGTCAAGATTTCTGTTTATTTCCAAGTTTTCTGGTAGGCCTATAATTCTCAAATTGTCTCTCCTGGACCTATTTTCCAAGTCAGCCATCTTCTCAAGTAGATATTTCATGTTTCCTTCTAATTTGTCATTCTTTTTACTTTGTTTTATTAATTCGTGCTGTCCTGTGAGATTATTAGCTTCTACGTATCCAATTCTAGTTTTTAAAGACTGGTTTTCTGCTATGATCTTTTGATTTTCCTTTTCAGTTTGGTCTATCCTGCTTTTCATGACTTCCAGCAGGTCAATTCTGTTCTTCAATTTGCTTATCATTTCATTTGATTTATGGGCTTCTTTTTTCAAGTGGGAGATTCTATCTTTTAAACTGTTATTTTCTTTTTTGAACTATTTCCCACTTTTCTTGTCAAGTTTCTTCTATTGCTCTCACATGATTCATAATCTCAAATCTGAGTTCCTCAAGAGCTTGTGACCAATTTCCATTTTTTTTGGGGGGGGGAGGTTTGGATGTGTTTTCTTGTTTGTCATCCTTGGCTGTCTCCTCTGTAGTCTGGAGTTTTTCTCCATAGAAATTAGCCAGGGTTAGAGGCTTTTTCTTGTTTGTTTTTTTTTTTGTAGTTGTAGATTGTAGTTCTTGGCTGTTGGTGGGCATTGATTTGTTAGTTTTTCTTCCCTTCTCATCCAGAAGTCTGAGTGAGGAGGGGAGACTCTCTGTTTATTAAATACAGAGTGGTTTTTGCCCTGAGGCTATTTTACAGTCTCTGCTGAGTCTGCTGTGTGCAGTCCCTCTCTGCCCTATCTCTGAGCCTAATCTCCATGTACCTCAGCCTCCTGGGGTCCCAAGTCTCATTGTTTTCTGGGAAAAGTGTGTAGTGTCCTCAGCCAGCATCCCAAAAACCTAGTGATTTCCCTGCCCTCACGCTGACTCTGGTACCATAAGTGAAGTGGGAGAGGGATGATCAGCTTACACTTTGGTAGGAATAATTTTACCCACTTATAGTGTGGAAATGCCCAAACTTTCCTATTTTTAAGGCTTCGCCCTATGGATGAGCCCCTTCACTCATCTGAATTTGTTTTTTGTCCTTTTGAGGTGCTTTATATTTGGTTGGTGGTTAGGAGAGGAAGTCCCTCGCTTCTATTCTGTGGCCATTTTAGCCTATAAGTCCTAAGGTAATTATTAAGATCTATTTTTCCCAATTATACAGCAATAAATATGACATTCTATGTGAAATGGATGGATAGTTACAAAAATATAAACTGCCTAGATTAACAGAAGAGGAAATAGAATACTTAAATAATCCCATATCGGAAAAAGTAATTGAACAAGCCATCAAAGAACTTCCTAAGTAAAAATCACCAAGGCCAGATGGATTCACAAATAAATTCTACCAAACATTTAAAGATCAATTAATCACAATACTCTACAAACTATTTGAAAAAAGAAAGGATCTTATTTTTTTATGGTACAAATATAGTACTAATTCCCAAGCCAGGAAGACCAAAAACAGAGAAGGAAAACTATAGAGCAATATCCATAATGAACATAGATGCAAAAATATGAATAAAATACTAGCTAAAAGGCTACAACAAGTTATCACAAAGATTATTCACTATGACCAGGTGGGATTTATACCAGAAATGCAAGGATGGTTTAATATTAGGAAAACTATACACGTAATTGACCAAACTAGTAGAAATCACATGATTATCTCAATAGATACAGAAAAAGTCTTTGACAAAAGATAATATCCATTCCTATTGAAAACACTAGAAAATATAGAAATAAAAATTTTTCCTCAAAATAATAAACAGTGTTTCTTTAAAACCATCATCAAGTGTCATCTGCAATGGGTATAAGTTACATGCCTTGCCAATAAGATCAGGAGTGAAGCAAGGATATCCATTATCACCACTACTCTTTAATATTGTAATAGAAATGCTAGTGGTAGCAATTAGAGAAGAAAAAGAAATTGGAGGGATCAAAGTAGGCAATGAGGAAACTAAGCTATCACTCTTTGCAGATGATATGATGGTATACCTAGAGAATCCAAAAACATCAACTAAAAAGCTAGTGGAAATAATCAAAAACTTTAGCAAAGTTGCAGGGTACAAAATAAACCCATATAAATCATAAACATTTCTGTATGTTTCCAACAAAACTCAGCAGCAGAGTTAGAAGGAGAAACTCTATTTAAAATCACTCTAGACAATATAAAATACCTGGGAATCTACTTGCCAAGACAAATTCAGGAATTATATGAACATAACTACAAAACACTCTTCACACAAATAAAACTAGATTTATACAATTGGAAAAACATCAGTTGCTCATAGGTCGGATGAGATAATATAATAAAAATGACAATCCTACCTAAATTGATTTACTTATTCAGTACTGTACCTATCAAACTACCAAAACACTTTTTTATAGAATTAGAAAAAATATTATCAAGTTCATCTGGAAGAACAAAAGATCAAGGATACCAAAGGAACTAATGAAAAAAATGTGATGGATGGAGGCCTAATGTTACCAGATCTCACTCTAAAGCACTGATCAGGCTGGATGTTCTGGAGGATTTCCATATGAATTTCTGTATGAACCTCAATGAACTGATGCGGAGTGAAATTAGCAGAACCAGGAGAACATTGTACACAGAAAATAAAACATTGTGGAACAATACAATGTAATGGACTTTGCTCCTAGTAGCAAGGCAACAAGCCAGAACACCCCTGAAGGACTTATGAAAAATAATGCTAACCACATTGAGAAAACAAAATATGGGAGTAGAAATGCAAAAGTAAAACATATGACATCATTTATCACATGTATATATGGGTATATGATTTGGGGCTTAGGCTTTAAAAAGTCAGTGTATAGCAAAAATGAATAATATAGAAATAGGTATCAAGTGATAACATTTGTACAACCCAGTGGAATTGCTTGTTGGCCCTGGGAGGGGAGAGGAAAATAAAAGGAATTATGTAAACATGGAAAAATATTTAAAAAGTTAAAACATTTTAAAAAAGAGAGATTGTAATGAGAGAAGAGGGAAAGTGATATAACCTTGAAGACTATCCACCTTTAGTGCTGTTTTTTTTTTTTAAGGCAATCATGTTGGCCAATATGAGAGCAGAGGAAAGTGATAAATGTTGGGAGGGGATGTGGCAAAATTGGGACACTAAAACACTGCTGGTGGCTTTGTGAATTGGTCCAACCATTCCGGAGGGCAATTTGGAATTATCCGAAAAGGGCTTTAAATGAATACCTGCCTTTTGATCCAGTCATACCACTGCTGGGTGTGTATCCCAAAGAGATAATAAGGAAAAAGACTTGTACAAAAATATTTATAGCCTCGCTCTTTGTGGTGGCAAAAAATTGGAAAATGAGGGAATGTCCATTGATTGGGGAATAGTTGAATAAATTGTGGTATATGTTGGTGATGGAATATTATTGTGCTGAAAGGAATAAAAAACTGGAGGAATTCCATGTGAACTGTACTAACCTCCAGGAATTGATGCAGAGCAAAAGGAGCAGAACCAAAAAAACATTGTACTTAGAGAATGATACACTGTCATACAATCAAATGTAATAGACTTTTCTACTAGCAGCAATGCAATGATCCAGGACAATGCAGAGGAACTTATCCAGAGAAAGAACTGTGGGAACAGAAATGCATTAGAAAAATATATGATTAATCATGTTGTGCAATAGGGATGTGATTAGGGTTTTAATGTTAAAAGATCACTCTACTGCATATATGAATAACATAGAAATAGGTTTTGAGCAATGATACATGTATAACCCAGTGGAACTGCTTGTCAGCTTTGGAAGGGGAGATGAGAGAGTGAAGCATGTAACCATGGAAAAATATTCTAAATAAAAATTAAAAAATAAAATAAAATAAAAAGGCAATCATGATAGTTGATAGAGAACAAGTAGTTAGAGAAACAGGAAAATGTCTCTGAAATCAGGAGTAGAGAAAATATCCAGAAATCTTGGGCTATCAAAAGTGTTACATAGTATAGTGTAGTGATGGGCAAACTTTTTAAAGAGGGGCCAAAGGAAAGGGAATGCTCATCTGTCAGTCTGTTTCTAAGGCATCTCTTTCGAAGTTTCATTGTATTATACTCTACTCATTGTATTCGTCAGATTAGGAATAATGTCATGGGGGCCAGATAGAACATTTCGGGGGGCCACATCTGGCCCTCGGGTCATAGTTTGCCCATCACTGGTATAGTGAGTTTCAGGTTGATATTAAGAGTTTTTTTTAAATATGAAAGCTATTATGGAGGAGTTAGTAGGTGACCTATGATAAAGAAGTTTCAGTAGTGTGCTGAGAAGGTAGGCTGGATTGTCAAGGCTTGAGGAGACTGGTAAAGAAGTAATGGCATAGGGTGTAGGCTCACTTCCATTATCTTCAGGCAAAATAATTTAGGAAGAAAAATCACCGAGAATTATAAAATCCAAAACACAGGTGCCTTCCCACATTTTTATATTTAATTACTGGTTGATGAACTCATTTATGCATTTGACTTTTTTCCCACAGTCACAACTTTCCAGATAGAAATCTCCATGGGGAAGATGGACAAAAGAATGAATTAAAATGTAAGAAATTGAAGTAGCTATGATAAAGATGAAAATCAGTTAGAAAATGCATACCTGTGAAAGTTTATGGGCTGGGGACTGGAAAGAATCCTCTTTGTTGTCATCATTTACATGTATCTCTTATATGCTTTCTTCTTTATGTTGCCAGGACAGTCTAAGCAAAGAGAATTATACAGACATGAATGAGTGAATGAATGCATGAAAAACGAATCATAAAACATTTATCAAACCTTTTTTATGTGCTAGACACCGTGATAAGCATTTGTGATACAAACGCAAAGAAGCAATACAATCTATGACCTCGAGAAGCTTATATTCTAAAAAAGGAATGGTGGCTGGGAGCATTTTTGGTTAGGAAAGATACAGCTATGAGATAATTGAGGAGAACTTTCCAGAAATGATCATATTGATTTAGTTAGTATTTCCTAAACCAGAGGTGGAAGGGAAGAGGGGTATATATCCATATTTTGGCATAACATGAAGATAGGCAGGTCTCAAATAGACTAAATATGGTGAATTCTCACTAATTAGAAGCCAAGGACCCCAGGGGAGAAGCCAGGGTGCCAGGCTGAAAATTGAGGGTTAAAATCAGAAGTTATGGCATGGACATGGCAAGTGAGCAGCCTGGGGGGGGGGGTCTGGATCTGACCTAGATCTAAACAATGCTTACCAGTTCAGGGCAGAAGCCCATTCAGAAGAAGAGAAACAAGATCATGATGTGAAATTGTCCAAACCCTTTCCCTCTGGAAACTTACAATATAATACTTGCCACAGATGATCATGTGGAAAAGAGTTCATTCTAGACACAAACTGGGAATGAAAAAAATACAAATGAAAAATCCAACACCCCACTGGATAGTAAGATGAAATCTTACTATATATGTCAGAGGCATGTCCATTTAGTGAGGAAACTTAGGGTTAGGAAAAGGTGACTGGTGTAGAGGAGGGTGTTATTGGAAAGGAGGGTAATGGGGAGTAACTGGGAGTGTTTCCAGTTTTGGAAAAGTGGGACTAAGGAATTTCACAATCCTCAGTGCTGTCACAGAAGTATTCTCTGGAAAATACCCCGCAGCCTCTGGTTCCTTAGGAATGGCATCTGGATCTGTCAGCAAGAGGTGCTATATTTCTTGCCAATCCCAAGGAAGACTTTGGGAGAGAAGTAAAGCAGGATTATGAATACCAGGCAGAGAAAGAACTGAATCCAGGTTACACCAAGAGATGAGACAGAGACAGAGGATAGGCAGAGAGAAGAGGAAAGACACACAGACAGAGAAAATAAGATGTGATCTGGGGAGGAATAAGATTGTTTTGGGTATATTTCCTACTGGATAAAATGGAATGATTTGTGAGTTTCTTTTGATTATAGGAATAAGGAAGTGGATGCTTTGGACGCTTTGGATATTGAAGAAGTGTGTGAAAGTGGGATAGCACAGAGTTGTGATGCAGCATATCCATAAAGAGAACCACTACATTCATTCTCAGAGAGTGACATATTTTATGGGTAGAGTATACACATGTTCCTTCAAAGCTTGACTTTCCTTATTTACACAAACCATTTCTCCATTAAGCAGTTTGGAACATCAGACTTTTTCAGGTACAATCAATTCCAGAGGGAAATAATAATAATAATAATAATAATATAATAATAATAGCATTTTTGGAGCACTTTAAAGCTTGCAAATTGCTTTCCATATGTTGATTTGAGTAATTCTCATATCAACTTTGTAAGGTAGAGAGTATGATTATTCCAATTTTACAGAGAAAAACATAGGAGAGAAGTAGAGCAGGATTGTGCGTTCTGGACAGCAAAAGGCCAATTATAGGAGAGAGAAAGAGAGACAGAGACAGAGAGACAAAAAGACAGAGACCAAAACAGAGGTAGAAGTAGAGAGACAGAGAGAGAGAGAGAGAGAGAGAGAGAGACAGAGAGAGAGAGAGATTAAGTGATGTGGTCAGCTAGTAGATATAGGCAAGATATGAACATATGAATTCAGGTTTTCCTAACTCCATGTACTGCTCTCTATCTACTGAACCATATAGGTGCCAATGATTATGGATGTAGGCATTCTGATGTCCTCTTAAGTCTAAGGTTGCCAGCTTAAATTTTACTTTTGGGGAGAATTTGACTAATTGATTAACTCCATAGGCTAGAGTTCATAGCTAATACTATCAAGGTCTTCTTCCCGTGGGCCATTTAGCTTTATTTTGTTCCATGGCTGAAGATAGCCTTCAATTAGGTGATTCACAAATGCTGCCTTTTGATAACTGCTAGAAGATGGATAATTTCCGTAATTCAAATTGACAAGGATGCACATACAGCATCTTGCTAAATACTGTGGAACTTAAAGAGAAATATGAGATGTTACAGTCCTTTTGTACAGTGAGTTAAAGAAATAGGAATATACTCATGGACTAGTTCTATAACAATTCAATTCAACATTTATAGCATATTTAAGTGCAAGACAAGGAAAAAAAGAATGGGATTTCCTACAGATGATTAAAGCCTCCAAACATTCATATTGTGGGCAACAGTGTTTTTTTAATTTTAATTTTGAATATTTTCCCATAGTAATATGTTTCATGTTCTTTCCCTCTCCTCCAAATTCCCCTAACCCCCCTTAGCCGATGCAGAATTCCACTGGGTTTTACATGAAGATGCTTTATTTTAGAGAGAAGTTTGTGTTCATTAAAAACATTTCCTCAAAGGCAATAAAAACTGTTCTCCCCATCCTATTAAATTATAGGCCCATTTCATTATTTGATCACAATGTCTGTCTGACACATTTGTCCTATTGGGCCAACTTTATGTGTCACCTCTACAATTGCCTAGTATAGACTAGAACAGTGGTTCCCAAACTTTTTTGGCCTACCACCCCCTTTCCAGAAAAAATATTACTTAGCGACCCCTGTCACATACTATCACTGCCCCCTTACTCCCAGGTATGATCTTAACCAGATTAAAATATAATTGGGGTATGGGGCAGCTAGGTGACACAGTGAATAGAGCAACAGGCCTGGAGTTGGGGAAATCTGGGTTCAAATCTGGCCTCACATACTTTCTAGTCACTTCCTTTGTGACCATTGGCAAGTCACTTAACCCTATTTGCCTAGTCTTTGCCCTTCTGTCTCAATGTTGTAACTAACAGAGAGTAAAGGTGTTTTTTTTTTATGTACTTGGGAAATATTTAATAAAATAAACAAAACTACAGTACTACATAGTTAATGCTTTTCTAAGTTAATGTGAGACCACAGGCATGGTTCTATTTGAGCTTGACGACATTGATCTAAACCCCTGATGGCAAACTTATGACACGCATAGCCATTTTCGATGACATGCATACATATGTATATAAAGTTTCAATTTTCTAACATCAATATTCTTCTGTTGAAACTATGTGGCTAAAAGTCAAAGAACATCATAGTCTTTAAAGAATAAAAATTGTTGGGGACTTGGAGGAAATTTCTCATTCCTACCTGATTGTGTTCAAGTAAGAAGGCATGGGACAGAATCAGGATGATGTAAGAGAGGCAACAGCCCAGATGAACTCTCAACACTCCTCAAAATAGCTTTAAAATAATGCATCAAATAAAATTCCAAAATGATATAACCAGCAAAAGACTGGACATGTTTTTTTTCTGCCCAAATGACTTAGGAGGAAAATAAGAAAGGTCTATGATTGGGATGGGGGACAGTCCAGATGGGGGACACATCAGGGGTGGGCCCTTGGAGGCAGTGACAGTGTCAGCAGCAGCTTCATTAACTCCCAGCCCACATAAGATAACTGGTCAAAAAGAGATTATAGGGACCCCTTCGCTGGCACTGGGCACAGGTTCTGACACACTACATGGCAACTCCATTGCCTATATGCAATTCTGAGTTATAGTTCCAGGGCAGAGAGGAGTGCTGTGGCCAGTGCCAAGGGAACAGAGACTGTGGTTGTGGTTCCAAGGCTGAGAAGAGAACTAGCACTTGAAGCTATAAAGAGGAATGGGACCTGGTCACAGTTTCAGGGCTGAGAGGAACACTAGCCTTTGGGGCTAAAGTGGAGCTGGCACATTTCTTAGGTAAGACCTGGAATGCAGACCAGCAAAGAAGTGACCATATCTCTCCCCAGATCAAACTACCTTGAAAGCACCAAAAACTTAAAGTCTACCAGAACTAGCTCTAAAACAATTAATGCAAAAAAAGAAAAAAGAAAGGAAGGAGGAAAGAAAGAAAGAAAGAAAGAAAGAAAGAAAGAAAGAAAGAAAGAAAGAAAGAAAGAAAGAAAGAAAGAAAGAAAGAAAGAAAGAAAGAAAGAAAGAAAGAAAGAAAGAAAGAAAGAAAGAAAGAAAGAAAG
>NC_058132.1:307295464-307317291 GCF_016433145.1 Gracilinanus agilis | reverse complement strand
GAAGGAAGGAAGGAAGGAAGAAAGGAAGGAAGGAAGGAAGGAAGGAAGGAAGGAAGGAAGGAAGGAAGGAAGAAAGAAAGAAAGAAAGAGAGAGAGAAGGAAAGAAAGAAAGAAAGGAAGGAAGGAAGGAAGAAAGGAAGAAAGGAAGAAAGAAACCCTAAAGTTTTGGACAGGGTCTCCTTACTCCCAGGTGAGCAGAGCCCAACTTAAGCAAAAATTGAAAGTCATGAATTGAGCTGGGAAAATGAGCAAACAATGGAAAAGGAACCTGACCATAAAAAGATACTGTAGTGATAGGGGAAATCAAGACACAAATTCAGAGGAGAAGCCAATAATATGAAAACAGCTGTAAGCAAAACCTCAAAGGGGAAAAAATAAAAATTGGACATAAGCCCAACAAGAATTCCTAGAAAAGCTCAAGAAATAAATGAGTGGCAGAGGAAAAAGTGGGGAAAGAAATGAGAATGATGAAAGACAGCTATTTTAAAAAATTAACAATAATTGCAAAGAGTAATTGAAATAGTAATTGATAAAAAAAAGAACAAAAATAATTGAAGAAAATAATACCTTCAAAAACAGAGCTGGCAAAATGGGGAAAGGCATAAAAATTAACTGAAGAAAAGAACTTCTGAAAAATAATTGGCCAAATGGGAAAAGAGGAACACACACACACACACACACACACACACACACACACACACACACACTCAGTTGGCTGTAGAACCTAACAGGAAGGTAGGAGGGGAAGGAGCTAAGATAAAGGAGAAGGTGATAAGAGGGAGGTGGCAGTGGTCCGAAGTAAAACATACTTTTGAGAAAGGATAGGGTGAGAAAAGAGAGAAAAGGATAATATGAAAAATTGGATAGAAGGAAATACACAGTAATTATAATTGTGAATGTGAGTGGGATAAACTTATCCATAAAACAGAAGCATAAAGAATTGGTTAGAAACCAGAATCCACTCATATATCCTTACAAGAAACACACTTGAAAATAGAGATACAAAAGTGTTAAAAGAAGGGGCTGGAGCAGTATCTATTAAGCTTTAGCTAAAGTTAAAAAGCCTGGAGTAGCAATCATGATCTTAGACAAAAAAAGGGGAGGAATAGACCTAATTAAAACTGATAATCAGGGAAACCTGGAAGCAAGCCCAAAGGGCCATAAAACTGCATACCCTATAACATAGCACTACTACGTCTGTATTCCAAAGAGATTAAAGATAGGGAAAAAGGATCTACCTATGCAAACATATTTATAGCAACTCTATTTGTGGTAGGAGGAAACTAAAGAGATGTCCATCAATTGGGGAATGGTTGAACAAGTTGAAGTATATGAATGGAACAGAGTACTATTGTGCCATGAGAAATGACAAACAAGATGATCACAAAAAAAACTTGGAAAAACTTCTATGAAGTAATGCAAAGTGAAGTGAGCTGAACCAGGAGGATGCTGTACATAGTAACAATAGCATTCACTGAACAGTTGTGAATGACTTTACTATTATCAACAAGGCCAGGATTCAAGACAGTTCCAAAGGACTCATGATGAAAAAGGCTCTGCACTACCCTAGAAGTAACAGACAGAGTCCAAATGCAGATTAAAGCACACCACTCTTCTCTTTATTTCCTCCATTTAGTTTTATCAAGTGTGAGCAATAGGTGTCTTGTTTCACAATATGACAAATATGGAAATATGTATTGTATGATAACACATATTCTTTACCTGCACATATCATTTGATCTACTTTCTTGGAGAAGGAGAAAGGGTGGGAGAGTGGAAGATAACATGGGTTGCAAAATGTCAGAAAATGATTATTAAAAATTGTATCAACATTTAACGTGGAAAAAATAATAATTTTTAAAATAACAGAGATGTCGACTCATCTATCACTTAACCATGTTGCATCTACTAGTGAACTTGAAATACTTTGTAGAAACCAAAGTAAGTTTAAGACCATTCTCTCCAGGAACTGCAAAGAAAATACATCCCTAGATTTGGGGGAAGGACTTCAATTCTGGCTATGTCTTTAAAATAAATATCCCTTTACAAAGTTAAAATGAGGGAGAAGGGCATAATAAATGCTTAAGGGTATACCTCAAAACTGCTCTGAGGCTCTTGGCTATCTGTATCGATGCATGAAAGGGCAAGCAATGAGGTTGAGTGTGTGGAAGAGCTAATAACCTTTTACCCTGAGATCAGCATTGCTTTTGTACTTTTTGCCTGTTTTATAGTCTAGTCTTCATTGATTAAAATTGGGCTGGATAGAGCTAAAGTCAGGAATACCTGAGTTGAAATCTGGTCTCAGACAGTTAGTAGCTGTCTGGGGAAGTCACTTATCCTCTGTTTGCCTAAGATTCCTTATCTATAAAATGGGGATAATAATAGTAACTACCTCTCAGGGTTGTTGTTAGGATCAAATGATATATTTGTAAAGCACTTGGCACATAGTAAGTGCTATTTAAATGTTGGCTATTATTATTGGAATGTACATTTTAAATTAATATCCAATAGCTCCAAGTTATTTTTTATATTTTATAAAATTTATTAAATAATCACTTGAAGTAGAAGAAATAGAAGAACAAAATTAGAAAGCCTAAGTAAAAAACATGTGGGTAAAATTCTTCTGCCCGACTCTCATCCAATCTCCACAGCTGCATTTCTGGGAGAGGAGAGAGAGAGACAGAGAGACAGAGACAGAGAGAGACAGAGAGAGACCGAGACAGAGAGACAGAGAGAGACAGAGACAGAGACAGAGACAGAGACAGAGACAGAGACAGAGAGAGGAGTTACACAAAAATATATCCTCCCTACGTTAGCATGTAATGTGAGAAGGAACATGGGAAGCTGGGAAAGAGAGTTCTGGGGAGCAAAATTCTAATTATACAGGAAGAAATAGTAAGTGCTTCCTATAGGTTCAGATGAAGTCTCTAACAGAGGAATCCAAGTGCCTGGACCAAGAAATTCAGTCCTAAGAAAAGATAGGCCTGTAGAGAGTTCATTGTCTGGAACTGAGACTCAGTCTCCTGTTGGGGAGATGAGAGGTTCCAGTATTCAGGATTCCAAGTATCCATGACAAGAGAGTACAAAGGGAATTAAACAGTTTTTGCTTTTTTATAAAGGGAGTTAAAAAAAGAACATAACACTCTCTTGCCCTCTTCCCTTGACAAAAAGTGAGCCAAGTATTTATTTTAACCCAAGTAGATGTTTGAAGTGGTAGAGGAATATACAGAACAATGTGACTAACAGATAGAGCATGCCCATTGGAGCAGAGTCCAGTAGAGAATCCATAACTAGTCAAGCAATATATGGCATTGGCTATAGGATGAGAAGGAAGCAGGTCTAACATGAGCAAAATATGATATTCATAGAAGACTGTAAAATGCCACTCTATATGTGTGCCCTGGTCACACATGCTCCTTGCATATGGGTTGATTCTGCCCACTGATGATGTATATATTTATGAAAGAATTCATTTCAGATTGATGAAAGAATTGTTTTGTTTCAGCTTTTTGTGCTGTACCATTAAAAAAAACCCTCGTTTTAAAACTAATTATTGTCCTGTGGTTCAAAGGTATCAAATATACAAGCAGACTGGTATAGGGCTTAAATTTATAGTTGGACTAAATATAAGAGAAATGTGGTCACCGATTTATAACTCAAGTCAAAATAACTTTTTAGCAGTTTATTTGCAAAAAGGTATAAAGAATGAAAGTAGAGAAATGAGAAAGAAGGTAGAGAAGATATCTATTCTATCACACTAGATATTTGCTCTGGCCTGGCTCAAACCAGGTAGGACTAGTTAACCCTCCACCAGAGGACCCTCAGCTGGAGGATCCAGTGGTGAATAAAGCAAGAGTTTCACCCACAAGGCCTCCTCCAAAATGGGGAGGCCTCTCTGGAAACTAATCTCTCCAGAAGCCAGGAAGAGAGTCAGCTTTTTCACTCACCCAAGCAGTGGCTCCAAAGGAAGAATCCAAGAGCAGTCTAACCAGAAGCAGTCCAAGAATCAGAATCCTAGTCCAAGCTGAAGTCCTAAGCTGGAGCTCCTTCAAGGCCAAGTTCGAAGGAGAAAAGTTTGTTTGAAGAGGAGGTCCAGGGTTTTTATAGTGCTCTTTCCATGTTACTTCCTGTCCCTTCCTCCACTTTATGGGGACTGATTACAGTCTTTAAATTTGCTTAGCACTGCCCAGGGGGAAGCCAGTCACTTCTGGAGGTATAAACCACTTTAGTAAGTGGTTTGTGGACTTCCCCTACTTAAACTTTAAGTAGGGGTGTCTCTGCTTTTTATTGATTAAATTTAAAAGTAAGCAGGGGACAATCTGAAGTGTTGCCAGAACAAGATTAAAATGTAATTGGGAAGTATTTAGAAAAAGTAGTAAAAATACAATAGAAAATAAATAATGCTAATATGTGGTTTTCTAATTTAATATACTATAGTAGAGATCCTTACTTGATTTAGTGGTCCCATTTCTATTTGAATTTTACTGCTCTGGCTAATTCTTCAAAGTAAAAACATTAGTAGGGACTGTGTGATATGATAATAGGGGTGCCAACCCAAATATAGCATAGCTACTTACTGAGGGACCTTCTTTATGAATGGAGAATGGAGGAAAAAAATGGTTCCAGAAGCTACAGTAACATCAAAGAATTGTGTGGAAGTAGCATAAAGAATATCAGGGAGTTGCAAGACCAAAACAAAGGTTTAGCTAGTCATGTGGCAATTAATCGGTCAACAAGCATTTATTAAACATTTACAGAAGGAAATGGCAAAACCACTACAGCATCTTTGCCAAGAAAACTCCAAATGGGGTTATGAAAAGTTGAACACAACTGAAATCACTAAACAACAACAAAAATATTCTAGGTACTGTGCTAAGTACTGAAAACACACACAAAAAAGACCAAAACAGTCCTTGACCTAAAGAGCTTACCTTCTATAATGGGGGAGACAACATATAAATAAATTGGAATATAAAGGGTGTAATTATGTGGCACAATGAGTAGCACACTAGGACTGAAGTTAAGAAGACTCATTTTCCTGAGTTCAAATCTAGTCTCAGTCATTTACTATGTGTGACTGGGAAATTACTTAACCCTCTTTTTCTTAGTTTCCTCATCTGTAAAAATGAGTTGGAGGAGATGGCAAACCAGTTCAGAAGCTCTGCCAAGAAAATTCGAAACTGAGTTACAAAATGAACATGATAGAATGACTAAATGAGATGCAAACAGAACAAGTGGAAAGTAACCTTAAAGAAAGCTCTAGTAGCTTCAGAGGCTGAGAAGACCACCTGAAAAAGATGTTGTGTGAGCTGGCTTTTGCAGATATACAGAGATCTGTGGAGATGGAAGTGAAGAGGCAGAATCTTCCTAAGCAGGAAATAGCCAGTGTTTTGTATGAATAAGAGCAAATAAGGCAGTATATAGCTCTATCCTAGAATGTGTGGAGAGCAATAGAATGGTAAAAAATCAAAAAGGCAGGAAAGTCAAGTTGTGAAGAACTTTAAATGCCAAACAAGAGACTTTGTATTTGATGTAAACTGGAGTTTATTGACTGAGGGGTGACCCTTAGACCTACAGTTTAGGAAAAGTGGCAGCTTTCACTTGGACAGCTATGTGAAGGTTGGATTGGAGTGAGGAGAGACTTGCATTAAGGTGACCAATTAGAAGGTTATTGCCATAGGCCAGGCAAGAGGAGATGAGGGCCTGAATGAAGGTGGTGGCTATGTGAGTGGAGAGAAGAGAATGTTCATAAGATTTATGATAAAGACAGAAATCACAAGCTTTTACAGTGTACTTACTATATACACATTATATATATATGGGGTGAGTGAAAGTAAGAAGGTGTGGATAACACTAAAGTTGACAGTCTGGTTGACTAGGAAAATAGTGGTGCCCTCAATAGTAACAATTTAGTTCAGAAGAACTAGCTGAAGGAAAAGAATGAGTTTTGTATTGACAAGTTGAGTTTGAGATGCTTACAAGTTTAAAAAGTCAGTTGATGATGTCCAACAAGCTCAAAAGATTAGAGGTGGCTATACAGATCTGGGAATCATCAAACAGAGGTGATAACTGAACCCATTGGAACTGATTACATCTCCAAGAGAAAAAAAGGAGAAGAGGACCAGAGACAGTCTTGTAGGACAACAGAGTAAAGAAGTTTGAGAAGTAACAGGTAGGTAGGAAGAGAACCAGGAGAGAGCAGTGTCATGAAAAACTAAAGAGTAGGTAGGAGGAGAATGTAATCAGTGGTTCTGAATGCTGCAAAGAAATATAGAAGAATGAAGCCTGAGAAAAAGACATTTGATTTGTGGAGAGATACCCACTTGGATACCTTGGCTTCCACTGTTATCCATGAGGTATCAAGAGGTCCAGATGAAGCCTGGTATGTTGGGTTTGCCTCCAGTGAAAGATTCACAGAAGGATAAAAGACTAGAGCTGCACAGGATAAAAAAAGTATAGATTGGTCATATCATTGGGAAGAACTATATACATTAATATTAAATTAAGAATTTCTTTCAGATAATTTTTGCCTCAAGCAGGCCCTGTAAAATAAACTCTCCAACCAGAAAAGACCAACAGGTTGCAATCATGAGTCTCTTCCCCTATGTCTCACTTCCATTTGTCTATTGTTCTAGAGCCTGGGGGATGTCCCATTAATAGGAATTGTTGCTAAGGCTACCTTCTCAGAAAGGAGGAATTTATCAAGTTTTCTTGCTACACTAAAAACCTTTTTTAAAAATTTCACAAACTTCTTTAAAAAGAACCTGTTCAACCACATCCCCTGTAAGATTTCTTACAACATGACTATACATTTCTACCTATGGAAGATGTCCTTGTCTTCATTAGCTTGAGGGGATAAATTTCCAATGAAAAAAAATACCCAATAAGTATTTCTTATGTAGGTTAAATAGTTATCATCACAGTAGCCAGGGAATCTACTCTCAGTTCATCCCTCTTAATATGTTCTTTCTTCTTAACCACGGTCTTTCTGTCCTAAAGACCCAGTTCAAATCCATGAAGTCTTCCACTGAGAAATGTCATGATGAAGAAAAGAGCATTGGATAGAAGGGAGCTAAGAAACTTGAGTTGCCTGTGAGTATGTTAGGTGGTGCAGTGGATAAAGCACTAGGTTTGGATTTAGGAAGACCTGAGTTCAAATTTGGCCTCAGATACTTACTATCTGTATTTCCCTGAGAAAGTCACTTGATTTCTCCACTATAAAATGGGGATTATAACAGCACCACCTCTCAGGGCTGTTATGAGAATTGTGAGATCAGAATTTCAAAACATTTAGTATCTTACTGGAAACATAGTGAGCACTTAATAAATGCCTATCTCTTTCCTTCCTTCTTCTCTTCTTTCCTTCATTTCTTCTTCTCCTACAATTTGTTAGGTTTCTAGTTCTCAAGATTTTTGTTCTCAGAAGTTTAATATTTCTTCAAATTACCCAAGACCCTAAATGTTTTATATGGGTTATCTCTATCTATATATGCTGTACTTGAGATTAAAACCACTAAAATTTTAATATATTTATTAATTTAAAATGATAATGATAAACCAAATATATGTTTACATAAAAACATATTTTTTTAAAAATAATTGTAAAAATTAGTAAGAAGAGTGACATTGTTTTAGATGCTTTTGCAAATGCTTTAATGTCTGGATGAATAGAAGATAGCTGGAGTCTTACATTTGCTTGTTCACTCAATCTATTTTGATTGGTTATATTGGTTGAAGTATACCACAAAAATCCAGTCTCACACAGATATATAGTTGGAAAAAAGGGCAAATAACATCTTTGTATTATTATGAGAACAGTTTTGACTTTATGTACTCCCCTAAAGGGTCTTGGTGGCCTTTAAGAATTCTCAAGTCACGCTTTGAGAACCATTGGAATAGATGACTGTCAAGCCTCTTCTAGCTCTAGTCTTCTGTGGTTCTAATTCCAGCCCACACTAGCCTCTCACTTTTCTGAACTTCTGTAACACTTAATTATCTGTACAATATAATTCGTGGTAATTATGTTCTTAATCATTTGGTGTCTAATTATTTCGATAAGAACTCTCTTAGCTATATGACTAAGTCCATGAAGAGGAATTATGTGAAATTAGCCTAGAAAAATAGGCAGGCACTAGATTGAAGGGTTTTAAATGCCAGACAAAAGAGTTTGTATTTTATTCTAGAAGCAATAAGGAGACCCTAATCATATTTGAGCAGAGGAGTGATATGATCAGACCTGAGCCTTAGGAAGATTATTTGGGCCATTGTATGAAAGATGGATTGGAAAGGAAAGATACTACAAGCAGAGAAGCCAATTATTGCATGTTGTCTCCCCAATTAAATTATAAGCTCCTTGAAGGCAGGGACTATATTTTGCGTCTTTTTGTATCCCCAGCACTTAGCACAGTATCTCGGACATAGTAGGTGCTTAATAAATGTTTATCGAATGAATAATTGACAGCTTTAATTGTTAGGAGGTTTTTTTTTTTCTGACATTGACACTGGCTCCTTTGTAACCTCTACCCTGGCTTCTAGTTTTTCTTTTTTAGGGCCAAACAAAACAAGTCTAATGTCTCCTCCACATGACAGCTCTTCAGATTTTATTAACAAATTCTTCACCTTTCATGATTGCTATGAGGGATAGCCTTTTCTAAAGTATTTAGAAATGCAAGGAAAAAACATCTTATTTTTTCCTTCTCTTTTAAAAGACAGCCAGAGAGAGGGCCAGAGCCTTGCTAACTCTATGCCCTATCTCTTTGCTGATGCAACACTAGGTAGGGTGTGGAGGGGTTGCCAAATAGCAAATAAGATTGAGGTCATTTCTCAACTCTGAACTATGTGCCCAGAAATTGCACATGCTTTGAATATCTCTGTGTCCAGGAGCAGCCCTCCTGAAGGGATGAATTTTATTGCTTCCTTGACTTTCTAACACTCAAGGCCATAGCCTCTAAGATGCTCAGAAATTGCCCTGGCACCATGCTGCTGTTCAATCTTAATAGAAACCATGTTAAGAATATGCATCCAAATGGGAATTGGTTAGGAACAAGCAAACTCAAGGAACTATTTGAAAATATTCCAAACATAGAATCATGGAATGATAGAATATTCTCAAGCAACTTCTTATTAAAGGTAGTAAGGATTGGAGAAGAGGAAAACATGGAATGATCTCCAGGGCTAGATCATTGATTTAGAGCCCAAAAGTTATTTAGTTCACCCTCTGCATTTTACAGATGAGAAAAGGTCATATGAGTAGTAAATGGCAGACTAAAGTTCTTTCTTCTGTAAAACACCACTTCTTTGGCTAAGTACAAACAAGTTTTGTTCCTTCATAATTCTACTGAAGCTTAACTCTTCACCTAATCTCTCCTTACCCTGCCATTTCCTGGATTGCCCATTCTGCTGAAAATATTTTCTCAAGGTTCACAAATGACCACTTAAATATCAAATCCAGTGGGTTCCCCTAACCCCGCCCCATCTTCATTATCTTTAACCTTTCAGTAGCTTTTGACTCTCTAATGTTCTAATCTCCTAGTCCTTTTCTTACTTTTATGATTTATTCTTCCATGTTTCCTTTGCCAAAAAGCCAGTATATAAAAGAGAGAATTTTACAATCAGGAAGATCTGAGGTCAAGTTCTTTCTCTGATACACACTGAATATATGACACTGTGGAGGTAATTTAACATTCCTCCCTATAACACACACACTCAGTTCCCCAATGGTTGTTTGTTGTTCAGTCATGTTATTCTCTTCATGATTCCATTTGGGGTTTTCTTGGCAGAGATATTGAGGCATTTTGCCATTTCCTTTTCCAGTTTATTTTACAAATGAAGAAACTGAGGCTAATATGATTAAGTGACTTGTCTAGGGTCACACAGCTATGAAGTGTTGGAGGCCAGATTTGAATTTAGGACAATGAATTTAGGAAGACTTCAGGCCTGGTGCTCTGAGCCACCTAGTTTCTCATCGGTTCCCCAAGAAACCCTCTAACGCTATAACTTGAAGAATAGCTGCTGATAGTCATTGGTGTAGGGAGATTCCTAACTAGGGAGTTTCATTTATCAATGATATCACAGATCTGAACAAAAATCTTGGCTGCCATATTGTTCCTTAAATACAGCTTTAACTGTCATTTCTTTGCTCAAGAATGTTAAATGGCTTCCTTTTGTCTCCAAATTAAAATTTCAACTCCTTAGTCTGACAAGCAAGACCCACCAGCCTGCCTTCTCAGACAGATCTCCTCTTACTGCCTACTGAAATCTCTTTTCCCATGTCTTCATACTTTTACTCTTAGTTCCTGTTGTCTGGAATATCCCCTACTCTCCTCAAATTATTCGAATGAATCCTTCAAGGCTCAGCTTAAAGCTTTCCTTCTCTAAGAGTATTTCTAGTTCAGTCCAGTTTACTAACTGCTATGATTTCATAGAAAACTGTTTGGAATTCTCATTTAGCAATGATATGTCCTTGTGGTATCACTCAAATACTAACTTTTCATCCATGTGTGCTTGGTAATCTCAAATAAACTGCAGCTTTTTGAGAGCGAAGACAGAGTCCTGTGTTCCTCTGCATACTTCCATACCATCTAGCACATAGTACAGCCTAAATAAAGTGTATATTGATTACTTAGGGATACCTTCTATGTATAAAAAAGGAGTCTCATGGTTTGCACTATCCAAATCTGTTTAATTTGATCGATTTGATCAAATTGATCAAATTTAATGATCAGCCCCCTGGTGCCAAAATCCCTAGAACCCTTTTCATTTTTAAAAATGTTTTGCCTTTCTTTATATCTGCTTCTTTGCCTAGCACACAGTAGGAGTTTTTAAAACGCTTAGCCCATAGTAGGAGTTTAATAAATGTTTGTTGACTGACTCACTGTGCCAAACACTAAAATAGCACTGATGGGAAAATGTAGACTCTTCCTTCCCTCACTTCCCCTGTCCCCAAGCCTTTGTTACTCTATATGAGAGTAGAATTTAATAGTCAGGTCCTAAAAAAATCTGATTTGGTTGTCAAAACAATGACAATCCAGGAAAATGTAATTTATGCTGACTCCTCTGAATCTGAATTTGGGCATGTTGAGCTGAAGGTAACCTCTACTCTCTACAAAAACAAGGAAATTAATAATGAAAATGTTTAGCCTACCTAATAAAAAATAATAATAGCTTACATTTATATAGAACATTATATTATATGAGTGAAGACTAGCTACTATTTTCGGTGGTTTAGAAAACCATTGTGTGTGCAAACATTAGTCTGAAAGATGAATGTGCTAATTATAAATGATTCTTATCTATTCATTAGTGCAGCTTTCCCAAGCTGTGCCTCCTGGACACTTCGGTGCCTTGGAAAGACTTTATTGGTGTGTCTCTGACAGGAACCCGGTAAGGATGTTTTAAGCAATCTCTACATTGCATGAGGATTGAAAAGCTATTTGTTATGCAACCTCTAAAAGGTGAGTGAGCCCTTTCTGGGATTGTAATTCTTATGAGAAGATTGCTTATGTTAAGTCCAGTAAGGAATATTTCTTGGACTCCTCTTGTTCCCCAAGAATGTTTAGCTTATATTTCCAGGTCTAAAGAATACAATAGCTAGTAAGGTCACTAGGGGTTCACCTTTGCAAAGGAGGGTGAGAGAGGAGGAGAAAGTTGGAACTAGCCTATGAGGGGAGGAGATCTCCATTACTCAGTATAACAAGCTCGACAACTGGAGCAAGAACCTTCCCCTACCCCCACCAGAGATCCTCCAGCCCCATCTGTCAACTCTAATTCTGAGTCATCCAACCCAGAAATTCAGTCATCTCTAGGGATATGGAGACTACAGAGCCATCCTTATACAGAAATATGAATGAGAGGCATGGTGGGGAAGAAATCATCCTTTATCTCACAGTTCCCAGACCTAACATTTTTACACAGGTCGTATCATGTTAAAATGAGCATTTAGGACATTCTTAAAGTGGGTTTTGCAAAGTGTGGGAATGTGCAAAGAGGAAAGAAATCATAAGATCACAGAATTTAGCATGAGATTATCTAGTTTGATAGTTTCATTTATATATGAGGAAATGGAGGTCCAGAGAGAGATGAAATGACTTACTCAATGTGACACAAGGTAGTAAACAGTAAGCCTAGGATTCATACTCAGGTGCTTTATTCTTAATCATGTATTCTTTTGCCCTAGCAATAAATTAGGACCACTCGCTGTAACCTTTTGATTGAGGGCTCTCTATGTGATCTTGAGGAGATTTTCAAATGAGAAGACTTGATCCATTTCTCTTACCTATTCCAATTCCTCCATCTGGCAGCAAAGGCTTCTCTAAATGAATTATTATGTGATAATCCAGCCTCCATACTGGGAAGAAGAAATGGAGGAAACACATATGAGAGGTGTCCAAAAGAGATTTCTTAGAGGTTGTTCTTTACAGTTGGTTGAAGATGAGTCAGGCATACTGTCCCTCTCCAAAACTGTGTCCAGATTGGAGCAGAGATTTGGCAACTACCCCAAAGATGGCTTACTACCTTTCCTTTCTTGCATAGGAAAAGTTCAATTTCTGGCATGTGTTAGGGGATGCTCCCTCACAGGACTTCCAGGATAATGATTGATGGGAAGGAGGTAATCATCTCTTATGGTCCATTCTGAATATATTTTTGGATCTTTGAGTATTGTAATTGGTTGAATGAATTAAAAATGTGAGATTAAAATGTTTCCCAGTCAACTCAAGGTCAGCTAACACAAGGGAAAAAGAAGTTATTACCTGTGATCTCAGGTACAATATATTTGTTTGGTCCCAGGTTTTTCCCATTCCCTACTATCAACCAAACATAATAAACATTTCAAACTGTTAAGCTAGTCTTATAACTAAGGCCAATGCACACAGAGCTCATTTTTGTTCTGAGTGATGCCTGTACGAATAAATAATCCTAGAAAAATAGGTACAGTTTCTGATGCTGAACTCTAAAGTTCTAAAGTCTCCTAAAGTGCTTTCTTCCTTTTCTATCTTCTTTTAACACTGTCTCTTACCTGGTCACAAAGGATTTTGAATACCCTACACAGTTTCCAATGTCATAAGACACTAATTTTTTCTATTGGCCTGTCATTTAATTTTTTTAAACATTTACTTTCTGTTTTAGATTCAAAACTAGGCAACTGGAGTTATGACTTGGCCATGGTCACATATGAAGGAAGTATCAGAAGCTAGGTTTGAACCCAGGACCTCCCATCTCCTAGCCTAACTCCCGCACTGAGCCATCTAGCTGCCCTAATCATTTGAATCTTTTTTTTAAATCCTTACCTTCTGTCTTAGACTCAATGCTGTGTATTGGTTCTAAGGTAAAAGAAAGGGGCAATAGGGGTAAAATTACTTGCCCAGGGTCACATAGCTGGGATGTATCTAAGGCTCTTCCCAGGAAGTATCTAACCCTTACCAGACCTAACATTTTTTAACAGTAGGTGCTATCATGTTAAAATGAGAATCCAGGGCATTCTAGAACCCAGGACCTCTACCCACTGAGCCACTTAATTGCCCCAGTCACTTAATTTTTAAAGCAAGTCATATAACCAGCTGAAAGTGAGATCTCCAGAAAGTCTGAGGTCATTTAAACTGGTTAGTGTTAAAAGAATTTCTGGCTCATCTTTTTTAACTTTATTGATTTATGATGATCATTTCCTGGTTAGTTTGCCAATTCCAGAATAAATCTCCTATTTTTTACTTATCAGTTTATTCTTCTATTAGTAAATTCTTACCTTCCTCTTTTGACTTCTATGAAAATTCTGGTTGCAGCCATCCTGCCTTGTTCTACAAAAGAATTTTGAAAATGACCAATTGGATTTTTTTTGTGTGTCATGCTCAAAGCATATTATTAAATGGTTATTTAAAAATGTCTCTGTGTTGCTAAGTATAATTGGCAGCAATACCTGTAAAGAAATTTCTGAATATTTGTATATCATTAACCATTATCACCTCTCCTGATACCTACTAAATACCAACAAATCCTCATTTCCTTAATTTTACCAAGACCAGTAGGAATTTTTAAAAATACTTTATTCAAGTATTAAGGAGAAAAAGTATAATAATGCCAAAATGAAAAGAAACATATTTTAGAATTTTATAATACGATCTTCTGTAATTAATCCCATCTGATCTTGTCTAGAGAATTCCATTTTCACCCTGACCCAAGTCTTCATCCATATCAATGGATAATGACATATATGAGTCTGGTTCTTCCAAATGAAGAAATTTAGCAAGTCTAAGCAGGAGAAAGGGAAGAAAAAGCATTTAGTATCTAGTAGTGCTAGGCTCTGTGTTAAGCCTTGACAAATGTTCTCTCATTTGATCCTGATAACAACCCTTAAGGTAGGTGCTGTTATTATTCATATTTTACAGTTGCGGAAGCTGAGGTTAAATAACTTGGGCCAGTGTCATAGAGTTAGTAAGTATCTGAGGCCACATTTGATTTGAAGTCTCCCTGACTCCAGGTCCAATACTCTATCCACTATGCTCCCTTACCATCTCAAGTAGACTCGAAACTTATTTACACTTTGAGTGTGGTTCTTAACATTTATTTACATTTTTCATCCTTTTCCCTTAATAGTCATGATGACTTTCTTTTCTGGTTTTGAAATTCTAGTAGTAACTTCTACTTCTAATGTTGTTCCATTGTTTCAGTCATGGCTGATTCTTCATAACTCCATTTGAAGTTTTCTTGGCAAAGATAATGGATTAGTTTACCATTTTCTTCTCCAGCTCATTTTATAGATGAGGAAATTGAGGCAAATAGACTTGAATGATTTGCTCAGAGTCACCTAGATAGAAAGTATCTGAGGTCAAATTTGAACTCTGGTCGTCCCGACTCTAGACCCAGCTCTCTATGCTGTTTGACACCTAGCTGCCCCAACTTCTTTAGACCCCAACCTGCATCCAGAACTAGAGCTAGCTTCTCTTATAGGCAATCCTGTGTGACATGGGACAAGTCTCTTGGCTTTTCTGATTTGTTTTGTTTTGACATTTTCAGAATGTAAAAAAATGACATTATTACCTCTTAGAGTAGTTATAAGGATTGATGAGATCATGCCCACAAGAGCACTTCAGAACCACAATAGTCAATGGACTTGTGAGTACATCTATTTAAGAGTTCCTTACAACAATGCCAAACAAAACTCACCTATCCCTACCCCTCCTGAGCTGCTCTTGCCTGTTTATTCCCAAAGGTTTGACCCAAGTAGTATATCCAACAAAGTAGGGGTCTTACTAAATTTCTCTTTACTCTGGTTATCCACCTCTCATCCTTCACTTTCACTATAAGATCAGACCATCTTTTCTTAATTCCTTGATGACTGTGCTTTAATTCGGGGTCTTCTCAATGTCTAGTTTTCAAACTATATATAACCAATTTCACTTGGTTATGTATTATAGCCTCAAAAATGTAAGCAATTCTATTAGCATCATCATCACCTATTTAAAAAATTTATTATAAACTTAGTAAACACCACCACCAAAAACAAACAAATGCAAAAAAATGTGCAAATCCACAAACTTCACATTGTTTACAATTTGTTTAAACCTATGTAAATCTTATGTGTGCTAATATAAACATCTTTTGTGTTCCTTTTGGATTTGTTTTACTTAAATATTTTTTTCTTGATTTTGTGACTATTGTTTAAACATAATTACAGTATATTTTATTTTTATTCTCTTTTCATCTCTTCATATATTTCCCTTATTTTCCTTGTATTTCCAATATTGTAATTTCCAATAACATAATATAATACATTACATTCAAATATCACAATCTTATTCAGCCATTTCTCCCAATCATTGCATCTGTGCTATTTCCAGGTCTTTTGCCATTACAAACAAAGTTTCCATGTGTGATTTCATATATATACACATCTTTTTATCCTCTCAATAATGCCTTTAAGGCCTAGTCCTGGTAATGGGATCTCTAGGTCAATGAGTATAAACAGCTTTACAGCTTTTAATGAATATTTCCCCCTTGTTTTCCAAAAAGCAATTCACAGCTGTTCTAGCAATGTAATATTAGACTGGTTTCTCTGTGTTCCTATCAGTATTTAATTTAATCAACTTAACCAGTGTGATTCTAAGTTAACATACATTACCAGGACCATCTTTAGCTAGACTCTTCCTTAAGCAGCTGACAATCTGTTGCCAGGACCATATGTTTTCCAAAATCAAGTCTTTCCAGCTTTTGTTCTAATGCCATAACCCCTGAGGAATGCAGGATTACTTCCATGGTATAATGAGTATTAAAGACTTTCACAGAATATTTATGATCTCTAAACCATTATCCCATAAGAAACTATATTTGGATTATGTGTATGCTCAAGCTTAGATCTACCATGGTGGTATGTGGGAGATCTTCAGATAGCTATCATATTTAACCTACCTAAGATTCTATTTATCTCCCTAACTTCTTTCTTATTTAATTTTTGGTTAGATTTATCTAGTTCTGAGAGAGGAAAATTAAAGTAACTCACTATTATTGTTTTGTTATTTCCATCTGTATTTCATTTAATTTCTCCTTTAAAAATTTTGTTGCTCTAACACTTGGTTGCATAGAGGTCCAACATCGATAATGCTTCATTGTCCATAGTACCCCCCAATACAATATAATTACCCTGTTCATTCCATCTGATTATATCCATTTTAGTCCCAATCCTATCAGAGATCATGACTGCTGACCCTGCCTTTTCTGGATCAACTGAGGTATAATATATTCTGCTCCAGTCCCTTATCTTTGCTCTATGTGTGTTTCTCACTGTGCTTCTTGTAAATAATGCATTGTCAGGTCCTGGTTTTTGATTCTTTCTTCTATCCATTTTCTCTCTATGGATGAATTCATCCCATTACAATCCCATTACAATCATTGCCATAATTAGCTGTGCATTTCCATCTATCCTGTTCTTCCTCATTGTTTGTCCTCCTCTTCCTTTCTTTCCACCATATTCCTTCTCAGATATCAAATTTCCTTTGGCCAATGTATCTCCATTCACACCCCTTCCCAAAAGTTTCCCTATATCATCTCCCCTTGCCCTTTTAATTCCAAATTGGTCCATCTTTCCAAAGGTCCCTCCCTTGTCCCTTCACCATTAGTTTTTAATTCTTATTCTGTCCACCTTTCCAAAAATCCCTTCTTTATCCTCCCAACCATGCCCTTCTACTTCTTGATATAAATGCGATTCTAAAAATCCCTTCCCTATCTTGTCCTCTTGATATGTGCTAAGTATCCTCCCTTCCCTCTCTTTTCTTATTCCCTTGCATTTCTTTCTCTTAACCCATCCTTCCTTCTTTTCTTCCCTCAGATCCTTAAGGGGACTCAGTCCCTTCATCCCATCTCTCTTCCCTCCTATTTCTCTGTGCATCAAGAAGATTTTTACCCTTCAAATTGTGTATGTTGTTCTCTCTTTATCCCAGGTCTGATGAAAGTAAGGTTCTAGTACTACCAGCCCACTATCCCCTCATCCCCTTCTCCATGGCAATTCCTCCTCCATATGAGATAGTCATTCCACCCTAGCTCTTCATAATCTACTCTACTACCATTTCATTTCATTTTGTTACATTCATCTCAACCTTGAGTCTTCCATCCATATATGGCCCTTTAAAATACCCAGGTAATGATGTCATTCCTAGGGGCCATGGATGACATTTTCCCATAGAGGAATAAAAAAGATATGACCTCTGGGGTCACTTATGATTAGTCTTTCATTGCTTTTTTATGTTTCTTATAGATCAAACTTTCTGCTGAGATCTGGGTTTTTTCCCCAGGAATAGTCAAAACTCCTTTAGTTCATTAAATATCTATTTTTTACCTTTTAGAATTATGCTTTGCTTCACAGGATGTTATTCTTGGTCGTATGCCCAGTTCTTTTGCTCTGCAAAATACTGTGTTCCATAGCATGCAGTCTTTTAATGTTATGGTTGTTAAGTCTTGTATTATTCTGACTATAGATCCACCATATTTAAATTGCCCCCCCCCGAAATTATTGCTTGTAGTATTTTTCTCCTTAACTTGGGAGCTATAGAACTTAGCAATGATATTCCTGTACATCTTCATCTTTGAGTCTCTTTCAGATGAGAATCAGTGAATTCTTTCAATTTTTATTTTACCCTCTGATTCTAGAATTTCTGGGCAGTTTTCCTTGATGGATTTCTTGGAGTAGGGTGTCTACTCTCTTTTTTTTTATGGTAAGTTTCAAGAAGTCCAACTATTTTTATATTGCCTCTCCTTTATCTATTTTTAGGTTAGTTATTTTTGTGATGAGATGTTTCATAGTCCCTTCTATTATTTCATTCTTTTGATTTTACTTAATTATTTCTTTTTAGGAAATCATTAGTTTCCCTTCATCCAATCCCGGTTCTTAATACATTATTTTCTTCCATGAGTTTGAGTCTCTTTTTACATTTGGGTGATTTTTTTCATAATTTGATTGCATTATTATTTTTTCTTTACAAATTTTTCATCAGCCTCTCTCATTTTTTTGAGGTCTTTATACAGCTTTTCCAAAAGCTATTTTTGAGCCTGTGGCCATTGATTTGATTTTCTTGCTATTTTTAAAGTAGTCATTTTTACTTTATTGTCCCCTGAATTTGAATAAAAGTTTTCTCTGTCCCCATAATAGCTATCAACAGTTGGGTTCTTTCTCTTTTGTTTACTAATTTTTTTTTAAAGTGAACAGGATAATAGACTTAAGTATTGACTTTTTTGCTGGAGTCCCAGGGTTCTAGTGTTCTGAGGTATGTTACCTCAGGTTTCAGAATTTGTATGTATGCTTGTGTGTGTGTGTGTGTGCGTGTGTGTGTGTGTGTGTGTGTGTGTGTGTGTGTGTGTTTGTGTTTTCCTGGGTTCTATTCAGTTTTTCCAGTTTTTAAAGTCCAGGGTCTGAGGTGCTCCTAAGTCCTCTGCTCAAGCCCCAGTCCATGATTGACCTCAGGTATACCAACCAGAGCCCACAGGCAGTTCTGCCAGAGCAATTTCAAATAGCCAGTCCATCTTCGCCTGCAGCAACAACTAGGGACTCCAGTCTTTTGAGAGCAATCACAACTGATGGAACCCCAATTGTTCAGCAACCATACTTACAGGTGTGCCCTCCTTCCTCACACCTCCTCTCCTATTGCTACAGTCCAGGATGGAGCAGATGTCTAGTCCTTGTTCCTCTGGTCTCCAAAGTCCCTAGTTTATTAGCAGAGAGGCTTGAGTTCCTGCCCTTAGGGTTTGGTGCCTATAGACTCTTTGGTGTTTTCTTATTCAATTTCCAGGTATGAAACAGTGGATCTTTGGAACTGAAGCCTCAGCAGACAATGCTGCTCCCAGGGCCTGTGGCTTCCAGTGATAGCCTCTGGGATGCAAGCTCTGGAGCTCAGCAAATGAGGTGAGGTTGCTTTGTTGATTCATTGCTGTTTACTCTGGTCCTAGCCCCAAGGCCTGTGGCAGTGGGACTGAGGCCAGGGAAGTCAGAAACCATCCTCCCTTGTTTTCCCAAACCATTTAGCTTTACTCCCTAATCCTATATGTTTTTGCTGCTTCTAGAATTAATTCTGTGGAGTTATTTTTGGTTGTTTTTTTGGGGGGGATATTATAAAGGCAAGAAAACTTCACACCTTACTCTGCCATCTTCCCACAATGTATCCATCATTATCAATTTGATATGATTTGAAGTATATTTAGGAGAAACAACTTCCATTTAAAATATCGCTCCCGTTAATAGTTAAAATTTTTCAGTCTTCCCCATGAGAATTACCCAGCATAGCCCAAAAAATCTTGGTGGAGTTATTTATGTTACTATGCTTGAATAATTTAAAATTACATTGTCATTTTATCAAAGTAAGGAGCTTACAGTGGGGCATTTCCTCAACCAATACAAATTAAGTGGAATTATACTTAAACTTAAATTTAGAGACTAAAGTTTTGAGAATCTTAACTTTATACAGCATAGCAGATTGAGGTGGGAAGGACAGAGGAAGCCAGTGCTGAAAGTCCACTTGAGCTCTATAACTAAGTGAATTCACCAATATCCTTGTGAGATAATTTGCACTTTTGTGATTATTTGGAATATTGTCTTTATTTTGGCTTTCTTTTTTTGATTTAGTTAGAGGTAATTTTTTTAAAAAGCTGACATTATCTCTATCTGATGTATCTCTTTTTCTTAGACAATTGACATAACTATCTTAGAGAGTTGCCTGAGTGATTGAGAGGGTTGTATTATCCAGGCTGCTTTTGTCAGAGGCAGGGCCCCAACTCTCTAGCCACTACCACCCTCCCCCATACACATACTGCCTTTCCTCTGACATATAGTTCCAGGTGAGATCATCAAGATCTACTCCCTCATTTTATAAATAAGGAACTTGAGTTCTAGTGACTTTTCCAAAGTCAAAATGGCATAACATAGTTGGCATTCATGCAGTATCATAAGGTTTTCAGAGAAGAAGCAGAATGAAGACTCTTTTTTGACCACTGGAGTGGCCTCTTTCTTCTGGGAAGGAAGGGAAAAGAAAGGGTGGATGAGTTACAACATGAAAGCATTTAGTTGCCAAGTTGGGGATGAAGGTCACAATGAAAGAAAGGAACTAGCCAGAAAATGGATAGACCTCAACTAGTTGTTCAGCTCTGGGTAGATCTCTTAACCTGTGTTCACCTCAGTTTCCTTATCTAGAAAATGGCATTAATTATAGTGTCTCCCTCCAATAGTTGTCATCAGATAAAACATGATGATATCTGTAAAGTACTTTGCAGTCTTTAAAATTCCATATAAACACTGAGTTGTTGTTATTGTTGTTGTTATTCCCAAATGCCCTCCAGATTTCACAATTTTCAGGAGGGACAAAAATCGGGAAAACGGGTAGTACTCACTAATGGCCACAAGATGTCGCTTAAAGCCAATATTTGGAGAAGAAACTTCCATCTCTGCCCAGGAGAGAGTCTCATTTTTTTTTTTTTTAAATAAGCACTACTAGACAGCTTTATGTTTTTAGTACAGAGATTTTATTGGCTTTGTTTTTTGCCTGACTTATAGTTAAGCAAAAAAGAAAATAGTCTTAGACTATCATGAAAAGGTGTAAATTGCCTAAATTTCCCACAGGGGCATAACAACAACAATGATATTAGCATTTATATAGTTCTTTATGGTTTACAAAGTGCTTTACATATATTAACTTAGTGTGATCAGTTAGTTAAAGCCAGAGTGATCTCTGGACCTTCCTGCCTATCCTCTCCAACATTCTCCCACCTGCTGGTTAGTGCAGCCTCCCCCCCCCCCCCAAATTTTATGTTAAGACTGAACCAACTCACTTAAAATGAAAATTGCTCTGGGAGGGTTAAAACCTTTATTTCAAAATGCATTTATTATTTATACTCTAGGCAAAACACAATGCTGAAAGAGTAGCAATAATAAATACCTTCCTATTCTCAAACATTTCCTAGCTATTATAATTTCTTTGCATTATACTATTTTTCAGAGATCTAGGAGTGGGTCTGAGGAAAGTGCATGAATGCAAAGGGAACTTGTCAATCCTTAAGAAACAAAAATCAGGGGCAGCTGGGTAGCTCAGTGGATTGAGAGTCAGGCCTAGAGACAGGAGGTCCTAGGTTCAAATCCAGCCTCAGACACTTCCCAGCTGTGTGACTCTGGGCAAGTCACTTGACCCCCATTGCCCACCCTTACCACTCTTCCACCTAGGAGTCAATACAAAGAAATTAAGGGTTTAAAAAAGAAGCAAGAGGAGGAGGAGGAAGAGGAAGGAGGAGGAGGAGGAAGAGGAGGAGGAAGAGGAGGAGGAGGAAGAGGAGGAGGAGGAAGAGGAGGAGGAGGAGGAGGAGGA
>NC_058132.1:307267748-307295244 GCF_016433145.1 Gracilinanus agilis | reverse complement strand
AGGAGGAGGAAGAGGAGGAGGAGGAAGAGGAGGAGGAGGAAGAGGAGGAGGAGGAAGAGGAGGAGGAAAAGGAGGAGGAAGAAGAAGAAGAAACAAAAATCAAGAGGATAACAAGTATTTCTGGATTGTTGCTCTTTGGGGATGTAGCTGGGAGCTGCAGAAGCAGATTGGGACTTTAAAACCCATCCATATCCGCAACTCAGACACCACATTTGGAAACCATATGACTCTAGAGTTTGCCAGCTGTTAAAATAGCCCTCCAATCAAATTGTTCTTCTAGATGAGACTTGCTGGAAAAGGGCCTGACCCATTCTGGCTCCAGGGGCAGGGCCCTAAGCAATTGGGATGTTCATTTACACCACCTGAACAGAGTCCAATTTCCCAGTAGCTGAGTTGGAGTTGTCTGATCCAAAAATCCTTTGCAGTTTCTATTCTTGAAGTAATAGGAATTGTCTTAGTGCCTCTTTCCTACAGTCTTAGGAGGATTTGTGTTCTGTGGCCTTACAATCACTTGTCCATCTCTACTTCAATAGGAAATGAATTTGGGGCAAAAAATAAATCCTATCTAAGCCAATAAGTACATGATAACATGATATCATTTGGATAAATAGATGAGAAAATCAAGTCTGAAATCCAGATGTTGGCACCAAAACTTCAGGAATTTAGGAACATCTGGACTTGAGACTTAACTTACCCCTCCATTTTCCAGCCAGATGTTTGGCACCCTATAGAACAGATGAAAGGGGAGGGGCAACAAATGAAAATTAAATGTCAATGTTTTCTTTATTTTTTTTTTCAATATTTTCTTAATAGTATATTCAGATTTAGTGCTCAGTTGGGAGGGTTTGGAGGATAAGAAGAAAGTCAAACGGACCACATGGACTAAGCTTCCAGTCACAGATATCATTTCAGTGCTGCAGGCTATAGAGATGTTATAAACGCTGTGGGCTAGCCAGTGACAAAAAGTCCTTCCATTATCATTCAATAGACAAGCATGGTCTTTCCCGTAGGAAAGGAGGAAATGGAAATCAGCCTCAACTGTTTCTTTTTTAAGTACACAAACGTTGGAAAATCCCAAGTAGTATGCAGCAACTATTTTGCATCCATGTGATTTGGAACTATATTTGGACCATTTTCTTTCCCTTCTCTCATATCCCTTCAAAGGGAGCTGCCATTTTAAGAAAACAATGTAACAACTGTAAACTTCTTGAGAGCAGTGACTTTTTAAAAAATGTATCACTGAATCTCCTTTAGCACAGAGCACAGTTCCCTGCCTAAAAATGATGCTTGTTGAATGTTTTCTTAATGGCCCCTTCTCTTTGTCCAGATTTTCCTGGGTTCTGGATAGCTAGTTTCCCATTATAGAGTCTCAAGAGAGGAGATGTTTTCTGTTTGGTAATCACTTTGTGGAAAACAAGGTTGAATATCTAACTGCTGCTCTAACCTTATCTAGACCATCACTAGTTTCCCTTGAGGATTTTTATCTGATTTGGAGAGACTTGATGATGCTGCAAGAGTCTAGGGAGGGGCTGAGTCAAAGAACTTGCTAAAAAGTCAGAAGAATAACTGATTCATACACATTTATCACCCTTTGCTTCCCCAAAACACTTCTTTCCCTAATATAAACATGAAACATGCAACATGAAAGCTTCAGCTCCAAGGCAACAACCAACTTGAACTCAAAAATACAAGAAAACTGCTTCTCCTAAATCTGCATCCCAAAAAATCATGAATATGGTGGGGCAAGGAGAGAGGGGATTTGTACAAAATATTTCTTCAGCGAAAACCAGAGAATCTCACTGGTTAAAAATGAGTTTCCCAGTTTGGTCACAGCTAATTTCCACTGGCTCTCTGCTGTCCCCAGGAAAGGTGACAAAAATGTTGAAGAGGAAATAGAATGCAGAAAACAAACCCTACCAGCTTGTACTCCCAGGTTTCTATCTCCAAGTTGTCCTGTTACTACTGAAGTAATAAAATGGAGATATATTTAACATGAAGGAAGGGACCCAGTCTATTTGGGGACCTTAAATGAACATTGAAGGAAAGGTTTCTTTGTGGATCCCCTAAAGCTGACTTCTTCATAAAGGAAACACTAGGAATATGTATAAGGGAGAAATCCATCAGGAAGGGAATCTGTAATCACAGCAGATCCCTTTGTAACTCTAAATATTATAGGCTCCTTTTTTTCCTGAGGCCTAGACAACTAATTTATTTGGCTATGAAAACCAGATCTAGATCTAGATCTGATCTTCCCATCCTCCAACTTGAAACTAACCTGATTGAAGAATGGACAAGTTTGGAATTTTCTAAAATAGACTTTTATTAAGAAATTGGGGGTTGGGGGACGGTCATGTTTCTTAGATTTAGAGTTGGATGGAACCTTAGTGTTCATCTGTATTTGACAAATGAGGAAAGTGACTTGCTCAGAAGCACACATGTGGAAAACAACAGAACAAGGATTAAAACCAAAGCCCTGTGCCACCTATGTTGATAAAAACTCCTCTGTTTAGATGGTGACCCATCAATATCTTCTAATCTTCTGAAATACTTGCATGTTCCCTTCCATAAATCCTTCATAGAGGATTTTCTCTCTAAAACACAAAAACTAGAATATTGGGGGAATAAAAACACAAAAATAAAAACACAAAAGCTAGAATATTGGGGGAATATATAAAACAAATATATGAAAAGAGGTAGAATAGAATAGAAATGGAAGAATAGATTGAGGTAAAAGTACAGAAAGGCTTGACACCCTGTGTGTGTGTGTGTGTGTGTGTTCATTCTGACATTCTTCTCAGAATATTTTACCTGTTGAAATCCTTCCCATTTTTCAAGACCCAACTCAAATCCTGTTTCCTCCATGAACTCCCCCCCCTCATTCCCAAGGGGAATCGAAGTCTCCCTTCTGTGAATTCCATAGCACTTGCATGTCTCATCACTGTAAGCTTCCTGAGGATTGGAAAGACCTTAGTTGTGTCTACATCCAACAACCTGCTGAAATGTTGAGAAACAGCATGATGTGTGATGGAAAGAATGTTGGACTTGGAATTAGAAGAAGAGTAGGGTCCAAATTCAACCACTGATACTAACAAGCTCTTTGAGCAAGAGAGAATCACTTTAAAACTCACTGAGTCTCTGATTCCTTATCTTTAAAATGGATTTGATAATAATACCTTGAGTGATTCTTTCACTGGACTATTTTAAGGATCAAATATGATGCCTTATAAACCTGAAGTGCTATATAAATGTTAGCTATTATTAGAATATATGCTTGATAAATGTTGTTTTAGTGGAAAGAAATGTTTAGCTGTCTAATCTAATGCTGAAATATTGGTCTGAAATGTTTACATTCAATGATATTTGGGCTCTCATGAGTACATGATCTTTTAGATTTGCATATTTCATGGTGCTTAGCATATCTTACTTTGTATTATAGTTATTATTACATTTGTTTATTCCTCCTAGAAGACTATAAGCCTCTCAAGAATAGGAACTATTCCTTATTCATTTCTGTATGTCTAAAGAGTGTCTAGTATAGGACCTGGCACATGGTATGTCCTGAGCGTTCATAGGCATACACACACACACACATACACACACATATACACTTAAGACATATGTATATACATGTATATACACATATATATATATGTCACACAATGTTTTGTTTTCTAATCAAGTACTGAACTACTAGCCTGAAATGTTTGCATCCAGTTGTATTTGGGCTCTCATTAGAACATGATCTTTAAATTACATATTGCATTGTGCTTAGCATATCCTACTTTGTAGTATAATTATTATTATATTTGTTTTATTCCTCCTAGTAGATTATAAAACATTTCAAGAGCAGGAACTATTTCTTATTCATTTCTGTATGCCTAAAGAATGCCTAGTATAGGATCTGGCACATGGTATGTCCTGAGTACACTCAGACACACACACACACACACACACATATTATATTGGTCATAGAATGTTTTATTTTCTAATCAAGTACTGAAATAGCTAGAAATGTTTACATCCAGGGGTATCTGGGCTGTCTCATCAGATGAACATGAATTTTTGAATTTCCTGATGTTTCAGTGGTTAAAGTTAAGAAAATGGAAATCCAAATGAAGAGGCACTGAAGAGCAGATGGCATGGAGCTGATAAAGAAGATCAATACGAAGCTGCTCTTCAGGACACGTGAAATCAGAATAGCTTAAATGGGACCTGGGAAATGTGAGAACATTGATAGGCAACTGAAATATCATGTAAGAAAGCAATGAATTCTGAGCCAGAGGAGCTGGATTTGAACCTGGGCTTGACTACTTGAATCTGCAAGGCCCTGTGTAAATGACTTTACCGTCTCCAAGCTTTAGTTACCTCAGTTTTTTTTTAAAAAATGAAGACATTGCAATGACAAACCACAATTCTAGAGAATAAATAAAGTATGTTGCCCACCTTCAAACAAATGATGGACTGAAGGTGCAGAATGAGATGCGGATTACTCTGCATGGCTAATGGAGGGATTTGCTTTGTTTGACTATACTTATTTGTTAATTGGGTTTTTGCTTTGTTATTGTTGTTCAACTGATAGAAGTGAAAGAAAAAAGAAATAGTCATTAATTGGAAAGTTAAATTAAATTAAATGAAGGCATTGGGTTAGATGAATGTGTGACCAGTATGGTAAAGAGGAAAGAGCCTTGCATGTGTTTTCAGAGGATCTGGATTCAAAATCTGTCTCTAACACTTACTATCTATTCTATGGGATTGTAGGCAAACAACTGAATTTCTCTGCCTTAATTTCCTCATCTAGAAAATGAGGGAGTTGAATGAAATGATTTCTAAGGTTTCTTCCAGCTCTAAATCTATAATCTGAGGTATAATAGAATCATAGAAGACCTTCAGGCATCATGAAAACATAGAATAACCATGCCATTTAGTTATATCCAAGAAAGAATTCATCAGACTATGAAGACTATTTCCTAGTGTTAAATGTCTCTAGAGTCCATACTTTCTTAAGTTCTAGTTTTCTCTCTGAACTTCCTCAGTGTTTTAAATCTGAGTGTGGTGAATTGTGTCAAGGCATAGAATGAGCATGAATCTTGGGCATGATGGATTCCTAAAGTTTGTGTATGTCATCACAGACCTGAATATGAAAAACAAGATTGCCTAGATTGCCTTTGAGAATTTGTATATTGCTTTTAGTGAGTTTAAACACCTCCTTCACTTGAAAAACTTCACTTTTTGAACACTAATATTTTAGTTTGTGGCTCAGAATGATGGAATATGCCCAAATCTCCAAAAACTGCAAAGGCAATATAGTGGGCAGGTAAGAACACTTGACCAATGATGTGAAGTAAAAGATATGAAAGTATAGGACCAAAACAGGTTAGTCAGTCATTGAGCTAAAGGGAAGAAGAGATTAACAACCTGTGGTTGATACTGATACCCAGAGAGTGTTAAAAGGCTTAGAAATGTGATTCTCAACATTTTTTGTACCCCAAGTCCATACAAAGCAAAAATAACAGCACAATTATTAATCCCAAGGTAATTTAATATACTATGCATGATATTCTGTAATCATTTACTACTTAACATGTCATTAAAGGATTTTTAACATGAATCTCTTGGACTATCATCTCAAATCTCAAGGGGTTCAACAACTAGTAAATGGGAACCATCAGCCAGAAGGAGGCTTCCAGCAGGTTATATAGATAATCTAAGTAGAATTTATTTTAAAAAAATAAAAGGGCTCATTCAAGAATCACCAAGTGTGATGAAACAAATACAGATTGTGTTCTGCTGGAAGGAGGACCATACTAACCAGATCCTTTGAAGTATTCAAATATACTATAAGAAATCAAAAGTGAAAATTCTTCCCTTTATGGAAACAACAAAATAATTTCTATTTAGAGCAGATTATTCCTTATAATAAGCCTCTCAAGTAAGAAAAAATTACTCTTACCAATTTATAAATTAGTTGAGGAAATAAGTTAGGTAATTTCCCTAAAATCACACAGCTAGTAAATGTCATAATCAGGATTTGAACTCAGGGATCCTGACTAGATACATGTTCAGTGAACTTTCTTGACCGTATCATGTCCTTTGTTTTCACAACTTTGTTCTTAATATTGTTTGGAGAGAAGTTTTCCACTAAATTGCAAAGATGCTAAAGTTCTCTGGAGAGAACTTAATTGAAAGGGTATTACTAAAGATGGGAAATTTGCTTTCCATATTCCCCACAAACAGACTGGACCACATACCCATTGGTTCCCCCCACCCCTATATTACATTAATTCAGTGAGTAAATCATATCTTATTCTTCTTTTTCATTCTCCACTGGGCTTAAAAAATTCTGGACACAGTCAGTACATATTCAGAATTTACTGAAATTGGATTGAATTTTATCAAAATTGTTGTGAGCCAATACAAGTGGAATTTGATAAACTGGATTAAAGAAATTAGAAAATGCCACCTTGGCTCAAGAATTTCCATGGTTCACCTTTCTTGATGGGAGCATTTGTGGAAATAGCTGCTTATTTCATTCGATGTCAATCTTAAAGGCAAGAAAAAGGTCTCAAACACCCCTTATTTTCTCTATTGTTGTTTTTATTTGGTCAATTACTCTTTGAGTCATCTTATGAGGCTTTCTTGGTAAATATTCCTAGAGTGGTTTGCCATTTACTTCTCCATTGGATTGAGGGAAACAGAGATTAAGTGACTGACCAAGAGTCACACAGTTATTGAGTGTCTGAGATTGGATTTGAACTCGTCTTTCTGACTTCAGATTCAGAACTCTATCTTCTGAGCCACCTTTCTTTCTGTAAGAACCTGCTATAGTTCCATTATCTAGGTAGCTTTAAATTGTTGACAGTTTCTGGGGAGGTACACTTTGAATTTATCTCATGAGGTGGTCTCAACACAGAACCTGTCTTTTGGGGGGTTTTTGCACTCACTGGATTTAAAAACTAGATGCAAAAAGTGGCTTGTGTCCATTTCTAGCAGGGCAGAAGATAGAATTAAGAGTTGGCATCCCCTACCCAGACTCCCCAGATCTTCTGACAAAAGGGCTGGGATCCCAAGGATATATTCCATGAGAGACCAGAGCTGATCAAAGTGACAGCCAGATCAAATTTGGAATCTGGAATCTCCTGAGTACAGGAGTGCTAGCAGACCCCATCTTGATCAAACATTACAGGCTAATTATACGTGCAGCAGAAAACCTTTGGGGAAGAAGGGCAAGGAACCTTTCATTAGTGCATGTAGAGCTTTCCATCAATGTCTGGCTCAGGAATGGAATGTGGGGAGCCCAATCTGGGACTTTATATATCTTGCTGCAGGGCTGGGAGTGAATGAGGAGTGCCATTCAATGGTGAATATCCCCCATTCTCCTAACCCAAGAAGAGGCTGCAATTGGCCCTACCACTAGACTCTTTAAGGATGTGCTCCATGGCACATAATTACTACTATCATGATTATTATTAGGATTAGGCATTTATATGGCATTTAATATTTTCAAAGAACTTTATAGCAGTTTAATTAGTTATTTCTTGCAACATTCCGTGTGGCGGGTGGTAGTCAAGTCCCCACTTTATAGGTGAGGAGACTGGCAGCAAGAGAGAAAAAGATGCTGTTTTAAAGGTCACCAGACAAGTGGAGATTTGAAGTCAGTCTTTTGGCTTGCATCCCTCTGGTGACATGGCCAAGATAAATAACCCTGGTTCAAGTCAAGTTCTGTCACACCAAACATTATATCATTTTCCATAGATGACGACACAGCATCCCATTGGAGGGTTCTCCCAGAATGGTGTGTTGGGTATCTTTTTCCTTGATGTATCTTTGGCTTGAGGACCAGACAACTTGCACAAAATGTCTCTGTCAAGTTTCAATTCACATTCATTCAAAAGTGCTGACACCTTTTAACTGGCAGGATGACTCCCTTTCCAAACCTCTCCATTAAAAGCATCTATAAAACCACAGAGTTATGAGACTCAAACATGTCAGCTTCTGATAGGAAGTTTTTAGCATCTGACAAATCCTGAAATTGGTCTATAAAAATAAAGGAGAATGGCAATAGGAATGGGAGGTCAGGAGAGTGGGGGGAGTCAGGGTCTTTCCTCTAAACCTGACCAGGGGCTTAAACATCTGGCAGAAGGATTAGTGAAACTTATTTTCACCCAAGCTTCCCTTTGGTTTTCTAAGTATTACAAGGATCCCACGGATCCTATGCCCAGCACTATACGTGTTCCATCTCTGGATATAAACGGATCCACTGCTCTTCCTAATTTTGTAATGGGGAGGAAGGAGATGTAGAGACAGAGATAGAGAAGAGGACAGCAAGAGTCAGAGAAAAAGACTGAGAGAGGCACAACACCTTAAGAGAACAACCACTTGCTCCAAGCCTAGGACTTCCTTAATTAGTACAGCCTCATTTCCAGAAGTGGATTCTGGGATAATAAATAACTATCCTTTCTTCTCCTGCCATCTGGAAAATTCCTACAGGAAGCCCAGTTTTTCACTCCGACAACCTCCCTCATGTGGTTCTAGGTGAAAAGTACTGTTCATGGGGAGTTGGAGAGAGGGTAACAGAAATTGTTATATTTCCAGCTCTCATTGGGAGGTTGGTTGCCTCACTGAGCACAGATGTCCCAGGTTCTGGCTGTGTGACTTTGGGTAAGTCTATGCACTTCCTTAATTCTCAGTTCCCTCTTCTGCCAAATGGGGATAATAATACACTGCTTACCTCATCGGGTTGTTTTGAGGAAAGCTCCTATCACACATTATTAATGAGCTGTTATTATCATCCCGGCAAAGGATGAGGGAAATGTGAGCAGGGAGGAGGGTCTTTACTTAATCTTCTCTCATCCTTCCTTCTTTAATTCTCATTTCTTTTGTCTACCGCACTTAAGAATCTAAAGTCCTCGAAGGCAGAGTCTTAAATTTCCACTCTACTGTTTACCCTCAAACCCATCCTGTACGGACTGAGAATGCTGGGAGTCTGGTTCTATGCACCCTAAGCCAAGTCCCATGGCAGATCAGGGAGGCAGGAGTATCTCCAGCATTCCCGCAAAGGCGGATCACAGAAGGAGGGTTTCTTGATTTTCCCCTTCCCTGTCCTTCAGTCACGGACTCTTTTTCTAAATTCTACACTCCAGAGGCTTCGTGTTGGGGGCGAAGGAGCCCAGCCCCAGGACAACAAGCTAGCAGCCAGGCGCTGGAATGGAGGTCTCTGGTAGGAGAAGCGCTGGGACCTGCTCTTCCCTCCAGTCGCTCGCCTCATCAGACCACGCCCCCCTTTCCCCGGTTCCTGTGCTCCGAGCCTTGCTAGGCCAGTACCTTCCATAACATTGATTCTCCCACCCCGGGCCCACCCGTTTGGTCCTCACCAGCTGCGCACTGTGCCCTCTGACCTCTGCAAACCACCCCTCTCCAGGGCGAGTAAAGGAGCCCCACTGAAACATTTCACTGCAACCCCAGGTGGAAGCAGAAGCAGAAGCAGAAGCAGATTTGCCCTTTTGCTGGGCAGAATTCCCCGCCCCACTCCGGAAATAGCAAGAGCTTGGCCAGCTCCAGAAAGTTGGGGATAGGGGATAGGGAGGGGGAAACGACATCTGTCTACACATGCTCTCCCTGACAATAATTCTTCCTACCGTCTGGGAGACAACCGGTTAATGCATTTCGCTCTCTCAACCCATCACCATGTCTTGCTGGGGTTTCCTTAGCAAAGCCACATTCTTACCCAGTTGTGTATTATATTAGAGGTAACATAAGAGCCACGTGATGAGTGGTTTGGGGTTGCTGAGCCATTGGGCTGTCCCCGGTTGCCTCCCTCTCATCCGGTCTTACTGTGGCCCTCTAGCTCCTTTTTGGTTCTGCCTTTAAATCCAAACGTTTGGAATACAATGTGGAAAAGGCAACCCCTACATCTTAATTTTCAAAATCAGCAGCATAGCAAGCAACCACCTATTCAGAAATGTGGGGCCATGAACTGAGTGTTCCACTTTTCATCTCAGTGTTTGATTTTAGAAATAAAAGGTTCAAATCTCTTCCCTTCTATACATATGTCTTTTTTATTTTATTTATTTTATTCCTAGATCTGTATTCCTGCCCTTGGACCCCTTACAAGAATTCAATCTTTGGAAAACTTCCAGCTTAGAAAAGTGGTGGTGGTGGTGGTGGGGTGGGGAGGTGGATAGTCTCTCCAGTGCTTTCCGCTTCCCTTGTTCTAGTACCAGGCAACCCCAACTATGCTGTCCACACAAACAATTCTTGGTCCAGTGCAAAATGCCCTCCCTCTCGTATCTGTTCCCTGATCCATTATCCTTTACTCGGCCTGATTTGAATTCCTGGCCCAGAGTCCTAAAGCTCCGTCTTTTTCTGATCATCCTGGAGAAAAACCTTTTAGGACCCATCTCAGAATACAGACTGGGGAACTGGCTCTGAAGGGGGGAGTGGGGAGTTGGTGCTAAGCTGATGCTGCAGTCTTCCGTGTTGCCATTGTATTTGCAAAAACTTGGAAGTTGGGAGTTTTAAAACCCGGAATGAGTGGCAACCCCAACTGACAAATTATCAAATCCGCCAACTCACATGCATCTTCTTTTACAATTCCCAACCAGAGCCCGGAGAGCCCGCCTGCAGATCGAATTTTTTTTTTTTTTTAATTCTCGGTTCAAAGCTATCTCTCTGTCCCCATTCCTCTCTATCCCTAGTCCTCCCAATCCTTCCCCATCAGTCCTGGAGAGATAGAAAGGGATAAGGAAGGAGAAAGGCCCAGGCATAGTATTTAACAATTAGTATCAGGGTGCTGCTGGCCTTGTGTTTCTCTTCAGTGAAAAACCTCCGAGCTTTTCTATTCTGACTCTTGATGACCTAGGGGAGAGGTGACTAAAGGGCAGAATCCCGAATACAACAATATCTTTGTGCACTAATTTCAAAAGGCATCCACATTTCTCTTCTGGGGTGACCAGGAACTCCCTGTCAATCCCCAAGTCACAGTTTAGTGTCTTATTTTCTACATGTGGCTTTCCTTCACAGTTACTGGGTCCCTGAAATGAAGAAGACATGTGGGTGACACCTGGGTTTCAGATGCTCAGAGGGAACCCCGACCCTTTCCAGGTCCAGGTTACTCCCGGAGGTGCCAGTAAAAAGGTCAAGAGGAGGAGTTGGGGTGAGTTCGGAATGGCAATCCAGAGTGCTTCTGAAGACCCCAACCATATGGTAAATCTTCCTCCCTGACAGAGGAGAAACAGCAGTAGTCAGTTACTTCTATCCTAGCTCAAGTTGGACTGATACCCTTTGATTCACAATAAAGTCATCTTTTTGCTTTCCTTCCCCTGTCGTATCATGCCCTCACCAGGGAAGCAGAATATTTGATAAGTGGGCCTTTGCAGGGCAACCAAAACAGCTGAAGTGGAGAACTTAAGGGAGATCCGTGAAAAAAAATCAGTTTCCAAGTTAAAAATCCCTCTAAAACTAAAACCAAATCAAAACCCCATTTTATAGGCTTTTATTTTATTGTATGGATATTTTAAGTGAACGTAATTTGAGGCCTGGATTATATGTGTCTAATTACTTTAATTCTAGGCTTTACTTTGTACAGGTATACACAAGTTAACTTTTCCTTTGGGCTGAAGACCCCACAAAATCTCTGGGTCGTACTAATTGATTCCGATTGGGCTGGTGTTCTGTCTACCTCATTGTAAGTTAGGGATTTATTTTCTTTTATTCCGTTTCTGCCTGGGGGGGGGGGCAAGTCTTTTCATTTTGTACTTTCCTACCTGGATGCTTTTTCAGATGTCATATCTAAAAATGTCGTTTCCCAGTCCTTTGAGATTCGAGACAAGTCTGAGGCATAGGAATACATTAATTCCTCCTAAAGACTGTCCTTCCTGGATAATAGCCAAATCAAATTCAACATTTATTAAGTGCCTGTTGTGTGCAAGGCACTGTATTAAATGTTGGGCTTATGTATGCAAAACAAATGAGACAGATCTCTGCCTTTGAACAACCATTAGACTATTAGCAAATTGAATGAAGTGTGTGCATAAATAAATACTAGATGGTGAATCATTTTCATTACTCTAAGGATCAGCAACATAAATTTTAAATTTTAATTGTGACTATCAGGAAATTATCCTAATAATTCAGGAGAAAAGATGCAATTCCAGAGAAATATTAAGGTGTTGAGGGAAGTGGGTTTGGATTTGGGAGGGGCAAAGGGAAGAAGGGATAATGAAAGCCAAATTTTATGGGAACAGCATGTACAATTTATTTCATATACAACGTATACAGGATGTATTGTTATACCTAAACAAGTTTTCTTTCCTTCTGCAATATGGCAAGTTCAACTCCAAGGCAAATTTCTCTTTTCATTAAGGTGTTATATAGCTTAAAGGTTTATGCTTTAGACAATTCCCTTCCTGACCCCTATCCCCAATAACCAAACTATCTACAAGATATAGTTTCTGCACCAAATACAGAAAAGCCCTAGGAAGGGAGCCCAGGTCTTTGAATCCTCTCCAGTTCCGTCAAACACAAATAAATCCTTGCCTCATTTGGCGAGTCCTTACACCGAAATTCCCACAAACATCTGCAAGTTCTATAAACTGACGACAGGTGGCGCTTTCTTCACGAAAATGGTCCCCCGAGTTCCGGTAAGATGACTGAGCCTCTTGTAGCGAGGCCAGCTGGTATTAACTTGTATTGGGACGAGGGCGGGGGGGGGTAAATCCAAAGATCCTCAAAGCTGGGGTAGAAATAAAGACAGTTTGGATCCTCTAAACTCAAGGCTGAAATTGGGAACCCCGTTTCTACCTTTTCCTTTAGAATAAATAAATAAATAAATAAAGACCGCTGCTTATTACTGACTAGGGAATTGCTCAGGTTTATTTTCCCTTTTCTATAGAAAGCTCGAACTTCATCTCTCAAAAGGACTAATAAACGTTGTTTGATATTAGGTAAGACTAGGCCACTTCAAGAGCCCCAGAAATATAAATAATCAAAAACCTATTAGGAATACACCTTTGGGGTGATTCTCTCTCTTAACTACACATACACACACACCCATATTGTAGAGGCAAGGTCAAAGTAACCCAGAATTTTCCTCTGTCCTTTTGGCTCCTTCCTCCATCCCACAAAACTCCCCCACCCCATCCCCATACACGCACCCTACGTCTTCTTTTTTTTTTTTAATCTTTAATAATTTGGGGGAGGGAAGAGAGGGGAAAAGGAAGACGGAGGAGGAGAGGGGAAGAGAGGGCGCTTTTTCAATTGCTGCAATAATTATCCGCGAGATGGGTTTCTTAATCTGTTCATACATTATTGACTTCTCTTCTAATATTTGGCTTTGCCGCTTTTATCGCCAGGAGATCACGTACTCGACTCTTTTGCATAACAATTTTGGAGAGGACATCCTCTGAGCAGGAGGGGACGTGACTGGAATGGAGTTGGGACCCCTCGCCCCCACTCTCACCCCCCACCTTCGGATCCTATTTCCCCCGACCGCCGCTGGGCAGCAGTCAAACTGCGTCCTATGGAAGAGAAAGAGGGCGCCTCAGCTTCCCCCAAGATTCATCTCAATCTTCCTTTACTCTTCCAGCCCCCTCTTATCCAGAGTGATGTTTACACACAGTAATATATATGTGCATATATATATATATATTACTGTGTGTATATATGTATGTATTGGGAGAGGTAGGAAGTAAGAGAAGTGAATCGACTGAAAAATATAACTGCAGGTGGTAGCTGATCAGTCCTTTATGGGAGAACTTTGATGAGGGCATAGTGAAATCTCCATTCGTAGAACAGGAGAGTTCCACCAAATACTGACAGCACTTTTGCAGTTGCTTTAGACTGTGGGGCACCAACTGGAGCTTGAAGTACCACTCTAAGTGAATCCCCAACCCAGAAAAGAAGCGGGGGAACTCCACCCATTAGGAGTTGGGAAAGAAAGTCAGAGAAACCCATTTTATCTCTATTGATAATAGTGTTATTCTAACCCTTAGGCCCTAATGGACTTGATTACTTCATTGGTAACCGAAGAGTTTAATTCACTCCAAAAAGGAACGCGCTAGAACGGGAGTTCCTTTTCTAAGAACTTAGAACTTACTCTCTGATGGAGAAGTTGGACCTCGAAGCTGAATATGTCCACCTTATGAGAAGTCTTTCAAAAAATGAGTTTTGCCATTCTCCCGCAGAATACACGCCTCCTCCCTTTCCCCTCCTCCCACCTTTATCCCGGTCAAGGATAAATTCAGTTGAAGCCTACGAGAATCGTGCAAAATAGCACACCTTCTCCTTGAGCTCAGAATTTTGAGGTGACCTTCGCAAACAGGAATGCCTTCGAATCTTTGACCTTGAAAGACTTGGAATTCAGGGGTCGAGAAAGGAACCGATGAAACTTCTAGGTCCTTAGAGTCTAAGGGATACCCCTTATCTGTCTTTCTACAATCTCAAGCTTTCTTACTCCTTACCTGGACTTAATTTTCCTCTCCTCCCATAAGTTCTCTGAACTATCCCGACTCCCCTTTCTTTCTTTTTTTCCGAAATAACTAAGTTTAGAGTCCAGTGTCTCCAAAGCTCTGTCAGAAGCAATTCCTCACCCGAAAGTTCAAATATATATTGTTCCAATTGCAGCTGAGGGTTTGTAATTTGGAGAGTAGGGGAAGTGATGATTGTGACCTGAGCGCAAAGTGCAGCGAAGCTGGAGTTGAGAAAGACTGAGATTTTGACCTTTAGTTGATGGGTACCAGTATCCTATCGACTAGGCTAAAGTCCCCAAAAGTCAAGACGAAAGTCCTTGGCTTGCCTCCGTGTGTGTGTGTGTGTGTGTGTGTGTGTGTGTGTGTGTGTGTGTGTGTGGTGTTTCTCCTTCCTTTTTCATTTTCAGTTCTTGATTGCTGTGTCCAGACCTGCACTCTTGATCTCTGCCTGAGAAACAATCTTCTAGGATTTGGGGTGGTGGTGGTAAGGGGAGTAGACTCGTACTTGGGGGCTGAGTATGGGGAAAGTCAACTTTAGGAAAAGAAAGAAAATGTGAAAAGATAGAATATGCAGAATCCCGTTAGAGGTTTCTATCCAAACGACTTTGATTTTTCCCCCCTCCTCCTTTTCTTTTTCTCCTCTGTTTGATCCCGGGCCGCAGGAGAATGGATTTAGCTGAACGTAGGGAGAGAGCCCAAGAGACGGGGAAGGCCCCCTCCCCGCAGACAGGAACGCACGCACACCACACACACACACACACACACACACACACGGAATCTCTCTCTCTCTCTCTCTCTCTCTCTCTCTCTCTCTCTCTCTCTCCCCTTGTGGACTACGCACCGCGACTATCCGGCGATCGAATCCAGAACTGAGACTCGGACAGGTGGGGATTAAAAGATCCACGGCTCTAGATCTGGCTCTGTCTGAGGGGTTCTGGAATGGGGTAGAGAGAACGGAGTTTTTAGTTGTATTATGAGGCGGGAGGGGGAGAGAAATGAAGGATAGAGGAAAATCAAATCAGAAACTGAGTTTTAACTTTGTTGGTTTTTTTAATTTTTATTTTTTTAGCGGAAGAAAAGTGGGATTACTTTGCTCTATCTCGGTCTTGGGGTTTTGGATCCCAGGGGTTCGTGCTGAAGAGTGAGACAGTCCTAGGTTTTGGAAAAATAAATATACCTACCAAGTCACTTTTAAAAATTATTTTAAGAAAGATGGTTACCAGAAGCCTTAATCCTGGTGTCTGTTTCTGTGTGTATCTAATACCAAGAAGACACTATTTGCGGCGCAGGGAAGCGATAGAAAACGCCCCCTTCCCAAATATCATAGACAGAGAACAAAGTTTTGGCCCGTTCTCTCTGTGCATCCGCAAGTGTTTGTATTCGTTAGGCAAAACCCGAGAATGCAGAACTTTTCTGCCCAGAAAAAAAAAAAAATTTAACACACAAGAGATTGGAATTGGGGCGTGGGGCAGCGGCATTGGGGTATGTTTAGATATTAGGGGAAATCATATCCTTCTTCAAATCTCCCTAACTTTAAAGAATACCTTATTATTGTAGCGATATTATTTCCTCCCTTTCCAAAGTCTTTCGGAGCCTAGACCTATAAGAGTTTTTTTGTTTGTTTGTTTTTTGTTTTTTTTCTCCCCGCAGTCTTGTTCTGTTTTTGGAAAGGCTGAAAGAGGAAACAATGATTTGGAACTGTTTAGGTCCAATCCGCTTAGAACCACTTCACTCGAAGGCACTTAAAATCCCTGGAATTAAAATAGCAAATTGGGAGTAATGAGAGGAGAGTGAGAAGAAAAAATATTTTTAAATAAAAAAAAAAAACAAACACTATCCAGTTTAATGTTGGTCTATTTCTTTGCAAACTAGTATTTGACTTTCCACGAACATACATACACGTATGTACATTTTATACGCACAAACTCATGGAAATACATTTCATCAAGGGGACTATTGTCAATTTACCACAAACAAATCCACTATCACAATTTTGGGGGCTAAGGAGGTATTTTCTTTTTCGAAGGGTCTTTCTCTTTTCTCCTTTCTTTTTCTTCTCCTTTCTCTAGATTCACCCCAGCTCGAAGTTTCTAGCAGAACTCCTTCTAGTACCTATTACCAAACGAATCCCCCCACCCCCCATTATTGCTTTCAAATGAAGACTGAATCCCCAAGCGATAATTGAATTAGTCTATTGAAAGGACTGTCAGGTACAATGACGTGGTTCGAGCCCGCACATTTCCCAAGGTCTATAGGCTTTGGGGACCTGCGATGTATAGTCTGACCTTACAGCTCATAATAATACTGCTGCACTTGTAGTAGAAATCTACTCGCATTCACTTCCAACAAAACCGCTGGTCACCCAGTCCCCGTAGGAAGACTGGAATCTATTGTGTTAGAACAACTCATTTATGTCCTGCACCATAAGGCCCCAATGTGATCTGATCTAGACTCGAAATAGGATTACCACAGTGTATATTAAACACATGGATATACTTCCTATCACACACAGAGAAAGACTGTCGATTTTTTTTTGTTACCAATTATTCTCCCCAACTTCGAAAGCAGAGAGGGTAAATCACGTAGAACCCCAACATTCTTTTCTACCTTAATTAAAAATAAAAATAAAATTCTGGTAAAAACGGACACCCTACTGAAAAGAGAAAGTGCCAGAAATGTACTTTCACAGCCACACACAAACACACAGGCAAGCAGAGAGGCGTAACATACGCATACCACGAACTGAGGTCTAAGAAAACTGTGTCCTAGATGTGATGGGAGTTAGGAGGAGAAAAAAGAAGGGGAATGGACCGGGGAGGTTGTTTTCCTACAATCCTGAATATCGCCAGAACCTCCTTCGTCCGTGAGGCCTTGACTCCCCCAAATTCTTGCCAACATTATTTTCTCTCATGAGATTTAATCTTCACACATACACACTTACCCTATACCCATTCCCCAAATTCCTTCGTTCAATAGAAGACCACCGTTTTGGTAAGACGGGAAGCAAGAAAGACCAGGAATCAGACAAGCAGTAACCACAGTGACCTGAAATCTGGGTTACAGGCGCTTTGACCTTAGCACCCCTTCTTCCTTGCAAAGTGGCAGTGGGACGGAGGAATGGCACGCTACGGATTATAAGAAAAGAGAAACCTTCCCTATTTTAGATGGAATTGATGAACGGTCTGAAGGGAGACTAACTCCCTCCCCTCTCTCTTTCCCCCCCCCCTCCCGTTTTGCTAAGGAGAAAGTGAAATCTCTCTCTTGAACCCAATGGGAAAGGTTGAATCTATGAGCCTCTGGCCCAAAGTGTTCTTCTCTTTCGCTCTTCCTTTCCGGCTTTCTGGGATGGATGGGAGAAAAGAAACCTGGCAGGAGCGGGGGCACATCAACACCTACAAACTTCGCTCCTGTGCTATGATTCAGGCCCTGGGAGGAGGGAGTAGATAGATCTTTCTTTCCCCCTAAGCACTTCCTCTTCTGTCTTTCCCATATCCCCACCCCTCACTCAATGCTACCTCCTTTCTCCACTCCTCCCTAGAATTCCCAAATCCGGATTTTCTCTAGAGAGAAGGAGAATTCAAATCTCCCGAAAAGAAGAAAATCCCCCCTCTACCAAACGTAGACAAATGGACCCCTAAAAGAGGACACCTCTTTAAGAGAGAGCACCCTCACCCCCTGCATGTAATTTCCAATTTTATTTTAATGCACCAGAGTTGAGCCAGAGAAGGAGTGGAGCTTGGAGAGGGCAGGAAGCTGGGCGGGGGTCGTGCGGAGCCGAGGTGAGCTGGCCGAGCTGCTGTCCCGCGCCGGGGCCCCGACTTTGGGGGCTGGGAGCGCGCATTGTGCTCCACATTACAGTCGGAGCTATAGGGCCGGCGGTGCATTTATCATCCCATTACTGTAACAAATCCGGGCTCCACTACATGAAAGGTAAAATGAATTACCGACGTTAAGCCGTCAATAAAGTCATTTCTGTAAATGGTGTCTCCAAAGGGCCGCCGCATTATTCAGCTGGCTTTATCAGCAGCCTGGAAATTACGTGGAGGAGTCGGGCCGCGTGGAGCGCGGGCCCCGCTCACTTTGATTAAGCGTCTTGCCAGCGCAATGTGACAGAGCTTTTGACCAGGTTTTTATTCACAGTCCTGTGATGAACGCCAAGCTGATCAGGCGGAATGAAGAGTAATTAAAACCTATAAATTATCTTCCGCAGCCCTTCTCGAGGCGTCTCCTGCAGGCGAGATAACGCGTCGAGACCCTATTTACGGCGCTGAAAGGGACCGCGCTGCACAAAAGCTACGTGGCTAAATAGGATATTGATAGTGTCCTAATTAGAATTTAATTAAGTACCCACGCTCGCTTGCGGGATAAAGATTTCAATTTTGCTAACTTAAATATAAATAAAAGCACACCCCCCATTTTGGTGGGGGTGTGTCTGAGGGGGTTGAAGGAGGCACATTGGGGGAGAGTGCCCCAATATTTTGTTGGATGGGAGAGGAGGAGAGACACCCCCCTCCCCAAGGTGGGTGGCAGGGCTATTTGAGAGGCCCGAGTCAGCGGGTAGAAATCCCTCTGCCGTAAAAGGGTCCGGTGTATTCTCCTTCTTCTCCTCCCCCCCCCCCGCCCCAGTCTCTCCCCAGCTCCCGACACCCCGACATGTTTCTCCTTTATTCTAAGGGCGACAGTGATGCCGGCGCCTCCAAGGGGATCCATATATTAATTGTGAAAATAGGAAGAGAAATCAGAATCCCCGAGCTGGGGCTCGTTTGCCTCAGCTACCTCAGTTGTGGCTTGTCTAGGCTTGAGATCTTTTTTCTTTTCTTTTCTTTTCTTTTTTGCCCTCCCCATGTTCCTCTCCCCCAGTTTAATTTTCCAGATTAAAAAAATGTCTGGGCAATGATTCCGTGTGTGTGCGTGTGTGTGTGTGTAAATTCCTGAAGTGACTGTTGCCTGGACCAGGCCTCCAGGAGAAGATGGGAAGACTGGGATGAAAGGAGCGAATCCGACCGTATCTCTCCTATTGCAGCCCTCGGTCTCCAAATATCTCGTTCTTCTCCCAAGAGGAACGGGTAAGGGGAAACCGGCTAGGATTACAAACCCATCTCACCAGAAATAATACTCCTCTTTTCCATCTGCCTGGGAGCAGGAGCTGAGGCAAAAGAGGTAGAATATTTCGGAGTATCCATATGCCGAGAAACCCTCAAGCAGTTCTATTTTCAAGGAAGTGTCAGATTGAGAAATGTGGTTCAAGCCGCTAGACCAGCCACAGAGAACTGTAACTATAAAACCTGGTCGGGCAGAATTCTAAGGGTCCCAGAACGTAGATGTGGGATGCTGACCTGGTGGTGATAATGGTGCTTATTTTTAGGAGAATTCAATAAGAATAATCATTCTATGCCAAGAAAAGGGAGAAAGAGCAAGGATTCAAAATCATTATAGCAAGGAGCATACTATGTAAGAATTTTTTTTTAATTATTTATCAGAAAATATTTATCAACAAGATTGTCTTTTAGCGAATGTCCTTAATGGCCCAAAGATCTGCACTCCCCATCGGAGGCTTCCAACCAGAATCTTCCCATTTTCATCTTCTAGTGTCAGCTTTTGAAGATTTCAAAGCAAGCAACTTCTTTTCTCCTTTGGAGTTGCAACTACTGGGCCCGTAGGCTACTGCATTGCGAACTGCAAACGACTGGGATTTTTTCACCAGGTTAACTGTCAAACCCGCTTCTATCTGATATGGACAAGAAGCGTATATCGGGATTTTCTGCTATATGCTCAAATACTTCCAAGCTGGGTTTTTGCACTCTAGTACCCTGTGTTGTCTGGCCATGAACTAATTCGAGACAAGAAATAAAACTCGACTAAGTAAAGAAAAAGGACGACCGCAAGAAGACTGAGGGATAGTCATCAGATCCAGAAACTGTGTGACTTTATAGGCATAAACCGCCCAAACTCATCCTGCCAGCTTGCCCCAGAAAGTTCCCTTGGTTCGATTAAGAAAAAAAGAAAAATTAGACTCTAAATCTCCACCAAATTAAAACTGTGTTTAAGAACACTGGAGAACAAATTTAATATGTTATCGTATCATCTTCGTAAATACCATCTTCCCATCATTATCACTCATGTCCACTCCAGTCAAATGATAACTTCTCAGCCTCCACAATGGTAAGCAAAAGGGTAAGTTTCTTGAGGGGAGAGGGAGACTGCGGGGTTGGAGTTGGGGAGGGACAAAAGTCTTTTCCTCTCTAACCCTGCCTGGCCTGCTGAGCAAGTTTTGTTTTGTTTTTTTTAAAAATGAAGTTAATTTTATATTTGCTTACTCCTCAAATGATACTCCCCACACACTCACCCTCACGCATGGGGGGGTGGGGCGGGGCAAGGAAGAGGTGGAGGGCAGCGGTAGGAAGAAGTGGAGCTTTTGGGAGGGGGTGTTGGTGTTGAAGAGTGGGGGGTGGAGGAAGCACCGAGTGGAGAATGGACACGCCGGGCTACCCCGCGACTCCCCCTCTCCTCGCTCCAACCCCAAGGATTATTTATCCGCAAAGTTCCAAGTCCACTCATTGGCTCGCGTCACGGGTGTCAGCGAGAGTCGCGGTTCACTATTGGCCCCTCACACGTGCGGCCCAGACTCACGTGCTTCCGGTTTGAATGCAAAAAGTGTGCCTGGGTGAATTTTTTTTTTTTTTAAGAGAGAGAGTTTGTGCAAAGATCGGAGCTGTCAGAGATTTGAAAAAAAAAAAAAAAAGGAAAAGAAAAAAAAAAGCCCAGGCGCGGTGGCGGAGACACTCTCTCTCTGCAAAAAAAGCAAAGGCGATTAAAGGCGCTGCCAACCTCGAGCTGTGGGCAAAGCTGAGCATGACACTTGGGGAAGTCAAACCCTCACTATTGCTTAGGAAGATGGCTAGATTTTAAAGACTGGAATTTTTTTTTCCCTTTAGGAAAAATTATTTTATTTGGGGAAGCTCTTCCTGGTGTGGCTTTCCCTCCTTTAAAAAAAAAAAACTGGGAATCTGGTTGCAAAAAGAAATAGCCAAGTGTCTTCATATCTGGATATCTGCAAATTAGAGAGGAAAACAGATCTGCTCGGTAAAAGAGATATACGAAACAAGCATCTGATCTTTTTTCCCGCTTTTCTTTTTCTTCCCCTTTTCCTCCTCCTCCTCCTCTTTTTCTTCTTCTCCTTCTTCTTCTCCTTCTTTCCTCCCCGCACCCCCACCGGCCACTAGCAAAGTGGGGTGGAGAGCGAAGCGGGGGGGAGGGGGAAGGCAGCCGCGTCCGGGGCGGCGGGGCGGCTGAGTATGGAAGAGCAGCAGCCGGAGCATAACAGTCAGCGCGACTCCACCATAGGCACTGCGAGCCACAACAGCAGCAGCAGCAGCAGCGGGAGCAGCAGCAGCGGGAGCAGCAGCAGCAGCAGCAGTAGCAGCAACAGCAACAGCAACAGCAGCAGCAGCGGCAGCAGCAGCAGCGGCAGCGATGGAGACAGCGTGCCTGTGTCCCCGCAGCAAGCTCCCTCCTCTCCTGCAGCACCCTGTCTCCAGCCCCTGCCCCACCATCACCACCATCACCACCACCACCACCACCACCATCACCACCAGCCCCCGCCGCCGCCCCAGCCGATGCCAGCGCCTCCTCACCAGCCGCCGCCACCACCACTGCCACCGCCCCAGCAGCACCGCACCACCAACTTTTTCATAGACAACATCCTGAGGCCAGACTTTGGTTGCAAGAAGGAGCAGCAGCAGCAACAGCAGCTCTTGGTTGGAGCAGGAGGAGGAGGAAGTGGAAGTGGTGCTGGTGCTGGTACTGGTGGTGGTGGCGGTGGTGGTGGAGGAGGAGGAGGAGGCCGAGCAGAGCGAGACAGAGGCCAGACAGCCGCAGGTAGAGATCCGGCCAATCCTCTGGGCACGCGGCCGGCCAACCCGGCTTCACTTCTCTGCCCAGCAGATGCGAACTGTGTGACGCCCGACGGCTCTGCGCCGGCCCCGGCAGCCGCCGCTTCCAAAGCCAACCCAGCAGCGGCGGCTGCTGCAGCTGCGGCGGCGGCGGCGGCCGTGGCGGCAGCTGCGGCGGCAGCAGCGGCTGCGTCCAAACCTTCGGAAGGCAGCGGGGGGAGTCCTGGAGCAACCGGCGCTAAATACGGGGAACATGGGAACCCGGCTATTCTACTCATGGGCTCGGCCAACGGTGGGCCCGTGGTTAAAACTGACTCGCAGCAGCCGCTAGTCTGGCCCGCTTGGGTCTACTGTACGCGCTATTCGGATCGCCCATCTTCTGGTGAGTACCCCCTTTGGAGTTAAGTCCTCTCTCACCTATCCCTCTAGGGTCACCGGTAGACACTCCCCACCCCTACCCCGGCCAAGAGCTCTTAGAAACCAAATTATTAATGCGTTTTCCTTCCCCTGCCCCCCACCTATCCTATTCCTTTCACTCTTCCTCTTGCTTCCACCTCTCCTGCATATTTTATTTGTTTCCCCTTTTCTGCAATGCCTTAATCTTTCGCCCGGCCTGAAGTTCTTGAATAGTTGAGGATGGGCACGGGGGAGATTCACTTTTGAATTCTTAACACTTTAAAAAGTATAATTCATAATAATTTCTTCCCCTTTTTTACTTTTGGGGTTGGCTAAGGATTTGTATTTAGCGAAGTGAGGAAGGCCTAAACTAGAGAGGTCGACTTTATATCGAGAAGAACCTAAGCTACGATTGAGGATGTGTATGCATTTGAATTTATATACATTAACAATTTTACATAATGCTAATGAGAGAGAGAGAGAGAGAGAGAGAGAGAGAGAGAGAGAGAGAGAGAGACAGAGAGAGAGAGAGAGAGACAGAGAGAGAGAGACAGAGAGAGAGAGACGGATACAAGTATAGGCCCTGCGGTGAGGCAAAGGAATGAAGGACTTTGTAGAATAACGTCCAAAAGGAATAACAAGGATCTCCTGGTCTAGGCGTTAAGATAATCTGGGAAATTAATTTTAGCTTTTAGGGGGGAAAAAGCGATGAGGAGGGAAAATCTATTGGACAGAGAGAAGATTGAAAGAAAGAGAAGCTTGAACAGGCCTGAAGGCCAGCTTCTGAGTCTCCCTGCTGCAGCGCTTTTTGCATTCGAAATTGGACTCTCAAAGCCTTCTGTTCCTGTTAGACTTTTCTCTTTTATCCCAGTTAGGACACAACACAAACAACTTGTTATTGTTTGGGGTTCCCCTCCCTCCATCGTTCCTTTTCTTCTTCTTTGGTAGTACTTCAACCTTAGTGCTTTCTATTGGTTTGTCTCCCACTTCACTAGGCTGCTTCTAAATTGTTTCCTTAAAGTCCAACATGGGGTCTTTCAGCCCTTAGACCTTCGGCCCTCATCAGTCTTATTGGGGGAGAAGGAGAAATCCCATACCTCCCCTATTCCATATCCCATTCCAAGCAAGTTCAGGCTGGACTGGGAAAAGATGGAGAGTTGGGAGATGAGAATATTTAGTGGGCTTGGAGCTTGGAACCCCATGCCAGAGTCCCTCAGTTCCCCATTTTCCTTTTCTTCTCTCTTCACCTCCCTCCTTAGTTGTCTCCCAAATTCCTTGGGCTGCAGAACCAATCGATAGGCTGCTATCAACCCCAGCCATCTCGATCCCCCAGTTATTGACACGTCCGTCTCCCTGAACCTCCGAAAAGCCGCTTTGATTGACTCGCCTGATGGATAAAGTGATTGAGCTGTCAGGTTGGCTGCTAGGGCTGGCCAGGGAGAAACGATTTTATTGCCAGTATTCAGTATGTCCATACACATAGACCACCATAAACCCAGTTTCAGTCAAAGACAGGGTTCTAGGTCTGACTACAATTTTTGACTCTCCCTTCATGTTACCAAAATAAATATACTTAATGCTTTCTCCTTCTTTATTGGGGCTCTTCTACCTTTTCTGAGTCAGTGTCTTTGCCCTTGGCACCAGAAATGTTACTGCCTGGGCTCAGCTCTATTCCCTCTAACTTTCTGGAGCCCAACATTCTCCCAGAGAGAATGGAGATTTATATTTTGGTTTGTAGTGGGAAGTGGACCTTAGGAATCTCCTCTCCACCCGGAAGAACACCATTCTCGATCTCATAGAAAGCTTTGCAACCAGGAAATCTAGGATTCCATCAGAGTGGTCCTAGTCTAACGTAATCCTCTGAAAATGTTTCTTCTTTCTCTGGTGTGATGAGAGTGGGTTTTCTCCGTCTGAGATGTCAGCCATGTCCCCACTCTTCTACATCCAAGAATGGCCTAGATACCAGGCCCCAAATTTCACGGGCCCTGCCTAAAACCAGCAAAAGTAAATGGGTCTTCACCTTGGGGCTTACTCTGGGTTCCTATCCCTACTCTATCTACTCATCGACTATAATTTGTTCAAAACTTCCTTGTTTCTGTTTCTTTCTGGTAAAAGCCAAGTGGTGGACTTTGCCTTGTTGGTGGCACTCTCACTGGAGTACTCTAAGTCTTTAAGACTTTTTAAAAATAGCAAGGATTTGGTTAGCTGGCATCTTAAGCCTGAAAGGCAAGGAGACTTCAGTCCCAACTATTTATCTCTCTTCAAAATCTCCATTTCTAACCTTTCCATCCTCTATTGCAAGAATCTGGGGGAATCAACTATCAGCAAAAATAGAATGGGGATGTAGGTGTACTGAAGCATGGAGCAGGTAGAAGGATAGGCCAACTGACAGCTGTTTGATCTCAATATCTATCTCTATCTCAGTCTATTTATGTAGCTCCGTAGTTCTCTATCCTTATCTTTAATTCCCGGTCCTTTACTGACTGTCAGAGGAACAAGGGAACCTAGGCATGTGGAGGACTCCTAGGGCTTGCAGAATGTAGCAGCTGGGATCCGTGGGGTCCGTGGGTTCTGTCTGCTGTATGGCTATGTCCTTGGCCTCTGAATGAAGCCCTCAGTTATATGTAGGAGCTTTTTTCCCCTCTCCCTATCTCTCATTGTGTTTTAGTCCAGAAATAGACCAAAGTCCCGGGAATGCTTTATCTTGGAAAAGGTATCCAGGCTGAAAAACATAATTTGGATATTCTGGAATTTCACCTTCTCCACCGCTTCTTTGCCTTTTGTTTTCTTGGCTAGTTTATTTATTTATTTATTTTTTACAATTCATGATAAATAGGAGAAATATTAAAAAAAAATAAAAAATAAAAAAATCCCAAAGTCCCAAGTGGCTTCCGCGCTAGAGGCTGGAATGGCCCCAACAGTCTCGATAGGAGCAAGGATCCCTTTCCAACAAGTGAACATTGAAGGAATGGTGATCTGGGAATAGGCAATAGAATTACACACTGGAGGCTCTTTCTTGCAAAGGTTCACTGTTTAACCTTTGACGGTGCCGTGGCCCTTCCCTGATGTTCTGGGCATAGCGAGACTTTGCAGTCAATATATTTCCTACAGCCCCCGGATCTGGCTCACTTCAGCAGGCGGCAGCAAAATCTTGTCTGTAGCAAAAGGCATCGAACTTCCTCTATTTCCTCGGCAGGGTCTGGAATCCCCCAGGGTATTACAGAAAATAACGGAGAGGTTGTGGCCCTGGGGCGCTGGAGCTCAACCCAACCGGGGTTAGAGAGGCTCGTGGCAGAAAGAAAAACTGCCTAGGGACCTTAGTCCATTTCTTGGTCCTTCTCTAGAGGCCTTGACCCCGCAGGCTTAATTTTCTCAATCTCTTTGCTTTTCTTCGGATGGAGGTGAGGGTGGGGGTGGAGTGGGTTTCCCTGGACTGGGAGGCCAGAGGTGGGGGAAGGGGTGGCGACCGCAATGCTGTCTGTTTAAAGGATTGGGCATGGATCTGAGGTGGTTTCTATTAGCATTTATTTTCTCACCCTCGGTGGAACTGGGAATGGAGGTATTGGAAGTTAAAGGAGTGGTAGTGGAGTGGACGGGTAAGGGGGACATAATGATTCGTCTGGGGTTCCAGCTCTGGTGTCAGCTCCTCCTTTCCCAAGTGCTGCCTTGTCCCATTCCTCATTGTCACGGTGGGAATGTCTGGTCCCAGCCTGCAGAGTCTGCTTCCATAGGCCGATTTGGGGTTTCCAGTGGGGGCAAGAAAGGAACAGAAGGAGAAATAGCTGGGCGGGGACCCATACTTCATTTCTAGCAATTCATTTCTTCCTGAAATTATCTGCTACTTCTCTGGTCTCTGAACTGCCTGTGGCCTGGCTAGTTGGAATCTTATTCTCAGGTGAAGGGTTGTTTCCCATCTCAGATGCCTTTGGCGGTTCCCTCTCCCTCCATTCTTGTAACTGGTAGTACTAGCAAGAGGGGCGAATCTAATAAGCTTCCTCTTCCTCTCCTTCCGTCTGGATTTAGATTGTGGGGGTCCTTCTACTCCTGTCGGCCATGTTTCCCTCACTTTTTACTCCCCATCTGAAGGAAGAGAATAGTGGGTAATAAGGGACAGTGGATTTGGGTCAGAGAAGTCTGATTCTTGAATTGGGGGTGGGGTCGGGGTGCTATGGATTTGGGGGAGGGAGACTTCGAAAACAGAAGAGACTTTAGCATTCAAGAAGTATGATGCACACCCTCTTTCACTGATACAATTCACACAGCTGCCTTTCCACCTTTTTCTTCCTCCCTCCCTCCTTCCCCCATTTTCTTCCCTCTTTCCCTTTTTCTCCCTGTCCTCTCTCTGTCCCTCCCCTCTGCCTTCTCCTCCCCGGCCTGTCTCCCTCCCTTGTAGGTCCCCGCACCAGGAAGCTAAAAAAGAAGAAGAACGAGAAAGAAGACAAGCGGCCGCGGACGGCGTTCACGGCAGAGCAGCTGCAGAGACTGAAGGCGGAGTTCCAGGCGAACCGTTACATTACTGAGCAACGCCGGCAGACCCTAGCCCAGGAGCTCAGCCTCAACGAGTCCCAGATCAAAATCTGGTTCCAGAACAAACGGGCTAAGATCAAGAAGGCCACAGGCATTAAGAACGGCCTGGCTCTGCACCTCATGGCCCAGGGACTGTACAACCATTCCACGACCACGGTACAGGACAAAGAGGAGAGCGAGTAGCCACTTCCCTCTTTCCCCCACCCCCACCCTTAC